>NC_080758.1:57222684-57535226 GCF_020826845.1 Diceros bicornis minor
CAAGTTTGTATAGGTATTTCAAAGATGCCCAGAACTGAGCTAAACTTGGTATGCGTCCAACTCCTAGAAATAACTTCATGCCCCATCTCCCTTACTTCCAGCTAGTAAGGATCACATAATTCCTAACAAAGTTTTGACACAGATTCCCAATTCGGGCATTCAGAACATATAGCACGTTGCTGTAAGAAAGCACATTCTCATTCAAAGTTGCAAGTTACTATGTAGGAAAAAGTTTGTATAGGTATTTCAAAGATGCCCAGAACTGAGCTAAACTTGGTATGTGTCCAACTCCTAGAAATAACTTCATGCCCCATCTCCCTTACTTCCAGCTAGTAAGGATCACATAATTCCTAACAAAGTTTTGACACAGATTCCCAATTCGGGCATTCAGAACATATAGCACGTTGCTGTAAGCAAGCACATTCTCATTCAAAGTTGCAAGTTACTATGTAGGAACAAGTTTGTATAGGTATTTCAAAGATGCCCAGAACTGAGCTAAACTTGGTATGTGTCCAACTCCTAGAAATAACTTCATGCCCCATCTCCCTTACTTCCAGCTAGTAAGGATCACATAATTCCTAACAAAGTTTTGACACAGATTGCCAATTCGGGCATTCAGAACATATAGCACGTTGCTGTAAGCAAGCAGGTTCTCATTCAAAGATGCAAGTTACTATGTAGGAACAAGTGTGTATAGGTATTTCAAAGATGCCCAGAACTGAGCTAAACTTGGTATGTCTCCAACTCCAAGAAATAACTTCATGCCCCATCTCCCTTACTTCCAGCTAGTAAGGATCACATAATTCCTAAGAAAGTTTTGACACAGATTCCCAAATCGGGCATTAAGAACATATAGCAAGTTGCTGTAAGCAAGCACATTTTCATTCAAAGTTGCAAGTTACTATGTAGGAACAAGTTTGTATAGGTATTTCAAAGATGCCCAGAACTGAGCTAAACTTGGTATGTGTCCAACTCCTAGAAATAACTTTATGCCCCATCTCCCTTACTTCCAGCTAGTAAGGATCACATAATTCCTAACAAAGTTTTGACACAGATTCCCAATTCGGGCATTCAGAACATATAGCACGTTGCTGTAAGCAAGCACATTTTCATTCAAAGTTGCAAGTTACTATGGAGGAACAAGTTTGTATAGGTATTTCAAAGATGCCCAGAACTGAGCTAAACTTGGTATGTGTCCAACTCCTAGAAATAACTTCATGCCCCATCTCCCTTACTTCCAGCTAGTAAGGATCACATATTTCCTAACAAAGTTTTGACACAGATTCCCAATTCGGGCATTCAGAACATATAGCACGTTGCTGTAAGCAAGCACATTCTCATTCAAAGATGCAAGTTACTATGTAGGAACAAGTTTGTATAGGTATTTCAAAGATGCCCAGAACTGAGCTAAACTTGGTATGTGTCCAACTCCTAGAAATAACTTCATGCCCCATCTCCCTTACTTCCAGCTAGTAAGGATCACATAATTCCTAACAAAGTTTTGACACAGATTCCCTATTCGGGCATTCAGAACATATAGCACGTTGCTGTAAGCAAGCACATTCTCATTCAAAGTTGCAAGTTACTATGTAGGAACAAGTTTGTATAGGTATTTCAAAGATGCCCAGAACTGAGCTAAACTTGGTATGTGTCCAACTCCAAGAAATAACTTCATGCCCCATCTCCCTTACTTCCAGCTAGTAAGGATCACATAATTCCTAACAAAGTTTTGACACAGATTCCCTATTCGGGCATTCAGAACATATAGCACGTTGCTGCAAGCAAGCACATTCTCATTCAAAGTTGCAAGTTACTATGTAGGAACAAGTTTGTATAGGTATTTCAAAGATGCCCAGAACTGAGCTAAACTTGGTATGTGTCCAACTCCTAGAAATAACTTCATGCCCCATCTCCCTTACTTCCAGCTAGTAAGGATCACTTAATTCCTAACAAAGTTTTGACACAGATTCCCAATTCGGGCATTCAGAACATATAGCACGTTGCTGTAAGCAAGCACATTCTCATTCAAAGATGCAAGTTACTATGTAGGAACAAGTTTGTATAGGTATTTCACAGATGCCCAGAACTGAGCTAAACTTGGTATGTGTCCAACTCCTAGAAATAACTTCATGCCCCATCTCCCTTACTTCCAGCTAGTAAGGATCACATAATTCCTAACAGTTTTGACACAGATTCCCAATTCGGGCATTCAGAACATATAGCACGTTGCTGTAAGCAAGCAGATTCTCATTCAAAGATGCAAGTTACTATGTAGGAACAAGTTTGTATAGGTATTTCAAAGATGCCCAGAACTGAGCTAAACTTGGTATGTGTCCAACTCCTAGAAATAACTTCATGCCCCATCTCCCTTACTTCCAGCTAGTAAGGATCACATAATTCCTAACAAAGTTTTGACACAGATTCCCAATTCGGGCATTCAGAACATATAGCACGTTGCTGTAAGCAAGCACATTCTCATTCAAAGATGCAAGTTACTATGTAGGAACAAGTTTGTATAGGTATTTCAAAGATGCCCAGAACTGAGCTAAAATTGGTATGTGTCCAACTCCTAGAAATAACTTCATGCCCCATCTCCCTTACTTCCAGCTAGTAAGGATCACATAATTCCTAACAAAGTTTTGACACAGATTGCCAATTCGGGCATTCAGAACATATAGCACGTTGCTGTAAGCAAGCACATTCTCATTCAAAGATGCAAGTTACTATGTAGGAACAAGTTTGTATAGGTATTTCAAAGATGCCCAGAACTGAGCTAAACTTGGTATGTGTCCAACTCCTAGAAATAACTTCATGCCCCATCTCCCTTACTTCCAGCTAGTAAGGATCACATAATTCCTAACAAAGTTTTGACACAGATTCCCAATTCGGGCATTCAGAACATATAGCACGTTGCTGTAAGCAAGCACATTCTCATTCAAAGATGCAAGTTACTATGTAGGAACAAGTTTGTATAGGTATTTCAAAGATGCCCAGAACTGAGCTAAACTTGGTATGTGTCCAACTCCTAGAAATAACTTCATGCCCCATCTCCCTTACTTCCAGCTAGTAAGGATCACATAATTCCTAACAAAGTTTTGACACAGATTGCCAATTCGGGCATTCAGAACATATAGCACGTTGCTGTAAGCAAGCACATTCTCATTCAAAGATGCAAGTTACTATGTAGGAACAAGTTTGTATAGGTATTTCAAAGATGCCCAGAACTGAGCTAAACTTGGTATGTGTCCAACTCCTAGAAATAACTTCATGCTCCATCTCCCTTACTTCCAGCTTGTAAGGATCACATAATTCCTAACAAAGTTTTGACACAGATTCCCAAATCGGGCATTCAGAACATATAGCACGTTGCTGCAAGCAAGCACATTCTCATTCAAAGTTGCAAGTTACTATGTAGGAACAAGTTTGTATAGGTATTTCAAAGATGCCCAGAACTGAGCTAAACTTCGTATGTCTCCAACTCCAAGAAATAACTTCATGCCCCATCTCCCTTACTTCCAGCTAGTAAGGATCACATAATTCCTAACAAAGTTTTGACACAGATTCCCAATTCGGGCATTCAGAACATATAGCACGTTGCTGTAAGCAAGGACATTCTCATTCAAAGTTGCAAGTTACTATGTAGGAACAAGTTTGTATAGGTATTTCAAAGATGCCCAGAACTGAGCTAAACTTGGTATGTGTCCAACTCCTAGAAATAACTTCATGCCCCATCTCCCTTACTTCCAGCTAGTAAGGATCACATAATTCCTAATAAAGTTTTGACATAGATTCCCAATTCGGGCATTCAGAACATATAGCACGTTGCTGTAAGCAAGCACATTTTCATTCAAAGTTGCAAGTTACTATGTAGGAACAAGTTTGTATAGGTATTTCAAAGATGCCCAGAACTGAGCTAAACTTGGTATGTGTCCAACTCCTAGAAATAACTTCATGCCCCATCTCCCTTACTTCCAGCTAGTAAGGATCACATAATTCCTAACAAAGTTTTGACACAGATTCCCAATTCGGGCATTCAGAACATATAGCACGTTGCTGTAAGCAAGCACATTCTCATTCAAAGATGCAAGTTACTATGTAGGAACAAGTTTGTATAGGTATTTGAAAGATGCACAGAACTGAGCTAAACTTGGTATATGTCCAACTCCTAGAAATAACTTCATGCCCCATCTCCCTTACTTCCAGCTAGTAAGGATCACATAATTCCTAACAAAGTTTTGACACAGATTGCCAATTCGGGCATTCAGAACATAGAGCACGTTGCTGTAAGCAAGCACATTCTCATTCAAAGATGCAAGTTACTATGTAGGAACAAGTTTGTATAGGTATTTCAAAGATGCCCAGAACTGAGCTAAACTTGGTATGTGTCCAACTCCTAGAAATAACTTCATGCTCCACCTCCCTTCTTCCAGCTAGTAAGGATCACATAATTCCTAACAAAGTTTTGACACAGATTCCCAAATCGGGCATTCAGAACATATAGCACGTTGCTGCAAGCAAGCACATTCTCATTCAAAGTTGCAAGTTACTATGTAGGAACAAGTTTGTATAGGTATTTCAAAGATGCCCAGAACTGAGCTAAACTTGGTATGTGTCCAACTCCTAGAAATAACTTCATGCCCCATCTCCCTTACTTCCAGCTAGTAAGGATCACTTAATTCCTAACAAAGTTTTGACACAGATTCCCAATTCGGGCATTCAGAACATATAGCACGTTGCTGTAAGCAAGCACATTCTCATTCAAAGTTGCAAGTTACTATGTAGGAACAAGTTTGTATAGGTATTTCACAGATGCCCAGAACTGAGCTAAACTTGGTATGTGTCCAACTCCTAGAAATAACTTCATGCCCCATCTCCCTTACTTCCAGCTAGTAAGGATCACATAATTCCTAACAGTTTTGACACAGATTCCCAATTCGGGCATTCAGAACATATAGCACGTTGCTGTAAGCAAGCACATTCTCATTCAAAGATGCAAGTTACTATGTAGGAACAAGTTTGTATAGGTATTTCAAAGATGCCCAGAACTGAGCTAAACTTGGTATGTGTCCAACTCCTAGAAATAACTTCATGCCCCATCTCCCTTACTTCCAGCTAGTAAGGATCACATAATTCCTAACAAAGTTTTGACACAGATTCCCAATTCGGGCATTCAGAACATATAGCACGTTGCTGTAAGCAAGCACATTCTCATTCAAAGATGCAAGTTACTATGTAGGAACAAGTTTGTATAGGTATTTCAAAGATGCCCAGAACTGAGCTAAACTTGGTATGTGTCCAACTCCTAGAAATAACTTCATGCCCCATCTCCCTTACTTCCAGCTAGTAAGGATCACATAATTCCTAACAAAGTTTTGACACAGATTGCCAATTCGGGCATTCAGAACATATAGCACGTTGCTGTAAGCAAGCACATTCTCATTCAAAGATGCAAGTTACTATGTAGGAACAAGTTTGTATAGGTATTTCAAAGATGCCCAGAACTGAGCTAAACTTGGTATGTGTCCAACTTCTAGAAATAACTTCATGCTCCATCTCCCTTACTTCCAGCTTGTAAGGATTACATAATTCCTAACAAAGTTTTGACACAGATTCCCAAATCGGGCATTCAGAACATATAGCACGTTGCTGCAAGCAAGCACATTCTCATTCAAAGTTGCAAGTTACTATGTAGGAACAAGTTTGTATAGGTATTTCAAAGATGCCCAGAACTGAGCTAAACTTGGTATGTCTCCAACTCCTAGAAAAAACTTCATGCCCCATCTCCCTTACTTCCAGCTAGTAAGGATCACATAATTCCTAACAAAGTTTTGACACAGATTCCCAATTCGGGCATTCAGAACATATAGCACGTTGCTGTAAGCAAGCACATTTTCATTCAAAGTTGCAAGTTACTATGGAGGAACAAGTTTGTATAGGTATTTCAAAGATGCCCAGAACTGAGCTAAACTTGGTATGTGTCCAACTCCTAGAAATAACTTCATGCCCCATCTCCCTTACTTCCAGCTAGTAAGGATCACATAATTCCTAACAGTTTTGACACAGATTGCCAATTCGGGCATTCAGAACATATAGCACGTTGCTGTAAGGAAGCACATTCTCATTCAAAGATGCAAGTTACTATGTAGGAACAAGTTTGTATAGGTATTTCAAAGATGCCCAGAACTGAGCTAAACTTGGTATGTGTCCAACTCCTAGAAATAACTTCATGCCCCATCTCCCTTACTTCCAGCTAGTAAGGATCACATAATTCCTAACAAAGTTTTGACACAGATTCCCTATTCGGGCATTCAGAACATATAGCACGTTGCTGCAAGCAAGCACATTCTCATTCAAAGTTGCAAGTTACTATGTAGGAACAAGTTTGTATAGGTATTTCAAAGATGCCCAGAACTGAGCTAAACTTGGTATGTGTCCAACTCCAAGAAATAACTTCATGCCCCATCTCCCTTACTTCCAGCTAGTAAGGATCACATAATTCCTAACAAAGTTTTGACACAAATTGCCAATTCGGGCATTCGGAACATATCGCACGTTGCTGTAAGCAAGCACATTCTCATTCAAAGATGCAAGTTACTATGTAGGAACAAGTTTGTATAGGTATTTCAAAGATGCCCAGAACTGAGCTAAACTTGGTATGTGTCCAACTTCTAGAAATAACTTCATGCTCCATCTCCCTTACTTCCAGCTTGTAAGGATCACATAATTCCTAACAAAGTTTTGACACAGATTCCCAAATCGGGCATTCAGAACATATAGCACGTTGCTGCAAGCAAGCACATTCTCATTCAAAGTTGCAAGTTACTATGTAGGAACAAGTTTGTATAGGTATTTCAAAGATGCCCAGAACTGAGCTAAACTTGGTATGTCTCCAACTCCAAGAAATAACTTCATGCCCCATCTCCCTTACTTCCAGCTAGTAAGGATCACATAATTCCTAACAAAGTTTTGACACAGATTCCCAAATCGGGCATTCAGAACATATAGCAAGTTGCTGTAAGCAAGCACATTTTCATTCAAAGTTGCAAGTTACTATGTAGGAACAAGTTTGTATAGGTATTTCAAAGATGCCCAGAACTGAGCTAAACTTGGTATGTGTCCAACTCCTAGAAATAACTTTATGCCCCATCTCCCTTACTTCCAGCTAGTAAGGATCACATAATTCCTAACAAAGTTTTGACACAGATTCCCAATTCGGGCATTCAGAACATATAGCACGTTGCTGTAAGCAAGCACATTTTCATTCAAAGTTGCAAGTTACTATGGAGGAACAAGTTTGTATAGGTATTTCAAAGATGCCCAGAACTGAGCTAAACTTTGTATGTGTCCAACTCCTAGAAATAACTTCATGCCCCATCTCCCTTACTTCCAACTAGTAAGGATCACATAATTCCTAACAAAGTTTTGACACAGATTCCCAGTTCGGGCATTCAGAACATATAGCACGTTGCTGTAAGCAAGCACATTCTCATTCAAAGATGCAAGTTACTATGTAGGAACAAGTTTGTATAGGTATTTCAAAGATGCCCAGAACTGAGCTAAACTTGGTATGTGTCCAACTCCTAGAAATAACTTCATGCCCCATCTCCCTTACTTCCAGCTAGTAAGGATCACATAATTCCTAACAAAGTTTTGACACAGATTCCCTATTCGGGCATTCAGAACATATAGCACGTTGCTGTAAGCAAGCACATTCTCATTCAAAGTTGCAAGTTACTATGTAGGAACAAGTTTGTATAGGTATTTCAAAGATGCCCAGAACTGAGCTAAACTTGGTATGTGTCCAACTCCAAGAAATAACTTCATGCCCCATCTCCCTTACTTCCAGCTAGTAAGGATCACATAATTCCTAACAAAGTTTTGACACAGATTCCCTATTCGGGCATTCATAACATATAGCACGTTGCTGCAAGCAAGCACATTCTCATTCAAAGTTGCAAGTTACTATGTAGGAACAAGTTTGTATAGGTATTTCAAAGATGCCCAGAACTGAGCTAAACTTGGTATGTCTCCAACTCCAAGAAATAACTTCATGCCCCATCTCCCTTACTTCCAGCTAGTAAGGATCACATAATTCCTAACAAAGTTTTGACACAGATTCCCAATTCGGGCATTCAGAACATATAGCACGTTGCTGCAAGCAAGCACATTCTCATTCAAAGTTGCAAGTTACTATGTAGGAACAAGTTTGTATAGGTATTTCAAAGATGCCCAGAACTGAGCTAAACTTGGTATGTGTCCAACTCCTAGAAATAACTTCATGCCCCATCTCCCTTACTTCCAGCTGGTAAGGATCGCATAATTCCTAACAAAGTTTTGACACAGATTCCCAATTCGGGCATTCAGAACATATAGCACGTTGCTGTAAGCAAGCACATTCTCATTCAAAGTTGCAAGTTACTATGTAGGAACAAGTTTGTATAGGTATTTCAAAGATGCCCAGAACTGAGCTAAACTTGGTATGTGTCCAACTCCTAGAAATAACTTCATGCCCCATCTCCCTTACTTCCAGCTGGTAAGGATCGCATAATTCCTAACAAAGTTTTGACACAGATTCCCAATTCGGGCATTCAGAACATATAGCACGTTGCTGTAAGCAAGCACATTCTCATTCAAAGATGCAAGTTACTATGTAGGAACAAGTTTGTATAGGTATTTCAAAGATGCCCAGAACTGAGCTAAACTTGGTATGTGTCCAACTCCTAGAAATAACTTCAGGCCCCATCTCCCTTACTTCCAGCTAGTAAGGATCGCATAACTCCTAACAAAGTTTTGACACAGATTCACTATTCGGGCATTCAGAACATATAGCACGTTGCTGCAAGCAAGCACATTCTCATTCAAAGTTGCAAGTTACTATGTAGGAACAAGTTTGTATAGGTATTTCAAAGATGCCCAGAACTGAGCTAAACTTGGTATGTGTCCAACTTCTAGAAATAACTTCATGCTCCATCTCCCTTACTTCCAGCTTGTAAGGATCACATAATTCCTAACAAAGTTTTGACACAGATTCCCAAATCGGGCATTCAGAACATATAGCACGTTGCTGCAAGCAAGCACATTCTCATTCAAAGTCTCAAGTTACTATGTAGGAACAAGTTTGTATAGGTATTTCAAAGATGCCCAGAACTGAGCTAAACTTGGTATGTATCCAACTCCTAGAAATAACTTCATGCCCCATCTCCCTTACTTCCAGCTAGTAAGGATCACATAATTCCTAACAAAGTTTTGACACAGATTCCCAATTCGGGCATTCAGAACATATAGCACGTTGCTGTAAGCAAGCACATTTTCATTCAAAGTTGCAAGTTACTATGGAGGAACAAGTTTGTATAGGTATTTCAAAGATGCCCAGAACTGAGCTAAACTTGGTATGTGTCCAACTCCTAGAAATAACTTCATGCCCCATCTCCCTTACTTCCAGCTAGTAAGGATCACATAATTCCTAACAGTTTTGACACAGATTGCCAATTCGGGCATTCAGAACATATAGCACGTTGCTGTAAGCAAGCACATTCTCATTCAAAGTTGCAAGTTACTATGTAGGAACAAGTTTGTATAGGTATTTCAAAGATGCCCAGAACTGAGCTAAACTTGGTATGTGTCCAACTCCTAGAAATAAATTCATGCCCCATCTCCCTTACTTCCAGCTAGTAAGGATCGCATAATTCCTAACAAAGTTTTGACACAGATTCCCAATTCGGGCATTCAGAACATATAGCACGTTGCTGTAAGCAAGCACATTCTCAATCAAAGATGCAAGTTCCTATGTAGGAACAAGTTTGTATAGGTATTTCAAAGATGCCCAGAACTGAGCTAAACTTGGTATGTGTCCAACTCCTAGAAATAACTTCATGCCCCATCTCCCTTACTTCCAGCTAGTAAGGATCGCATAACTCCTAAGAAAGTTTTGACACAGATTCACTATTCGGGCATTCAGAACATATAGCACGTTGCTGCAAGCAAGCACATTCTCATTCAAAGTTGCAAGTTACTATGTAGGAACAAGTTTGTATAGGTATTTCAAAGATGCCCAGAACTGAGCTAAACTTGGTATGTCTCCAACTCCAAGAAATAACTTCATGCCCCATCTCCCTTACTTCCAGCTAGTAAGGATCACATAATTCCTAACAAAGATTTGACACAGATTCCCAATTCGGGAATTCAGAACATATAGCACGTTGCTGTAAGCAAGCACATTCTCATTCAAAGATGCAAGTTACTATGTAGGAACAAGTTTGTATAGGTATTTCAAAGATGCCCAGAACTGAGCTAAACTTGGTATGTGTCCAACTCCTAGAAATATCTTCATGCCCCATCTCCCTTACTTCCAGCTAGTAAGGATCACATAATTCCTAACAAAGTTTTGACACACATTCCCAATTCGGGCATTCAGAACATATAGCACGTTGCTGTAAGCAAGCACATTCTCATTCAAAGTTGCAAGTTACTATGTAGGAACAAGTTTGTATAGGTATTTCAAAGATGTCCAGAACTGAGCTAAACTTGGTATGTGTCCAACTCCTAGAAATAACTTCATGCCCCATCTCCCTTACTTCCAGCTAGTAAGGATCACATAATTCCTAACAAAGTTTTGACACAGATTCCCAATTCGGGCATTCAGAACATATAGCACGTTGCTGTAAGCAAGCACATTCTCATTCAAAGATGCAAGTTACTATGTAGGAACAAGTTTGTATAGGTATTTCAAAGATGCCCAGAACTGAGCTAAACTTGGTATGTGTCCAACTCCTAGAAATAACTTCATGCCCCATCTCCCTTACTTCCAGCTAGTAAGGATCATATAATTCCTAACAGATTTTTGACACAGATTCCCAATTCGGGCATTCAGAACATATAGCACGTTGCTGTAAGCAAGCAGATTCTCATTCAAAGATGCAAGTTACTATGTAGGAACAAGTTTGTATAGGTATTTCAAAGATGCCCAGAACTGAGCTAAACTTGGTATGTGTCCAACTCCTAGAAATAACTTCATGCCCCATCTCCCTTACTTCCAGCTAGTAAGGATCACATAATTCCTAACAAAGTTTTGACACAGATTCCCAATTCGGGCATTCAGAACATATAGCACGTTGCTGTAAGCAAGCACATTCTCATTCAAAGATGCAAGTTACTATGTAGAAACAAGTTTGTATAGGTATTTCAAAGATGCCCAGAACTGAGCTAAACTTGGTATGTGTCCAACTCCTAGAAATAACTTCATGCCCCATCTCCCTTACTTCCAGCTAGTAAGGATCACATAATTCCTAACAAAGTTTTGACACAGATTGCCAATTCGGGCATTCAGAACATATAGCACGTTGCTGTAAGCAAGCACATTCTCATTCAAAGTTGCAAGTTACTATGTAGGAACAAGTTTGTATAGGTATTTCAAAGATGCCCAGAACTGAGCTAAACTTGGTATGTGTCCAACTCCTAGAAATAACTTCATGCCCCATCTCCCTTACTTCCAGCTAGTAAGGATCACATAATTCCTAACAAAGTTTTGACACAGATTCCCAATTCGGGCATTCAGAACATATCGCACGTTGCTGTAAGCAAGCACATTCTCATTCAAAGTTGCAAATTACTATGAAGGAACAAGTTTGTATAGGTATTTCAAAGATGCCCAGAACCGAGCTAAACTTGGTATGTGTCCAACTCCTAGAAATAACTTCATGCCCCATCTCCCTTACTTCCAGCTAGTAAGGATCACATAATTCCTAACAAAGTTTTGACACAGATTCCCAATTCGGGCATTCAGAACATATAGCACGTTGCTGTAAGCAAGCACATTTTCATTCAAAGTTGCAAGTTGCTATGTAGGAACAAGTTTGTATAGGTATTTCAAAGATGCCAAGAACTGAGCTAAACTTGGTATGTGTCCAACTCCTAGAAATAACTTCATGCCCCATCTCCCTTACTTCCAGCTAGTAAGGATCACATAATTCCTAACAGTTTTGACACAGATTCCCAATTCGGGCATTCAGAACATATAGCACGTTGCTCTAAGCAAGCACATTCTCATTCAAAGTTGCAAGTTACTATGTAGGAACAAGTTTGTATAGGTATTTCAAAGATGCCCAGAACTGAGCTAAACTTGGTATGTGTCCAACTCCTAGAAATAACTTCATGCCCCATCTCCCTTACTTCCAGCTAGTAAGGATCACATAATTCCTAACAAAGTTTTGACACAGATTCCCAATTCGGGCATTCAGAACATATAGCACGTTGCTGTAAGCAAGCACTTTCTCATTAATGATGCAAGTTACTATGTAGCAACAAGTTTGTATAGGTATTTCAAAAATGCCCAGAACTGAGCTAAACTTGGTATGTGTCCAACTCCTAGAAATAACTTCATGCCCCATCTCCCTTACTTCCAGCTAGTAAGGATCACATAATTCCTAACAAAGATTTGACACAGATTCCCAATTCGGGAATTCAGAACATATAGCACGTTGCTGTAAGCAAGCACATTCTCATTAAAGATGCAAGTTACTATGTAGGAACAAGTTTGTATAGGTATTTCAAAGATGCCCAGAACTGAGCTAAACTTGGTATGTGTCCAACTCCTAGAAATAACTTCATGCCCCATCTCCCTTACTTCCAGCTAGTAAGGATCACATAATTCCTAACAAAGTTTTGACACAGATTCCCAATTCGGGCATTCAGAACATATAGCACGTTGCTGTAAGCAAGCACATTCTCATTCAAAGATGCAAGTTACTATGTAGAAACAAGTTTGTATAGGTATTTCAAAGATGCCCAGAACTGAGCTAAACTTGGTATGTGTCCAACTCCTAGAAATAACTTCATGCCCCATCTCCCTTACTTCCAGCTAGTAAGGATCACATAATTCCTAACAAAGTTTTGACACAGATTCCCAATTCGGGCATTCAGAACATATAGCACGTTGCTGTAAGCAAGCACATTCTCATTCAAAGTTGCAAGTTACTATGTAGGAACAAGTTTGTATAGGTATTTCAAAGATGCCCAGAACTGAGCTAAACTTGGTATGTGTCCAACTCCTAGAAATAACTTCATGCCCCATCTCCCTTACTTCCAGCTAGTAAGGATCACATAATTCCTAACAAAGTTTTGACACAGATTCCCAATTCGGGCATTCAGAACATATCGCACGTTGCTGTAAGCAAGCACATTCTCATTCAAAGTTGCAAATTACTATGAAGGAACAAGTTTGTATAGGTATTTCAAAGATGCCCAGAACCGAGCTAAACTTGGTATGTGTCCAACTCCTAGAAATAACTTCATGCCCCATCTCCCTTACTTCCAGCTAGTAAGGATCACATAATTCCTAACAAAGTTTTGACACAGATTCCCAATTCGGGCATTCAGAACATATAGCACGTTGCTGTAAGCAAGCACATTTTCATTCAAAGTTGCAAGTTGCTATGTAGGAACAAGTTTGTATAGGTATTTCAAAGATGCCAAGAACTGAGCTAAACTTGGTATGTGTCCAACTCCTAGAAATAACTTCATGCCCCATCTCCCTTACTTCCAGCTAGTAAGGATCACATAATTCCTAACAGTTTTGACACAGATTCCCAATTCGGGCATTCAGAACATATAGCACGTTGCTCTAAGCAAGCACATTCTCATTCAAAGTTGCAAGTTACTATGTAGGAACAAGTTTGTATAGGTATTTCAAAGATGCCCAGAACTGAGCTAAACTTGGTATGTGTCCAACTCCTAGAAATAACTTCATGCCCCATCTCCCTTACTTCCAGCTAGTAAGGATCACATAATTCCTAACAAAGTTTTGACACAGATTCCCAATTCGGGCATTCAGAACATATAGCACGTTGCTGTAAGCAAGCACTTTCTCATTAATGATGCAAGTTACTATGTAGCAACAAGTTTGTATAGGTATTTCAAAAATGCCCAGAACTGAGCTAAACTTGGTATGTGTCCAACTCCTAGAAATAACTTCATGCCCCATCTCCCTTACTTCCAGCTAGTAAGGATCACATAATTCCTAACAAAGATTTGACACAGATTCCCAATTCGGGAATTCAGAACATATAGCACGTTGCTGTAAGCAAGCACATTCTCATTAAAGATGCAAGTTACTATGTAGGAACAAGTTTGTATAGGTATTTCAAAGATGCCCAGAACTGAGCTAAACTTGGTATGTGTCCAACTCCTAGAAATAACTTCATGCCCCATCTCCCTTACTTCCAGCTAGTAAGGATCACATAATTCCTAACAAAGTTTTGACACAGATTGCCAATTCGGGCATTCAGAACATATAGCACGTTGCTGTAAGCAAGCACATTCTCATTCAAAGATGCAAGTTACTATGTAGGAACAAGTTTGTATAGGTATTTCAAAGATGCCCAGAACTGAGCTAAACTTGGTATGTGTCCAACTCCTAGAAATATCTTCATGCCCCATCTCCCTTACTACCAGCTAGTAAGGATCACATAATTCCTAACAAAGTTTTGACACACATTCCCAATTCGGGCATTCAGAACATATAGCACGTTGCTGTAAGCAAGCACATTCTCATTCAAAGTTGCAAGTTACTATGTAGGAACAAGTTTGTATAGGTATTTCAAAGATGCCCAGAACTGAGCTAAACTTGGTATGCGTCCAACTCCAAGAAATAACTTCATGCCCCATGTCCCTTACTTCCAGCTAGTAAGGATCACATAATTCCTAACAAAGTTTTGACACAGATTCCCAATTCGGGCATTCAGAACATATAGCACGTTGCTGTAAGCAAGCAGATTCTCATTCAAAGATGCAATTTACTATGTAGGAACAAGTTTGTATAGGTATTTCAAAGATGCCCAGAACTGAGCTAAACTTGGTATGTGTCCAACTCCTAGAAATAACTTCATGCCCCATCTCCCTTACTTCCAGCTAGTAAGGATCACATAATTCCTAACAAAGTTTTGACACAGATTCCCAATTCGGGCATTCAGAACATATAGCACGTTGCTGTAAGCAAGCACATTCTCATTCAAAGATGCAAGTTACTATGTAGAAACAAGTTTGTATAGGTATTTCAAAGATGCCCAGAACTGAGCTAAGCTTGGTATGTGTCCAACTCCTAGAAATAACTTCATGCCCCATCTCCCTTACTTCCAGCTAGTAAGGATCACATAATTCCTAACAAAGTTTTGACACAGATAGCCAATTCGGGCATTCAGAACATATAGCACGTTGCTGTAAGCAAGCACATTCTCATTCAAAGTTGCAAGTTACTATGTAGGAACAAGTTTGTATAGGTATTTCAAAGATGCCCAGAACTGAGCTAAACTTGGTATGTGTCCAACTCCTAGAAATAACTTCATGCCCCATCTCTCTTACTTCCAGCTAGTAAGGATCACATAATTCCTAACAAAGTTTTGACACAGATTCCCAATTCGGGCATTCAGAACATATAGCACGTTGCTGTAAGAAAGCACATTCTCATTCAAAGATGCAAGTTACTATGTAGGAACAAGTTTGTATAGGTATTTCAAAGATGCCCAGAACTGAGCTAAACTTGGTATGTGTCCAACTCCTAGAAATAACTTCATGCCCCATCTCCCTTACTTCCAGCTAGTAAGGATCACATAATTCCTAACAAAGTTTTGACACAGATTGCCAATTCGGGCATTCAGAACATATAGCACGTTGCTGTAAGCAAGCACATTCTCATTCAAAGATGCAAGTTACTATGTAGGAACAAGTTTGTATAGGTATTTCAAAGATGCCCAGAACTGAGCTAAACTTGGTATGTGTCCAACTCCTAGAAATAACTTGATGCTCCATCTCCCTTACTTCCAGCTAGTAAGGATCACATAATTCCTAACAAAGTTTTGACACAGATTCCCAATTCGGGCATTCAGAACATATAGCACGTTGCTGTAAGCAAGCACATTTTCATTCAAAGTTGCAAATTACTATGAAGGAACAAGTTTGTATAGGTATTTCAAAGATGCCCAGAACCGAGCTAAACTTGGTATGTGTCCAACTCCTAGAAATAACTTCATGCCCCATCTCCCTTACTTCCAGCTAGTAAGGATCACATAATTCCTAACAAAGTTTTGACACAGTTTCCCAATTCGGGCACTCAGAACATATAGCACGTTGCTGTAAGCAAGTACATTTTCATTCAAAGTTGCAAGTTGCTATGTAGGAACAAGTTTGTATAGGTATTTCAAAGATGCCAAGAACTGAGCTAAACTTGGTATGTGTCCAACTCCTAGAAATAACTTCATGCCCCATCTCCCTTACTTCCAGCTAGTAAGGATCACATAATTCCTAACAGTTTTGACACAGATTCCCAATTCGGGCATTCAGAACATATAGCACGTTGCTGTAAGCAAGCACATTCTCATTCAAAGTTGCAAGTTACTATGTAGGAACAAGTTTGTATAGGTATTTCAAAGATGCCCAGAACTGAGCTAAACTTGGTATGTGTCCAACTCCTAGAAATAACTTCATGCCCCATCTCCCTTACTTCCAGCTAGTAAGGATCACATAATTCCTAACAAAGTTTTGACACAGATTCCCAATTCGGGCATTCAGAACATATAGCACGTTGCTGTAAGCAAGCACATTCTCATTCAAAGATGCAAGTTACTATGTAGGAACAAGTTTGTATAGGTATTTCAAAGATGCCCAGAACTGAGCTAAACTTGGTATGTGTCCAACTCCAAGAAATAACTTCATGCCCCATCTCCCTTACTTCCAGCTAGTAAGGATCACATAATTCCTAACAAAGTTTTGACACAGATTGCCAATTCGGGCATTCAGAACATATAGTACGTTGCTGTAAGCAAGCAGATTCTCATTCAAAGATGCAAGTTACTATGTAGGAACAAGTTTGTATAGGTATTTCAAAGATGCCCAGAACTGAGCTAAACTTGGTATGTCTCCAACTCCTAGAAATAACTTCATGCCCCATCTCCCTTACTTCCAGCTAGTAAGGATCACATAATTCCTAACAAAGTTTTGACACAGATTCCCAATTCGGGCATTCAGAACATATAGCACGTTGCTGTAAGCAAGCACATTCTCATTCAAAGATGCAAGTTACTATGTAGAAACAAGTTTGTATAGGTATTTCAAAGATGCCCAGAACTGAGCTAAACGTGGTATGTGTCCAACTCCTAGAAATAACTTCATGCCCCATCTCCCTTACTTCCAGCTAGTAAGGATCACATAATTCCTAACAAAGTTTTGACACAGATTGCCAATTCGGGCATTCAGAACATATAGCACGTTGCTGTAAGCAAGCACATTCTCATTCAAAGTTGCAAGTTACTATGTAGGAACAAGTTTGTATAGGTATTTCAAAGATGCCCAGAACTGAGCTAAACTTGGTATGTGTCCAACTCCTAGAAATAACTTCATGCCCCATCTCTCTTACTTCCAGCTAGTAAGGATCACATAATTCCTAACAAAGTTTTGACACAGATTCCCAATTCGGGCATTCAGAACATATAGCACGTTGCTGCAGGCAATCACATTCTCATTCAAAGTTGCAAGTTACTATGTAGGAACAAGTTTGTATAGGTATTTCAAAGATGCCCAGAACTGAGCTAAACTTGGTATGTGTCCAACTCCTAGAAATAACTTCATGCCCCATCTCCCTTACTTCCAGCTAGTAAGGATCACATAATTCCTAACAAAGTTTTGACACAGATTCCCAATTCGGGCATTCAGAACATATAGCACGTTGCTGTAAGCAAGCAGATTCTCATTCAAAGATGCAAGTTACTATGTAGGAACAAGTTTGTATAGGTATTTCAAAGATGCCCAGAACTGAGCTAAACTTGGTATGTGTCCAACTCCTAGAAATAACTTCATGCCCCATCTCCCTTACTTCCAGCTAGTAAGGATCACATAATTCCTAACAAAGTTTTGACACAGATAGCCAATTCGGGCATTCAGAACATATAGCACGTTGCTGTAAGCAAGCACATTCTCATTCAAAGATGCAAGTTACTATGTAGGAACAAGTTTGTATAGGTATTTCAAAGATGCACAGAACTGAGCTAAACTTGGTATGTGTCGAACTCCTAGAAATAACTTCATGCCCCATCTCCCTTACTTCCAGCTAGTAAGGATCACATAATTCCTAACAAAGTTTTGACACAGATTCCCAAATCGGGCATTCAGAACATATAGCACGTTGCTGTAAGCAAGCACATTCTCATTCAAAGTTGCAAGTTACTATGTAGGAACAAGTTTGTATAGGTATTTCAAAGATGCCCAGAACTGAGCTAAACTTGGTATGTCTCCAACTCCTAGAAATAACTTCATGCCCCATCTCCCTTACTTCCAGCTAGTAAGGATCACATAATTCCTAACAAAGTTTTGACACAGATTGCCAATTCGGGCATTCAGAACATATAGCACGTTGCTGTAAGCAAGCACATTCTCATTCAAAGATGCAAGTTACTATGTAGGAACAAGTTTGTATAGGTATTTCAAAGATGCCCAGAACTGAGCTAAACTTGGTATGTGTCCAACTCCTAGAAATAACTTCATGCTCCATCTCCCTTACTTCCAGCTAGTAAGGATCACATAATTCCTAACAAAGTTTTGACACAGATTCCCAAATCGGGCATTCAGAACATATAGCACGTTGCTGCAAGCAAGCACATTCTCATTCAAAGTTGCAAGTTACTATGTAGGAACACGTTTGTATAGGTATTTCAAAGATGCCCAGAACTGAGCTAAACTTGGTATGTCTCCAACTCCTAGAAATAACTTCATGCCCCATCTCCCTTGCTTCCAGCTAGTAAGGATCACATAATTCCTAACAAAGTTTTGACACAGATTCCCAATTCGGGCATTCAGAACATATAGCACGTTGCTGTAAGCAAGCACATTCTCATTAATGATGCAAGTTACTATGTAGCAAAAAGTTTGTATAGGTATTTCAAAGATGCCCAGAACTGAGCTAAACTTGGTATGTGTCCAACTCCTAGAAATAACTTCATGCCCCATCTCCCTTACTTCCAGCTAGTAAGGATCACATAATTCCTAACAAAGTTTTGACACAGATTCCCAATTCGGGCATTCAGAACATATAGCATGTTGCCGTAAGCAAGCACATTCTCATTAAAGATGCAAGTTACTATGTAGGAACAAGTTTGTATAGGTATTTCAAAGATGCCCAGAACTGAGCTAAACTTGGTATGTGTCCAACTCCTAGCAATCACTTCATGCCCCATCTCCCTTACTTCCAGCTAGTAAGGATCACATAATTTTTAACAAAGTTTTGACACAGATTGCCAATTCGGGCATTCAGAACATATAGCACATTGCTGTAAGCAAGCACATTCTCATTCAAAGATGCAAGTTACTATGTAGGAACAAGTTTGTATAGGTATTTCAAAGATGCCCAGAACTGAGCTAAACTTGGTATGTGTCCAACTCCTAGAAATAACTTCATGCCCCATCTCCCTTACTTCCAGCTAGTAAGGATCACATAATTCCTAACAAAGTTTTGACACAGATTCCCAATTCGGGCATTCAGAACATATAGCACGTTGCTGTAAGCAAGCACATTCTCATTCAAAGTTGCAAGTTACTATGTAGGAACAAGTTTGTATAGGTATTTCAAAGATGCCCAGAACTGAGCTAAACTTGGTATGTGTCCAACTCCTAGAAATAACTTCGTGCCCCATCTCCCTTACTTCCAGCTAGTAAGGATCACATAATTCCTAACAAAGTTTTGACACAGATTCCCAATTCGGGCATTCAGAACATATAGCACGTTGCTGTAAGCAAGCACATTCTCATTCAAAGTTGCAAGTTACTATTTAGGAACAAGTTTGTATAGGTATTTCAAAGATGCCCAGAACTGAGCTAAACTTGGTATGTGTCCAACTCCTAGAAATAACTTCATGCCCCATCTCCCTTACTTTCAGCTAGTAAGGATCACATAATTCCTAACAAAGTTTTGACACAGATTCCCAATTCGGGCATTCAGAACATATAGCACGTTGCTGTAAGCAAGCACATTCTCATTTAAAGTTGCAAGTTACTATGTAGGAACAAGTTTGTATAGGTATTTCAAAGATGCCCAGAACTGAGCTGAACTTGGTATGTCTCCAACTCCTAGAAATAACTTCATGCCCCATCTCCCTTACTTCCAGCTAGTAAGGATCACATAATTCCTAACAAAGTTTTGACACAGATTCCCAATTCGGGCATTCAGAACATATAGCACGTTGCTGTAAGCACGCAGATTCTCATTCAAAGATGCAAGTTACTATGTAGGAACAAGTTTGTATAGGTATTTCACAGATGCCCAGAACTGAGCTAAACTTGGTATGTGTCCAACTCCTGGAAATAACTTCATGCCCCATCTCCCTTACTTCCAGCTAGTAAGGATCACATAATTCCTAACAGTTTTGACACAGATTCCCAATTCGGGCATTCAGAACATATAGCACGTTGCTGTAAGCAAGCACATTCTCATTCAAAGATGCAAGTTACTATGTAGGAACAAGTTTGTATAGGTATTTCAAAGATGCCCAGAACTGAGCTAAACTTGGTATGTGTCCAACTCCTAGAAATAACTTCATGCCCCATCTCCCTTACTTCCAGCTAGTAAGGATCACATAATTCCTAACAAAGTTTTGACACAGATTCCCAATTCGGGCATTCAGAACATATAGCACGTTGCTGTAAGCAAGCACATTCTCATTCAAAGATGCAAGTTACTATGTAGGAACAAGTTTGTATAGGTATTTCAAAGATGCCCAGAACTGAGCTAAACTTGGTATGTGTCCAACTCCTAGAAATAACTTCATGCCCCATCTCCCTTACTTCCAGCTAGTAAGGATCACATAATTCCTAACAAAGTTTTGACACAGATTGCCAATTCGGGCATTCAGAACATATAGCACGTTGCTGTAAGCAAGCACATTCTCATTCAAAGATGCAAGTTACTATGTAGGAACAAGTTTGTATAGGTATTTCAAAGATGCCCAGAACTGAGCTAAACTTGGTATGTGTCCAACTCCTAGAAATAACTTCATGCCCCATCTCCCTTACTTCCAGCTAGTAAGGATCACATAATTCCTAACAAAGTTTTGACACAGATTCCCAATTCGGGCATTCAGAACATATAGCACGTTGCTGTAAGCAAGCACATTCTCATTCAA
The DNA here is from genome assembly GCF_020826845.1 of Diceros bicornis minor. Lineage (NCBI taxonomy): Eukaryota > Metazoa > Chordata > Mammalia > Perissodactyla > Rhinocerotidae > Diceros > Diceros bicornis. The sequence goes on from NC_080758.1 coordinate 57,243,843, forward strand.
AGATGCAAGTTACTATGTAGGAACAAGTTTGTATAGGTATTTCAAAGATGCCCAGAACTGAGCTAAACTTGGTATGTGTCCAACTCCTAGAAATAACTTCATGCCCCATCTCCCTTACTTCCAGCTAGTAAGGATCACATAATTCCTAACAAAGTTTTGACACAGATTTCCAATTCGGGCATTCAGAACATATAGCACGTTGCTGTAAGCAAGCAGATTCTCATTCAAAGATGCAAGTTACTATGTAGGAACAAGTTTGTATAGGTATTTCAAAGATGCCCAGAACTGAGCTAAACTTGGTATGTGTCCAACTCCTAGAAATAACTTCATGCCCCATCTCCCTTACTTCCAGCTAGTAAGGATCACATAATTCCTAACAAAGTTTTGACACAGATTCCCAATTCGGGCATTCAGAACATATAGCACGTTGCTGTAAGCAAGCACATTCTCATTCAAAGATGCAAGTTACTATGTAGGAACAAGTTTGTATAGGTATTTCAAAGATGCCCAGAACTGAGCTAAACTTGGTATGTGTCCAACTCCTAGAAATAACTTCATGCCCCATCTCCCTTACTTCCAGCTAGTAAGGATCACATAATTCCTAACAAAGTTTTGACACAGATTCCCAATTCGGGCATTCAGAACATATAGCACGTTGCTGTAAGCAAGCAGATTCTCATTCAAAGATGCAAGTTACTATGTAGGAACAAGTTTGTATAGGTATTTCAAAGATGCCCAGAACTGAGCTAAACTTGGTATGTGTCCAACTCCTAGAAATAACTTCATGCCCCATCTCCCTTACTTCCAGCTAGTAAGGATCACATAATTCCTAACAAAGTTTTGACACAGATTCCCAATTCGGGCATTCAGAACATATAGCACGTTGCTGTAAGCAAGCACATTCTCATTAAAAGTTGCAAGTTACTATGTAGGAACAAGTTTGTATAGGTATTTCAAAGATGCCCAGAACTGAGCTAAACTTGGTATGTGTCCAACTCCTAGAAATAACTTCATGCCCCATCTCCCTTACTTCCAGCTAGTAAGGATCACATAATTCCTACCAAAGTTTTGACACAGATTGCCCATTCGGGCATTCAGAACATATAGCACGTTGCTGTAAGCAAGCAGATTCTCATTCAAAGATGCAAGTTACTATGTAGGAACAAGTTTGTATAGGTATTTCAAAGATGCCCAGAACTGAGCTAAACTTTGTATGTGTCCAACTCCTAGAAATAACTTCATGCCCCATCTCCCTTACTTCCAGCTAGTAAGGATCACATAATTCCTAACAAAGTTTTGACACAGATTCCCAATTCGGGCATTCAGAACATATAGCACGTTGCTGTAAGCAAGCAGATTCTCATTCAAAGATGCAAGTTACTATGTAGGAACAAGTTTGTATAGGTATTTCAAAGATGCCCACAACTGAGCTAAACTTGGTATGTGTCCAACTCCTAGAAATAACTTCATGCCCCATCTCCCTTACTTCCAGCTAGTAAGGATCACATAATTCCTAACAAAGTTTTGACACAGATTCCCAATTCGGGCATTCAGAACATATAGCACGTTGCTGTAAGCAAGCACATTCTCATTCAAAGTTGCAAGTTACTATGTAGGAACAAGTTTGTATAGGTATTTCAAAGATGCCCAGAACTGAGCTAAACTTGGTATGTGTCCAACTCCTAGAAATAACTTCATGCCCCATCTCCCTTACTTCCAGCTAGTAAGGATCACATAATTCCTAACAAAGTTTTGACACAGATTCTCTATTCGGGCATTCAGAACATATAGCACGTTGCTGTAAGCAAGCACATTCTCATTTAAAGTTGCAAGTTACTATGTAGGAACAAGTTTGTATAGGTATTTCAAAGATGCCCAGAACTGAGCTGAACTTGGTATGTCTCCAACTCCTAGAAATAACTTCATGCCCCATCTCCCTTACTTCCAGCTAGTAAGGATCACATAATTCCTAACAAAGTTTTGACACAGATTCCCAATTCGGGCATTCAGAACATATAGCACGTTGCTGTAAGCACGCAGATTCTCATTCAAAGATGCAAGTTACTATGTAGGAACAAGTTTGTATAGGTATTTCACAGATGCCCAGAACTGAGCTAAACTTGGTATGTGTCCAACTCCTAGAAATAACTTCATGCCCCATCTCCCTTACTTCCAGCTAGTAAGGATCACATAATTCCTAACAGTTTTGACACAGATTCCCAATTCGGGCATTCAGAACATATAGCACGTTGCTGTAAGCAAGCACATTCTCATTCAAAGATGCAAGTTACTATGTAGGAACAAGTTTGTATAGGTATTTCAAAGATGCCCAGAACTGAGCTAAACTTGGTATGTGTCCAACTCCTAGAAATAACTTCATGCCCCATCTCCCTTACTTCCAGCTAGTAAGGATCACATAATTCCTAACAAAGTTTTGACACAGATTGCCAATTCGGGCATTCAGAACATATAGCACGTTGCTGTAAGCAAGCACATTCTCATTCAAAGATGCAAGTTACTATGTAGGAACAAGTTTGTATAGGTATTTCAAAGATGCCCAGAACTGAGCTAAACTTGGTATGTGTCCAACTCCTAGAAATAACTTCATGCCCCATCTCCCTTACTTCCAGCTAGTAAGGATCACATAATTCCTAACAAAGTTTTGACACAGATTCCCAATTCGGGCATTCAGAACATATAGCACGTTGCTGTAAGCAAGCACATTCTCATTCAAAGTTGCAAGTTACTATGTAGGAACAAGTTTGTATAGGTATTTCAAAGATGCCCAGAACTGAGCTAAACTTGGTATGTGTCCAACTCCTAGAAATAACTTCATGCCCCATCTCCCTTACTTCCAGCTAGTAAGGATCACATAATTCCTAACAAAGTTTTGACACAGATTCTCAATTCGGGCATTCAGAACATATAGCACGTTGCTGTAAGCAAGCACATTCTCATTTAAAGTTGCAAGTTACTATGTAGGAACAAGTTTGTATAGGTATTTCAAAGATGCCCAGAACTGAGCTGAACTTGGTATGTCTCCAACTCCTAGAAATAACTTCATGCCCCATCTCCCTTACTTCCAGCTAGTAAGGATCACATAATTCCTAACAAAGTTTTGACACAGATTCCCAATTCGGGCATTCAGAACATATAGCACGTTGCTGTAAGCACGCAGATTCTCATTCAAAGATGCAAGTTACTATGTAGGAACAAGTTTGTATAGGTATTTCACAGATGCCCAGAACTGAGCTAAACTTGGTATGTGTCCAACTCCTAGAAATAACTTCATGCCCCATCTCCCTTACTTCCAGCTAGTAAGGATCACATAATTCCTAACAGTTTTGACACAGATTCCCAATTCGGGCATTCAGAACATATAGCACGTTGCTGTAAGCAAGCAGATTCTCATTCAAAGATGCAAGTTACTATGTAGGAACAAGTTTGTATAGGTATTTCAAAGATGCCCAGAACTGAGCTAAACTTGGTATGTGTCCAACTCCTAGAAATAACTTCATGCCCCATCTCCCTTACTTCCAGCTAGTAAGGATCACATAATTCCTAACAAAGTTTTGACACAGATTGCCAATTCGGGCATTCAGAACATATAGCACGTTGCTGCAAGCAAGCACATTCTCATTCAAAGTTGCAAGTTACTATGTAGGAACAAGTTTGTATAGGTATTTCAAAGATGCCCAGAACTGAGCTAAACTTGGTATGTGTCCAACTCCTAGAAATAACTTCATGCCCCATCTCCCTTACTTCCAGCTAGTAAGGATCACATAATTCCTAACAAAGTTTTGACACAGATTCCCAATTCGGGCATTCAGAACATATAGCACGTTGCTGTAAGCAAGCACATTCTCATTCAAAGTTGCAAGTTACTATGTAGGAACAAGTTTGTATAGGTATTTCAAAGATGCCCAGAACTGAGCTAAACTTGGTATGTGTCCAACTCCTAGAAATAACTTCATGCCCCATCTCCCTTACTTCCAGCTAGTAAGGATCACATAATTCCTAACAAAGTTTTGACTCAGATTCCCAATTCGGGCATTCAGAACATATAGCACGTTGCTGTAAGCAAGCAGATTCTCATTCAAAGTTGCAAGTTACTATGTAGGAACAAGTTTGTATAGGTATTTCAAAGATGCCCAGAACTGAGCTAAACTTGGTATGTGTCCAACTCCTAGAAATAACTTCATGCCCCATCTCCCTTACTTCCAGCTAGTAAGGATCACATAATTCCTAACAAAGTTTTGACACAGATTCCCAATTCGGGCATTCAGAACATATAGCACGTTGCTGTAAGCAAGCACATTCTCATTCAAAGTTGCAAGTTACTATGTAGGAACAAGTTTGTATAGGTATTTCAAAGATGCCCAGAACTGAGCTAAACTTGGTATGTGTCCAACTCCTAGAAATAACTTCATGCCCCATCTCCCTTACTTCCAGCTAGTAAGGATCACATAATTCCTAACAAAGTTTTGACACAGATTCCCAATTCGGGCATTCAGAACATATAGCACGTTGCTGTAAGCAAGCACATTCTCATTCAAAGTTGCAAGTTACTATGTAGGAACAAGTTTGTATAGGTATTTCAAAGATGCCCAGAACTGAGCTAAACTTGGTATGTGTCCAACGCCTAGAAATAACTTCATGCCCCATCTCCCTTACTTCCAGCTAGTAAGGATCACATAATTCCTAACAAAGTTTTGACACAGATTCCCAATTCGGGCATTCAGAACATATAGCACGTTGCTGTAAGCAAGCACATTCTCATTCAAAGTTGCAAGTTTCTATGTAGGAACATGTTTGTATAGGTATTTCAAAGATGCCCAGAACTGAGCTAAACTTGGTATGTGTCCAACTCCTAGAAATAACTTCATGCCCCATCTCCCTTACTTCCAGCTAGTAAGGATCACATAATTCCTAACAAAGTTTTGACACAGATTCCCAATTCGGGCATTCAGAACATATAGCACGTTGCTGTAAGCAAGCACATTCTCATTCAAAGTTGCAAGTTACTATGTAGGAACAAGTTTGTATAGGTATTTCAAAGATGCCCAGAACTGAGCTAAACTTGGTATGTGTCCAACTCCTAGAAATAACTTCATGCCCCATCTCCCTTACTTCCAGCTAGTAAGGATGACATAATTCCTAACAAAGTTTTGACACAGATTGCCAATTCGGGCATTCAGAACATATAGCACGTTGCTGTAAGCAAGCACATTCTCATTCAAAGTTGCAAGTTACTATGTAGGAACAAGTTTGTATAGGTATTTCAAAGATGCCCATAACTGAGCTAAACTTGGTATGTGTCCAACTCCAAGAAATAACTTCATGCCCCATCTCCCTTACTTCCAGCTAGTAAGGATCACATAATTCCTAACAAAGTTTTGACACAGATTCCCTATTCGGGCATTCAGAACATATAGCACGTTGCTGCAAGCAAGCACATTCTCATTCAAAGTTGCAAGTTACTATGTAGGAACAAGTTTGTATAGGTATTTCAAAGATGCCCAGAACTGAGCTAAACTTGGTATGTCTCCAACTCCAAGAAATAACTTCATGCCCCATCTCCCTTACTTCCAGCTAGTAAGGATCACATAATTCCTAACAAAGTTTTGACACAGATTCCCAATTCGGGCATTTAGAACATATAGCACGTTGCTGCAAGCAAGCACATTCCCATTCAAAGTTGCAAGTTACTATGTAGGAACAAGTTTGTATAGGTATTTCAAAGATGCCCAGAACTGAGCTAAACTTGGTATGTGTCCAACTCCTAGAAATAACTTCATGCCCCATCTCCCTTACTTCCAGCTGGTAAGGATCGCATAATTCCTAACAAAGTTTTGACACAGATTCCCAATTCGGGCATTCAGAAGATATAGCACGTTGCTGTAAGCAAGCACATTCTCATTTAAAGTTGCAAGTTTCTATGTAGGAACAAGTTTGTATAGGTATTTCAAAGATGCCCAGAACTGAGCTAAACTTGGTATGTGTCCAACTCCTAGAAATAACTTCATGCCCCATCTCCCTTACTTCCAGCTTGTAAGGATCGCATAATTCCTAACAAAGTTTTGACACAGATTCCCATTTCGGGCATTCAGAACATATAGCACGTTGCTGTAAGCAAGCACATTCTCATTCAAAGATGCAAGTTACTATGTAGGAACAAGTTTGTATAGGTATTTCAAAGATGCCCAGAACTGAGCTAAATTTGGTATGTGTCCAACTCCTAGAAATAACTTCATGCCCCATCTCCCTTACTTCCAGCTAGTAAGGATCGCATAACTCCTAACAAAGTTTTGACACAGATTCACTATTCGGGCATTCAGAACATATAGCACGTTGCTGCAAGCAAGCACATTCTCATTCAAAGTTGCAAGTTACTATGTAGGAACAAGTTTGTATAGGTATTTCAAAGATGCCCAGAACTGAGCTAAACTTTGTATGTCTCCAACTCCAAGAAATAACTTCATGCCCCATCTCCCTTACTTCCAGCTAGTAAGGATCACATAGTTCCTAACAAAGTTTTGACACAGATTCCCAATTCGGGAATTTAGAACATATAGCACGTTGCTGTAAGCAAGCACATTCTCATTCAAAGTTGCAAGTTACTATGTAGGAACAAGTTTGTATAGGTATTTCAAAGATGCCCAGAACTGAGCTAAACTTGGTATGTGTCCAACTCCTAGAAATAACTTCATGCCCCATCTCCCTTACTTCCAGCTAGTAAGGATCACATAATTCCTAACAATGTTTTGACTCAGATTCCCAATTCGGGCATTCAGAACATATAGCACGTTGCTGTAAGCAAGCACATTTTCATTCAAAGTTGCAAGTTACTATGTAGGAACAAGTTTGTATAGGTATTTCAAAGATGCCCAGAACTGAGCTAAACTTGGTATGTGTCCAACTCCTAGAAATAACTTCATGCCCCATCTCCCTTACTTCCAGCTAGTAAGGATCACATAATTCCTAACATAGTTTTGACACAGATTCTCAATTCGGGCATTCAGAACATATAGCACGTTGCTGTAAGCAAGCAGATTCTCATTCAAAGATGCAAGTTACTATGTAGGAACAAGTTTGTATAGGTATTTCAAAGATGCCCAGAACTGAGCTAAACTTGGTATGTGTCCAACTCCTAGAAATAACTTCATGCCCCATCTCCCTTACTTCCAGCTAGTAAGGATCACATAATTCCTAACAAAGTTTTGACACAGATTCCCAATTCGGGCATTCAGAACATATAGCACGTTGCTGTAAGCAAGCACATTCTCATTCAAAGTTGCAAGTTACTATGTAGGAACAAGTTTGTATAGGTATTTCAAAGATGCCCAGAACTGAGCTAAACTTGGTATGCGTCCAACTCCTAGAAATAACTTCATGCCCCATCTCCCTTACTTCCAGCTAGTAAGGATCACATAATTCCTAACAAAGTTTTGACACAGATTCCCAATTCGGGCATTCAGAACATATAGCACGTTGCTGTAAGCAAGCACATTCTCATTCAAAGTTGCAAGTTACTATGTAGGAACAAGTTTGTATAGGTATTTCAAAGATGCCCAGAACTGAGCTAAACTTGGTATGTGTCCAACTCCTAGAAATAACTTCATGCCCCATCTCCCTTACTTCCAGCTAGTAAGGATCACATAATTCCTAACAAAGTTTTGACACAGATTGCCAATTCGGGCATTCAGAACATATAGCACGTTGCTGTAAGCAAGCACATTCTCATTCAAAGTTGCAAGTTACTATGTAGGAACAAGTTTGTATAGGTATTTCAAAGTTGCCCAGAACTGAGCTAAACTTGGTATGTGTCCAACTCCTAGAAATAACTTCATGCCCCATCTCCCTTACTTCCAGCTAGTAAGGAAAACATAATTCCTAACAAAGTTTTGACACAGATTGCCAATTCGGGCATTCAGAACATATAGCACGTTGCTGTAAGCAAGCACATTCTCATTCAAAGATGCAAGTTACTATGTAGGAACAAGTTTGTATAGGTATTTCAAAGATGCCCAGAACTGAGCTAAACTTGGTATGTGTCCAACTCCTAGAAATAATTTCATGCCCCATCTCCCTTACATCCAGCTAGTAAGGATCACATAATTCCTAACAAAGTTTTGACACAGATTGCCAATTCGGGCATTCAGAACATATAGCACGTTGCTGTAAGCAAGCACATTCTCATTCAAAGATGCAAGTTACTATGTAGGAACAAGTTTGTATAGGTATTTCAAAGATGCCCAGAACTGAGCTAAATTTGGTATGTGTCCAACTCCTAGAAATAACTTCATGCTCCACCTCCCTTACTTCCAGCTAGTAAGGATCACATAATTCCTAACAAAGTTTTGACACAGATTCCCAATTCGGGCATTCAGAACATATAGCACGTTGCTGTAAGCAAGCACATTCTCATTCAAAGTTGCAAGTTACTATGTAGGAACAAGTTTGTATAGGTATTGCTTACAGCCAGATTCTCATTCAAAGATGCAAGTTACTATGTAGGAACAAGTTTGTATAGGTATTTCAAAGATGCCCAGAACTGAGCTAAACTTGGTATGTGTCCAACTCCTAGAAATAACTTCATGCCCCATCTCCCTTACTTCCAGCTAGTAAGGATCACATAATTCCTAACAAAGTTTTGACACAGATTGCCAATTCGGGCTTTCAGAACATATAGCACGTTGCTGTAAGCAAGCACATTCTCATTCAAAGATGCAAGTTACTATGTAGGAACAAGTTTGTATAGGTATTTCAAAGATGCCCAGAACTGAGCTAAACTTGGTATGTGTCCAACTCCTAGAAATAACTTCATGCCCCATCTCCCTTACTTCCAGCTAGTAAGGATCACATAATTCCTAACAAAGTTTTGACACAGATTCCCAATTCGGGCATTCAGAACATATAGCACGTTGCTGTAAGCAAGCACATTCTCATTCAAAGTTGCAAGTTACTATGTAGGAACAAGTTTGTATAGGTATTTCAAAGATGCCCAGAACTGAGCTAAACTTGGCATGTGTCCAACTCCTAGAAATAACTTCATGCCCCATCTCCCTTACTTCCAGCTAGTAAGGATCACATAATTCCTAACAAAGTTTTGACACAGATTCCCAATTCGGGCATTCAGAACATATAGCACGTTGCTGTAAGCAAGCACATTCTCATTCAAAGTTGCAAGTTACTATGTAGGAACAAGTTTGTATAGGTATTTCAAAGATGCCCAGAACTGAGCTAAACTTGGTATGTGTCCAACTCCTAGAAATAACTTCATGCCCTATCTCCCTTACTTCCGGCTAGTAAGGATCACATAATTCCTAACAAAGTTTTGACACAGATTCCCAATTCGGGCATTCAGAACATATAGCACGTTGCTGTAAGCAAGCACATTCTCATTCAAAGTTGCAAGTTACTATGTAGGAACAAGTTTGTATAGGTTTTTCAAAGATGCCCAGAACTGAGCTAAACTTGGTATGTGTCCAACTCCTAGAAATAACTTCATGCCCCATCTCCCTTACTTCCAGCTAGTAAGGATCACATAATTCCTAACAAAGTTTTGACACAGATTCCCAATTCGGGCATTCAGAACATATAGCACGTTGCTGTAAGCAAGCACATTTTCATTCAAAGTTGCAAGTTACTATGTAGGAACAAGTTTGTATAGGTATTTCAAAGATGCCCAGAACTGAGCTAAACTTGGTATGCGTCCAACTCCTAGAAATAACTTCATGCCCCATCTCCCTTACTTCCAGCTAGTAAGGATCACATAATTCCTAACAAAGTTTTGACACAGATTCCCAATTCGGACATTCAGAACATATAGCACGTTGCTGTAAGCAAGCACATTCTCATTCAAAGTTGCAAGTTACTATGTAGGAACAAATTTGTATAGGTATTTCAAAGATGCCCAGAACTGAGCTAAACTTGGTATGTGTCCAACTCCTAGAAATAACTTCATGCCCCATCTCCCTTACTTCCAGCTAGTAAGGATCACATAATTCCTAACAAAGTTTTGCCACAGATTCCCAATTCGGGGATTCAGAACATATAGCACGTTGCTGTAAGCAACCAGATTCTCATTCAAAGATGCAAGTTACTATGTAGGAACAAGTTTGTATAGGTATTTCAAAGATGCCCAGAACTGAGCTAAACTTGGTATGTGTCCAACTCCTAGAAATAACTTCATGCCCCATCTCCCTTACTTCCAGCTAGTAAGGATCACATAGTTCCTAACAAAGTTTTGACACAGATTGCCAATTCGGGCATTCAGAACATATAGCACGTTGCTGTAAGCAAGCACATTCTCATTCAAAGATGCAAGTTACTATGTAGGAACAAGTTTGTATAGGTATTTCAAAGATGCCCCGAACTGAGCTAAACTTGGTATGTGTCCAACTCCTAGAAATAACTTCATGCCCCATCTCCCTTACTTCCAGCTAGTAAGGATCACATAATTCCTAACAAAGTTTTGACACAGATTCCCAATTCGGGCATTCAGAACATATAGCACGTTGCTGTAAGCAAGCACATTTTCATTCAAAGTTGCAAGTTACTATGTAGGAACAAGTTTGTATAGGTATTTCAAAGATGCCCAGAACTGAGCTAAACTTGGTATGTCTCCAACTCCAAGAAATAACTTCATGCCCCATCTCACTTACTTCCAGCTAGTAAGGATCACATAATTCCTAACAAAGTTTTGACACAGATTCCCAATTCGGGCATTTAGAACATATAGCACGTTGCTGCAAGCAAGCACATTCCCATTCAAAGTTGCAAGTTACTATGTAGGAACAAGTTTGTATAGGTATTTCAAAGATGCCCAGAACTGAGCTAAACTTGGTATGTGTCCAACTCCTAGAAATAACTTCATGCCCCATCTCCCTTACTTCCAGCTGGTAAGGATCGCATAATTCCTAACAGAGTTTTGACACAGATTCCCAATTCGGGCATTCAGAACATATAGCACATTGCTGTAAGCAAGCACATTCTCATTCAAAGTTGCAAGTTACTATGTAGGAACAAGTTTGTATAGGTATTTCAAAGATGCCCAGAACTGAGCTAAACTTGGTATGTGTCCAACTCCTAGAAATAACTTCATGCCCCATCTCCCTTACTTCCAGCTGGTAAGGATCGCATAATTCCTAACAAAGTTTTGACACAGATTCCCAATTCGGGCATTCAGAACATATAGCACGTTGCTGTAAGCAAGCACATTCTCATTCAAAGATGCAAGTTACTATGTAGGAACAAGTTTGTATAGGTATTTCAAAGATGCCCAGAACTGAGCTAAACTTGGTATGTCTCCAACTCCAAGAAATAACTTCATGCCCCATCTCCCTTACTTCCAGCTAGTAAGAATCACATAATTCCTAACAAAGTTTTGACACAGATTCCCAATTCGGGCATTTAGAACATATAGCACGTTGCTGTAAGCAAGCACATTCTCATTCAAAGTTGCAAGTTACTATGTAGGAACAAGTTTGTATAGGTATTTCAAAGATGCCCAGAACTGAGCTAAACTTGGTATGTGTCCAAATCCTAGAAATAACATCATGCCCCATCTCCCTTACTTCCAGCTAGTAAGGATCACATAATTCCTAACAAAGTTTTGACTCAGATTCCCAATTCGGGCATTCAGAACATATAGCACGTTGCTGTAAGCAAGCACATTTTCATTCAAAGTTGCAAGTTACTATGTAGGAACAAGTTTGTATAGGTATTTCAAAGATGCCCAGAACTGAGCTAAACTTGGTATGTGTCCAACTCCTAGAAATAACTTCATGCCCCATCTCCCTTACTTCCAGCTAGTAAGGATCACATAATTCCTAACAAAGTTTTGACACAGATTCTCAATTCGGGCATTCAGAACATATAGCACGTTGCTGTAAGCAAGCAGATTCTCATTCAAAGATGCAAGTTACTATGTAGGAACAAGTTTGTATAGGTATTTCAAAGATGCCCAGAACTGAGCTAAACTTGGTATGTGTCCAACTCCTAGAAATAACTTCATGCCCCATCTCCCTTACTTCCAGCTAGTAAGGATCACATAATTCCTAACAAAGTTTTGACACAGATTCCCAATTCGGGCATTCAGAACATATAGCACGTTGCTGTAAGCAAGCACATTCTCATTCAAAGATGCAAGTTACTATGTAGAAACAAGTTTGTATAGGTATTTCAAAGATGCCCAGAACTGAGCTAAACTTGGTATGTGTCCAACTCCTAGAAATAACTTCATGCCCCATCTCCCTTACTTCCAGCTAGTAAGGATCACATAATTCCTAACAAAGTTTTGACACAGATTGCCAATTCGGGCATTCAGAACATATAGCACGTTGCTGTAAGCAAGCACATTCTCATTGAAAGTTGCAAGTTACTATGTAGGAACAAGTTTCTATAGGTATTTCAAAGATGCCCAGAACTGAGCTAAACTTGGTATGTGTCCAACTCCTAGAAATAACTTCATGCCCCATCTCCCTTACTTCCAGCTAGTAAGGATCACATAATTCCTAACAACGTTTTGACACAGATTCCCAATTCGGGCATTCAGAACATATAGCACGTTGCTGTAAGCAAGCACATTTTCATTCAAAGTTGCAAGTTACTATGTAGGAACAAGTTTGTATAGGTATTTCAAAGATGCCCAGAACTGAGCTAAACTTGGTATGTGTCCAACTCCTAGAAATAACTTCATGCCCCATCTCCCTTACTTCCAGCTAGTAAGGATCACATAATTCCTAACAAAGTTTTGACACAGATTCCCAATTCGGGCATTCAGAACATATAGCACGTTGCTGTAAGCAAGCACATTTTCATTCAAAGTTGCAAGTTACTATGGAGGAACAAGTTTGTATAGGTATTTCAAAGATGCCCAGAACTGAGCTAAACTTGGTATGTGTCCAACTCCTAGAAATAACTTCATGCCCCATCTCCCTTACTTCCAGCTAGTAAGGATCACATAATTCCTAACAGTTTTGACACAGATTGCCAATTCGGGCATTCAGAACATATAGCACGTTGCTGTAAGCAAGCACATTCTCATTCAAAGATGCAAGTTACTATGTAGGAACAAGTTTGTATAGGTATTTCAAAGATGCCCAGAACTGAGCTAAACTTGGTATGTGTCCAACTCCTAGAAATAACTTCATGCCCCATCTCCCTTACTTCCAGCTAGTAAGGATCACATAATTCCTAACAAAGTTTTGACACAGATTCCCTATTCGGGCATTCAGAACATATAGCACGTTGCTGTAAGCAAGCACATTCTCATTCAAAGTTGCAAGTTACTATGTAGGAACAAGTTTGTATAGGTATTTCAAAGATGCCCAGAACTGAGCTAAACTTGGTATGTGTCCAACTCCAAGAAATAACTTCATGCCCCATCTCCCTTACTTCCAGCTAGTAAGGATCACATAATTCCTAACAAAGTTTTGACACAGATTCCCTATTCGGGCATTCAGAACATATAGCACGTTGCTGCAAGCAAGCACATTCTCATTCAAAGTTGCAAGTTACTATGTAGGAACAAGTTTGTATAGGTATTTCAAAGATGCCCAGAACTGAGCTAAACTTGGTATGTGTCCAACTCCAAGAAATAACTTCATGTCCCATCTCCCTTACTTCCAGCTAGTAAGGATCACATAATTCCTAACAAAGTTTTGACACAGATTGCCAATTCGGGCATTCAGAACATATAGCACGTTGCTGTAAGCAAGCACATTCTCATTCAAAGATGCAAGTTACTATGTAGGAACAAGTTTGTATAGGTATTTCAAAGATGCCCAGAACTGAGCTAAACTTGGTATGTGTCCAACTTCTAGAAATAACTTCATGCTCCATCTCCCTTATTTCCAGCTTGTAAGGATTACATAATTCCTAACAAAGTTTTGACACAGATTCCCAAATCGGGCATTCAGAACATGTAGCACGTTGCTGCAAGCAAGCACATTCTCATTCAAAGTTGCAAGTTACTATGTAGGAACAAGTTTGTATAGGTATTTCAAAGATGCCCAGAACTGAGCTAAACTTGGTATGTCTCCAACTCCAAGAAATAACTTCATGCCCCATCTCCCTTACTTCCAGCTAGTAAGGATCACATAATTCCTAACAAAGTTTTGACACAGATTCCCTATTCGGGCATTCAGAACATATAGCACGTTGCTGCAAGCAAGCACATTCTCATTCAAAGTTGCAAGTTACTATGTAGGAACAAGTTTGTATAGGTATTTCAAAGATGCCCAGAACTGAGCTAAACTTGGTATGTCTCCAACTCCAAGAAATAACTTCATGCCCCATCTCCCTTACTTCCAGCTAGTAAGGATCACATAATTCCTAACAAAGTTTTGACACAGATTCCCAATTCGGGCATTCAGAACATATAGCACGTTGCTGCAAGCAAGCACATTCCCATTCAAAGTTGCAAGTTACTATGTAGGAACAAGTTTGTATAGGTATTTCAAAGATGCCCAGAACTGAGCTAAACTTGGTATGTGTCCAATTCCTAGAAATAACTTCATTCCCCATCTCCCTTACTTCCAGCTGGTAAGGATCGCATAATTCCTAACAAAGTTTTGACACAGATTCCCAATTCGGGCATTCAGAACATATAGCACGTTGCTGTAAGCAAGCACATTCTCATTCAAAGTTGCAAGTTACTATGTAGGAACAAGTTTGTATAGGTATTTCAAAGATGCCCAGAACTGAGCTAAACTTGGTATGTGTCCAACTCCTAGAAATAACTTCATGCCCCATCTCCCTTACTTCCAGATTGTAAGGATCGCATAATTCCTAACAAAGTTTTGACACAGATTCCCAATTCGGGCATTCAGAACATATAGCACGTTGCTGTAAGCAAGCACATTCTCATTCAAAGATGCAAGTTACTATGTAGGAACAAGTTTGTATAGGTATTTCAAAGATGCCCAGAACTGAGCTAAACTTGGTATGTGTCCAACTCCTAGAAATAACTTCATGCCCCATCTCCCTTACTTCCAGCTAGTAAGGATCACATAATTCCTAACAAAGTTTTGACACAGATTCCCAATTCGGGCATTCAGAACATATAGCACGTTGCTGTAAGCAAGCACATTTTCATTCAAAGTTGCAAGTTACTATGTAGGAACAAGTTTGTATAGGTATTTCAAAGATGCCCAGAACTGAGCTAAACTTGGTATGCGTCCAACTCCTAGAAATAACTTCATGCCCCATCTCCCTTACTTCCAGCTAATAAGGATCACATAATTCCTAACAAAGTTTTGACACAGATTCCCAATTCGGACAATCAGAACATATAGCACGTTGCTGTAAGCAAGCACATTCTCATTAAAAGTTGCAAGTTACTATGTAGGAACAAGTTTGTATAGGTATTTCAAAGATGCCCAGAACTGAGCTAAACTTGGTATGTGTCCAACTCCTAGAAATAACTTCATGCCCCATCTCCCTTACTTCCAGCTAGTAAGGATCACATAATTCCTAACAAAGTTTTGACACAGATTCCCAATTCGGGCATTCAGAACATATAGCACGTTGCTGTAAGCAAGCACATTCTCATTCAAAGTTGCAAGTTACTATGTAGGAACAAGTTTGTATAGGTATTTCAAAGATGCCCAGAACTGAGCTAAACTTGGTATGTGTCCAACTCCTAGAAATAACTTCATGCCCCATCTCCCTTACTTCCAGCTAGTAAGGATCACATAATTCCTAACAAAGTTTTGACACAGATTCCCAATTCGGGCATTCAGAACATATAGCACGTTGCTGTAAGCAAGCACATTCTCATTCAAAGATGCAAGTTACTATGTAGCAACAAGTTTGTATAGGTATTTCAAAGATGCCCAGAACTGAGCTAAACTTGGTATGTGTCCAACTCCTAGAAATAACTTCATGCCCGATCTCCCTTACTTCCAGCTAGTAAGGATCACATAATTCCTAACAAAGTTTTGACACAGATTCTCAATTCGGGCATTCAGAACATATAGCACGTTGCTGTAAGCAAGCAGATTCTCATTCAAAGATGCAAGTTACAATGTAGGAACAAGTTTGTATAGGTATTTCAAAGATGCCCAGAACTGAGCTAAACTTGGTATGTGTCCAACTCCTAGAAATAACTTCATGCCCCATCTCCCTTACTTCCAGCTAGTAAGGATCACATAATTCCTAACAAAGTTTTGACACAGATTCCCAATTCGGGCATTCAGAACATATAGCACGTTGCTGTAAGCAAGCACATTCTCATTCAAAGTTGCAAGTTACTATGTAGGAACAAGTTTGTATAGGTATTTCAAAGATGCCCAGAACTGAGCTAAACTTGGTATGTGTCCAACTCCTAGAAATAACTTCATGCCCCATCTCCCTTACTTCCAGCTAGTAAGGATCACATAATTCCTAACAAAGTTTTGACACAGATTCCCAATTCGGGCATTCAGAACATATAGCACGTTGCTGTAAGCAAGCACATTCTCATTCAAAGTTGCAAGTTACTATGTAGGAACAAGTTTGTATAGGTATTTCAAAGATGCCCAGAACTGAGCTAAACTTGGTATGTGTCCAACTCCTAGAAATAACTTCATGCCCTATCTCCCTTACTTCCAGCTAGTAAGGATCACATAATTCCTAACAAAGTTTTGACACAGATTCCCAATTCGGGCATTCAGAACATATAGCACGTTGCTGTAAGCAAGCACATTCTCATTCAAAGTTGCAAGTTACTATGTAGGAACAAGTTTGTATAGGTATTTCAAAGATGCCCAGAACTGAGCTAAACTTGGTATGTGTCCAACTCCTAGAAATAACTTCATGCCCCATCTCCCTTACTTCCAGCTAGTAAGGATCACATAATTCCTAACAAAGTTTTGACACAGATTCCCAATTCGGGCATTCAGAACATATAGCACGTTGCTGTAAGCAAGCACATTTTCATTCAAAGTTGCAAGTTACTATGTAGGAACAAGTTTGTATAGGTATTTCAAAGATGCCCAGAACTGAGCTAAACTTGGTATGCGTCCAACTCCTAGAAATAACTTCATGCCCCATCTCCCTTACTTCCAGCTAGTAAGGATCACATAATTCCTAACAAAGTTTTGACACAGATTCCCAAATCGGGCATTCAGAACATATAGCACGTTGCTGTAAGCAAGCACATTCTCATTAAAGATGCAAGTTATTTTGTAGCAACAAGTTTGTATAGGTATTTCAAAGATGCCCAGAACTGAGCTAAACTTGGTATGTGTCCAACTCCTAGAAATAACTTCATGCCCCATATCCCTTACTTCCAGCTAGTAAGGATCACATAATTCCTAACAAAGTTTTGACACAGATTCCCAATTCGGGCATTCAGAACATATAGCACGTTGCTGTAAGCAAGCAGATTCTCTTTCAAAGATGCAAGTTACTATGTAGGAACAAGTTTGTATAGGTATTTCAAAGATGCCCAGAACTGAGCTAAACTTGGTATGTGTCCAACTCCTAGAAATAACTTCATGCCCCATCTCCCTTACTTCCAGCTAGTAAGGATCACATAATTCCTAACAAAGTTTTGACACAGATTCCCAATTCGGGCATTCAGAACATATAGCACGTTGCTGTAAGCAAGCAGATTCTCATTCAAAGATGCAAGTTACTATGTAGGAACAAGTTTGTATAGGTATTTCAAAGATGCCCAGAACTGAGCTAAACTTGGTATGTGTCCAACTCCTAGAAATAACTTCATGCCCCATCTCCCTTACTTCCAGCTAGTAAGGATCACATAATTCCTAACAAAGTTTTGACACAGATTCCCAAATCGGGCATTCAGAACATATAGCACGTTGCTGTAAGCAAGCACATTCTCATTGAAAGTTGCAAGTTACTATGTAGGAACAAGTTTGTATAGGTATTTCAAAGATGCCCAGAACTGAGCTAAACTTGGTATGTGTCCAACTCCTAGAAATAACTTCATGCCCCATCTCCCTTACTTCCAGCTAGTAAGGATCACATAATTCCTAACAAAGTTTTGACACAGATTCCCAATTCGGGCATTCAGAACATATAGCACGTTGCTGTAAGCAAGCACATTCTCATTCAAAGTTGCAAGTTACTATGTAGGAACAAGTTTGTATAGGTATTTCAAAGATGCCCAGAACTGAACTAAACTTGGTATGCGTCCAACTCCTAGAAATAACTTCAGGCCCCATCTCCCTTACTTCCAGCTAGTAAGGATCACATAATTCCTAACAAAGTTTTGACACAGATTCCCAATTCGGGCATTCAGAACATATAGCACGTTGCTGTAAGCAAGCACATTCTCATTCAAAGTTGCAAGTTACTATGTAGGAACAAGTTTGTATAGGTATTTCAAAGATGCCTAGAACTGAGCTAAACTTGGTATGCGTCCAACTCCTAGAAATAACTTCATGCCCCATCTCCCTTACTTCCAGCTAGTAAGGATCACATAATTCCTATCAAAGATTTGACACAGATTGCCAATTCGGGCATTCAGAACATATAGCACGTTGCTGTAAGCAAGCACATTCTCATTCAAAGATGCAAGTTACTATGTAGGAACAAGTTTGTATAGGTATTTCAAAGATGCCCAGAACTGAGCTAAACTTGGTATGCGTCCAACTCCTAGAAATAACTTCATGCCCCATCTCCCTTACTTCCAGCTAGTAAGGATCACATAATTCCTAACAAAGTATTGACACAGATTCCCATTTCGGGCATTCAGAACATATAGCACGTTGCTGTAAGCAAGCACATTCTCATTAAAGATGCAAGTTACTATGTAGGAACAAGTTTGTATAGGTATTTCAAAGATGCCCAGAACTGAGCTAAACTTGGTATGCGTCCAACTCCTAGAAATAACTTCATGCCCCATCTCCCTTACTTCCAGCTAGTAAGGATCACATAATTCCTAACAAAGTTTTGACACAGATTCCCAATTCGGGCATTCAGAACATATAGCACGTTGCTGTAACCAAGCACATTCTCATTCAAAGATGCAAGTTACTATGTAGGAACAAGTTTGTATAGGTATTTCAAAGATGCCCAGAACTGAGCTAAACTTGGTATGTGTCCAACTCCTAGAAATAACTTCATGCCCCATCTCCCTTACTTCCAGCTAGTAAGGATCACATAATTCCTAACAAAGTTTTGACACAGATTCCCAATTCGGGTATTCAGAACATATAGCACGTTGCTGTAAGCAAGCACATTCTCATTCAAAGTTGCAAGTTACTATGTAGGAACAAGTTTGTATAGGTATTTCAAAGATGCCCAGAACTGAGCTAAACTTGGTATATGTCCAACTCCTAGAAATAACTTCATGCCCCATCTCCCTTACTTCCAGCTAGTAAGGATCACATAATTCCTAACAAAGTTTTGACACAGATTCCCAATTCGGGCATTCAGAACATATAGCACGTTGCTGTAAGCAAGCACATTCTCATTAATGATGCAAGTTACTATGTAGCAACAAGTTTGTATAGGTATTTCAAAGATGCCCAGAACTGAGCTAAACTTGGTATGTCTCCAACTCCTAGAAATAACTTCATGCCCCATCTCCCTTACTTCCAGCTAGTAAGGATCACATAATTCCTAACAAAGTTTTGACACAGATTCCCAATTCGGGCATTCAGAACATATAGCACGTTGCTGTAAGCAAGCACATTCTCATTCAAAGTTGCAAGTTACTATGTAGGAACAAGTTTGTATAGGTATTTCAAAGATGCCCAGAACTGAGCTAAACTTGGTATGCGTCCAACTCCTAGAAATAACTTCATGCCCCATCTCCCTTACTTCCAGCTAGTAAGGATCACATAATTCCTAACAAAGTTTTGACACAGATTCCCAATTCGGGCATTCAGAACCTATAGCACGTTGCTGTAAGCAAGCACATTCTCATTCAAAGTTGCAAGTTACTATGTAGGAACAAGTTTGTATAGGTATTTCAAAGATGCCCAGAACTGAGCTAAACTTGGTATGCGTCCAACTCCTAGAAATAACTTCATGCCCCATCTCCCTTACTTCCAGCTAGTAAGGATCACATAATTCCTAACAAAGTTTTGACACAGATTCCCAATTCGGGCATTCAGAACATATAGCACGTTGCTGTAAGCAAGCACATTCTCATTCAAAGATGCAAGTTACTAAGTAGGAACAAGTTTGTATAGGTATTTCAAAGATGCCCAGAACTGAGCTAAACTTGGTATGTGTCCAACTCCTAGAAATAACTTCATGCCCCATCTCCCTTACTTCCAGCTAGTAAGGATCACATAATTCCTAACAAAGTTTTGACACAGATTCCCAATTCGGGTATTCAGAACATATAGCACGTTGCTGTAAGCAAGCACATTCTCATTCAAAGTTGCAAGTTACTATGTAGGAACAAGTTTGTATAGGTATTTCAAAGATGCCCAGAACTGAGCTAAACTTGGTATGTGTCCAACTCCTAGAAATAACTTCATGCCCCATCTCCCTTACTTCCAGCTAGTAAGGATCACATAATTCCTAACACAGTTTTGACACAGATTCCCAATTCGGGCATTCAGAACATATAGCACGTTGCTGTAAGCAAGCAGATTCTCATTCAAAGTTGCAAGTTACTATGTGGGAACAAGTTTGTATACGTATTTCAAAGATGCCCAGAACTGAGCTAAACTTGGTATGTGTCCAACTCCTAGAAATAACTTCATGCCCCATCTCCCTTACTTCCAGCTAGTAAGGATCACATAATTCCTAACAAAGTTTTGACACAGATTCCCAATTCGGGCATTCAGAACATATAGCACGTTGCTGTAAGCAAGCACATTTTCATTCAAAGTTGCAAGTTACTATGTAGGAACAAGTTTGTATAGGTATTTCAAAGATGCCCAGAACTGAGCTAAACTTGGTATGTGTCCAACTCCTAGAAATAACTTCATGCCCCATCTCCCTTACTTCCAGCTAGTAAGGATCACATAATTCCTAACAAAGTTTTGACACAGATTCCCAATTTGGGCATTCAGAACATATAGCACGTTGCTGTAAGCAAGCACATTCTCATTCAAAGTTGCAAGTTACTATGTAGGAACAAGTTTGTATAGGTATTTCAAAGATGCCCAGAACTGAGCTAAACTTGGTATGTGTCCAACTCCTAGAAATAACTTCATGCCCCATCTCCCTTACTTCCAGCTAGTAAGGATCACATAATTCCTAACAAAGTTTTGACACAGATTGCCAATTCGGGCATTCAGAACATATAGCACGTTGCTGTAAGCAAGCACATTCTCATTCAAAGATGCAAGTTACTATGTAGGAACAAGTTTGTATAGGTATTTCAAAGATGCCCAGAACTGAGCTAAACTTGGTATGTGTCCAACTCCTAGAAATAACTTCATGCCCCATCTCCCTTACTTCCAGCTAGTAAGGATCACATACTTCCTAACAAGGTTTTGACACAGATTCCCAAATCGGGCATTCAGAACATATAGCACGTTGCTGCAAGCAAGCACATTCTCATTCAAAGTTGCAAGTTATTATGTAGGAACAAGATTGTATAGGTATTTCAAAGATGCCCAGAACTGAGCTAAACTTGGTATGTGTCCAACTCCTAGAAATAACTTCATGCCCCATCTCCCTTACTTCCAGCTAGTAAGGATCACATAATTCCTAACAAAGTTTTGACACAGATTCCCAAATCGGGCATTCAGAACATATAGCACGTTGCTGTAAGCAAGCACATTCTCATTAAAGATGCAAGTTATTTTGTAGCAACAAGTTTGTATAGGTATTTCAAAGATGCCCAGAACTGAGCTAAACTTGGTATGTGTCCAACTCCTAGAAATAACTTCATGCCCCATATCACTTACTTCCAGCTAGTAAGGATCACATAATTCCTAACAAAGTTTTGACACAGATTCCCAATTCGGGCATTCAGAACATATAGCACGTTGCTGTAAGCAAGCAGATTCTCATTCAAAGATGCAAGTTACTATGTAGGAACAAGTTTGTATAGGTATTTCAAAGATGCCCAGAACTGAGCTAAACTTGGTATGTGTCCAACTCCTAGAAATAACTTCATGCCCCATCTCCCTTACTTCCAGCTAGTAAGGATCACATAATTCCTAACAAAGTTTTGACACAGATTCCCAATTCGGGCATTCAGAACATATAGCACGTTGCTGTAAGCAAGCAGATTCTCATTCAAAGATGCAAGTTACTATGTAGGAACAAGTTTGTATAGGTATTTCAAAGATGCCCAGAACTGAGCTAAACTTGGTATGTGTCCAACTCCTAGAAATAACTTCATGCCCCATCTCCCTTACTTCCAGCTAGTAAGGATCACATAATTCCTAACAAAGTTTTGACACAGATTCCCAAATCGGGCATTCAGAACATATAGCACGTTGCTGTAAGCAAGCACATTCTCATTCAAAGTTGCAATTTACTATGTAGGAACAAGTTTGTATAGGTATTTCAAAGATGCCCAGAACTGAGCTAAACTTGGTATGCGTCCAACTCCTAGAAATAACTTCATGCCCCATCTCCCTTACTTCCAGCTAGTAAGGATCACATAATTCCTAACAAAGTTTTGACACAGATTCCCAATTCGGGCATTCAGAACATATAGCACGTTGCTGTAAGCAAGCACATTCTCATTCAAAGTTGCAAGTTACTATGTAGGAACAAGTTTGTATAGGTATTTCAAAGATGCCCAGAACTGAGCTAAACTTGGTATGCGTCCAACTCCTAGAAATAACTTCATGCCCCATCTCCCTTACTTCCAGCTAGTAAGGATCACATAATTCCTAACAAAGTTTTGACACAGATTCCCAATTCGGGCATTCAGAACATATAGCACGTTGCTGTAAGCAAGCACATTCTCATTCAAAGATGCAAGTTACTATGTAGGAACAAGTTTGTATAGGTATTTCAAAGATGCCCAGAACTGAGCTAAACTTGGTATGTGTCCAACTCCTAGAAATAACTTCATGCCCCATCTCCCTTACTTCCAGCTAGTAAGGATCACATAATTCCTAACAAAGTTTTGACACAGATTCCCAATTCGGGTATTCAGAACATATAGCACGTTGCTGTAAGCAAGCACATTCTCATTCAAAGTTGCAAGTTACTATGTAAGAACAAGTTTGTATAGGTATTTCAAAGATGCCCAGAACTGAGCTAAACTTGGTATGTGTCCAACTCCTAGAAATAACTTCATGCCCCATCTCCCTTACTTCCAGCTAGTAAGGATCACATAATTCCTAACAAAGTTTTGACACAGATTCCCAATTCGGGCATTCAGAACATATAGCACGTTGCTGTAAGCAAGCAGATTCTCATTCAAAGATGCAAGTTACTATGTAGGAACAAGTTTGTATAGGTATTTCAAAGATGCCCAGAACTGAGCTAAACTTGGTATGTGTCCAACTCCTAGAAATAACTTCATGCCCCATCTCCCTTACTTCCAGCTAGTAAGGATCACATAATTCCTAACAAAGTTTTGACACAGATTCCCAAATCGGGCATTCAGAACATATAGCACGTTGCTGTAAGCAGGCACATTCTCATTCAAAGTTGCAATTTACTATGTAGGAACAAGTTTGTATAGGTATTTCAAAGATGCCCAGAACTGAGCTAAACTTGGTATGTGTCCAACTCCTAGAAATAACTTCATGCCCCATCTCCCTTACTTCCAGCTAGTAAGGATCACATAATTCCTAACAAAGTTTTGACACAGATTCCCAATTCGGGCATTCAGAACATATAGCACGTTGCTGTAAGCAAGCACATTCTCATTCAAAGTTGCAAGTTACTATGTAGGAACAAGTTTGTATAGGTATTTCAAAGATGCCCAGAACTGAGCTAAACTTGGTATGCGTCCAACTCCTAGAAATAACTTCATGCCCCATCTCCCTTACTTCCAGCTAGTAAGGATCACATAATTCCTAACAAAGTTTTGACACAGATTCCCAATTCGGGCATTCAGAACATATAGCACGTTGCTGTAAGAAAGCACATTCTCATTCAAAGTTGCAAGTTACTATGTAGGAAAAAGTTTGTATAGGTATTTCAAAGATGCCCAGAACTGAGCTAAACTTGGTATGTGTCCAACTCCTAGAAATAACTTCATGCCCCATCTCCCTTACTTCCAGCTAGTAAGGATCACATAATTCCTAACAAAGTTTTGACACAGATTCCCAATTCGGGCATTCAGAACATATAGCACGTTGCTGTAAGCAAGCACATTCTCATTCAAAGTTGCAAGTTACTATGTAGGAACAAGTTTGTATAGGTATTTCAAAGATGCCCAGAACTGAGCTAAACTTGGTATGTGTCCAACTCCTAGAAATAACTTCATGCCCCATCTCCCTTACTTCCAGCTAGTAAGGATCACATAATTCCTAACAAAGTTTTGACACAGATTGCCAATTCGGGCATTCAGAACATATAGCACGTTGCTGTAAGCAAGCAGGTTCTCATTCAAAGATGCAAGTTACTATGTAGGAACAAGTGTGTATAGGTATTTCAAAGATGCCCAGAACTGAGCTAAACTTGGTATGTCTCCAACTCCAAGAAATAACTTCATGCCCCATCTCCCTTACTTCCAGCTAGTAAGGATCACATAATTCCTAAGAAAGTTTTGACACAGATTCCCAAATCGGGCATTAAGAACATATAGCAAGTTGCTGTAAGCAAGCACATTTTCATTCAAAGTTGCAAGTTACTATGTAGGAACAAGTTTGTATAGGTATTTCAAAGATGCCCAGAACTGAGCTAAACTTGGTATGTGTCCAACTCCTAGAAATAACTTTATGCCCCATCTCCCTTACTTCCAGCTAGTAAGGATCACATAATTCCTAACAAAGTTTTGACACAGATTCCCAATTCGGGCATTCAGAACATATAGCACGTTGCTGTAAGCAAGCACATTTTCATTCAAAGTTGCAAGTTACTATGGAGGAACAAGTTTGTATAGGTATTTCAAAGATGCCCAGAACTGAGCTAAACTTGGTATGTGTCCAACTCCTAGAAATAACTTCATGCCCCATCTCCCTTACTTCCAGCTAGTAAGGATCACATATTTCCTAACAAAGTTTTGACACAGATTCCCAATTCGGGCATTCAGAACATATAGCACGTTGCTGTAAGCAAGCACATTCTCATTCAAAGATGCAAGTTACTATGTAGGAACAAGTTTGTATAGGTATTTCAAAGATGCCCAGAACTGAGCTAAACTTGGTATGTGTCCAACTCCTAGAAATAACTTCATGCCCCATCTCCCTTACTTCCAGCTAGTAAGGATCACATAATTCCTAACAAAGTTTTGACACAGATTCCCTATTCGGGCATTCAGAACATATAGCACGTTGCTGTAAGCAAGCACATTCTCATTCAAAGTTGCAAGTTACTATGTAGGAACAAGTTTGTATAGGTATTTCAAAGATGCCCAGAACTGAGCTAAACTTGGTATGTGTCCAACTCCAAGAAATAACTTCATGCCCCATCTCCCTTACTTCCAGCTAGTAAGGATCACATAATTCCTAACAAAGTTTTGACACAGATTCCCTATTCGGGCATTCAGAACATATAGCACGTTGCTGCAAGCAAGCACATTCTCATTCAAAGTTGCAAGTTACTATGTAGGAACAAGTTTGTATAGGTATTTCAAAGATGCCCAGAACTGAGCTAAACTTGGTATGTGTCCAACTCCTAGAAATAACTTCATGCCCCATCTCCCTTACTTCCAGCTAGTAAGGATCACTTAATTCCTAACAAAGTTTTGACACAGATTCCCAATTCGGGCATTCAGAACATATAGCACGTTGCTGTAAGCAAGCACATTCTCATTCAAAGATGCAAGTTACTATGTAGGAACAAGTTTGTATAGGTATTTCACAGATGCCCAGAACTGAGCTAAACTTGGTATGTGTCCAACTCCTAGAAATAACTTCATGCCCCATCTCCCTTACTTCCAGCTAGTAAGGATCACATAATTCCTAACAGTTTTGACACAGATTCCCAATTCGGGCATTCAGAACATATAGCACGTTGCTGTAAGCAAGCAGATTCTCATTCAAAGATGCAAGTTACTATGTAGGAACAAGTTTGTATAGGTATTTCAAAGATGCCCAGAACTGAGCTAAACTTGGTATGTGTCCAACTCCTAGAAATAACTTCATGCCCCATCTCCCTTACTTCCAGCTAGTAAGGATCACATAATTCCTAACAAAGTTTTGACACAGATTCCCAATTCGGGCATTCAGAACATATAGCACGTTGCTGTAAGCAAGCACATTCTCATTCAAAGATGCAAGTTACTATGTAGGAACAAGTTTGTATAGGTATTTCAAAGATGCCCAGAACTGAGCTAAAATTGGTATGTGTCCAACTCCTAGAAATAACTTCATGCCCCATCTCCCTTACTTCCAGCTAGTAAGGATCACATAATTCCTAACAAAGTTTTGACACAGATTGCCAATTCGGGCATTCAGAACATATAGCACGTTGCTGTAAGCAAGCACATTCTCATTCAAAGATGCAAGTTACTATGTAGGAACAAGTTTGTATAGGTATTTCAAAGATGCCCAGAACTGAGCTAAACTTGGTATGTGTCCAACTCCTAGAAATAACTTCATGCCCCATCTCCCTTACTTCCAGCTAGTAAGGATCACATAATTCCTAACAAAGTTTTGACACAGATTCCCAATTCGGGCATTCAGAACATATAGCACGTTGCTGTAAGCAAGCACATTCTCATTCAAAGATGCAAGTTACTATGTAGGAACAAGTTTGTATAGGTATTTCAAAGATGCCCAGAACTGAGCTAAACTTGGTATGTGTCCAACTCCTAGAAATAACTTCATGCCCCATCTCCCTTACTTCCAGCTAGTAAGGATCACATAATTCCTAACAAAGTTTTGACACAGATTGCCAATTCGGGCATTCAGAACATATAGCACGTTGCTGTAAGCAAGCACATTCTCATTCAAAGATGCAAGTTACTATGTAGGAACAAGTTTGTATAGGTATTTCAAAGATGCCCAGAACTGAGCTAAACTTGGTATGTGTCCAACTCCTAGAAATAACTTCATGCTCCATCTCCCTTACTTCCAGCTTGTAAGGATCACATAATTCCTAACAAAGTTTTGACACAGATTCCCAAATCGGGCATTCAGAACATATAGCACGTTGCTGCAAGCAAGCACATTCTCATTCAAAGTTGCAAGTTACTATGTAGGAACAAGTTTGTATAGGTATTTCAAAGATGCCCAGAACTGAGCTAAACTTCGTATGTCTCCAACTCCAAGAAATAACTTCATGCCCCATCTCCCTTACTTCCAGCTAGTAAGGATCACATAATTCCTAACAAAGTTTTGACACAGATTCCCAATTCGGGCATTCAGAACATATAGCACGTTGCTGTAAGCAAGGACATTCTCATTCAAAGTTGCAAGTTACTATGTAGGAACAAGTTTGTATAGGTATTTCAAAGATGCCCAGAACTGAGCTAAACTTGGTATGTGTCCAACTCCTAGAAATAACTTCATGCCCCATCTCCCTTACTTCCAGCTAGTAAGGATCACATAATTCCTAATAAAGTTTTGACATAGATTCCCAATTCGGGCATTCAGAACATATAGCACGTTGCTGTAAGCAAGCACATTTTCATTCAAAGTTGCAAGTTACTATGTAGGAACAAGTTTGTATAGGTATTTCAAAGATGCCCAGAACTGAGCTAAACTTGGTATGTGTCCAACTCCTAGAAATAACTTCATGCCCCATCTCCCTTACTTCCAGCTAGTAAGGATCACATAATTCCTAACAAAGTTTTGACACAGATTCCCAATTCGGGCATTCAGAACATATAGCACGTTGCTGTAAGCAAGCACATTCTCATTCAAAGATGCAAGTTACTATGTAGGAACAAGTTTGTATAGGTATTTCAAAGATGCACAGAACTGAGCTAAACTTGGTATATGTCCAACTCCTAGAAATAACTTCATGCCCCATCTCCCTTACTTCCAGCTAGTAAGGATCACATAATTCCTAACAAAGTTTTGACACAGATTGCCAATTCGGGCATTCAGAACATAGAGCACGTTGCTGTAAGCAAGCACATTCTCATTCAAAGATGCAAGTTACTATGTAGGAACAAGTTTGTATAGGTATTTCAAAGATGCCCAGAACTGAGCTAAACTTGGTATGTGTCCAACTCCTAGAAATAACTTCATGCTCCACCTCCCTTCTTCCAGCTAGTAAGGATCACATAATTCCTAACAAAGTTTTGACACAGATTCCCAAATCGGGCATTCAGAACATATAGCACGTTGCTGCAAGCAAGCACATTCTCATTCAAAGTTGCAAGTTACTATGTAGGAACAAGTTTGTATAGGTATTTCAAAGATGCCCAGAACTGAGCTAAACTTGGTATGTGTCCAACTCCTAGAAATAACTTCATGCCCCATCTCCCTTACTTCCAGCTAGTAAGGATCACTTAATTCCTAACAAAGTTTTGACACAGATTCCCAATTCGGGCATTCAGAACATATAGCACGTTGCTGTAAGCAAGCACATTCTCATTCAAAGTTGCAAGTTACTATGTAGGAACAAGTTTGTATAGGTATTTCACAGATGCCCAGAACTGAGCTAAACTTGGTATGTGTCCAACTCCTAGAAATAACTTCATGCCCCATCTCCCTTACTTCCAGCTAGTAAGGATCACATAATTCCTAACAGTTTTGACACAGATTCCCAATTCGGGCATTCAGAACATATAGCACGTTGCTGTAAGCAAGCACATTCTCATTCAAAGATGCAAGTTACTATGTAGGAACAAGTTTGTATAGGTATTTCAAAGATGCCCAGAACTGAGCTAAACTTGGTATGTGTCCAACTCCTAGAAATAACTTCATGCCCCATCTCCCTTACTTCCAGCTAGTAAGGATCACATAATTCCTAACAAAGTTTTGACACAGATTCCCAATTCGGGCATTCAGAACATATAGCACGTTGCTGTAAGCAAGCACATTCTCATTCAAAGATGCAAGTTACTATGTAGGAACAAGTTTGTATAGGTATTTCAAAGATGCCCAGAACTGAGCTAAACTTGGTATGTGTCCAACTCCTAGAAATAACTTCATGCCCCATCTCCCTTACTTCCAGCTAGTAAGGATCACATAATTCCTAACAAAGTTTTGACACAGATTGCCAATTCGGGCATTCAGAACATATAGCACGTTGCTGTAAGCAAGCACATTCTCATTCAAAGATGCAAGTTACTATGTAGGAACAAGTTTGTATAGGTATTTCAAAGATGCCCAGAACTGAGCTAAACTTGGTATGTGTCCAACTTCTAGAAATAACTTCATGCTCCATCTCCCTTACTTCCAGCTTGTAAGGATTACATAATTCCTAACAAAGTTTTGACACAGATTCCCAAATCGGGCATTCAGAACATATAGCACGTTGCTGCAAGCAAGCACATTCTCATTCAAAGTTGCAAGTTACTATGTAGGAACAAGTTTGTATAGGTATTTCAAAGATGCCCAGAACTGAGCTAAACTTGGTATGTCTCCAACTCCTAGAAAAAACTTCATGCCCCATCTCCCTTACTTCCAGCTAGTAAGGATCACATAATTCCTAACAAAGTTTTGACACAGATTCCCAATTCGGGCATTCAGAACATATAGCACGTTGCTGTAAGCAAGCACATTTTCATTCAAAGTTGCAAGTTACTATGGAGGAACAAGTTTGTATAGGTATTTCAAAGATGCCCAGAACTGAGCTAAACTTGGTATGTGTCCAACTCCTAGAAATAACTTCATGCCCCATCTCCCTTACTTCCAGCTAGTAAGGATCACATAATTCCTAACAGTTTTGACACAGATTGCCAATTCGGGCATTCAGAACATATAGCACGTTGCTGTAAGCAAGCACATTCTCATTCAAAGATGCAAGTTACTATGTAGGAACAAGTTTGTATAGGTATTTCAAAGATGCCCAGAACTGAGCTAAACTTGGTATGTGTCCAACTCCTAGAAATAACTTCATGCCCCATCTCCCTTACTTCCAGCTAGTAAGGATCACATAATTCCTAACAAAGTTTTGACACAGATTCCCTATTCGGGCATTCAGAACATATAGCACGTTGCTGCAAGCAAGCACATTCTCATTCAAAGTTGCAAGTTACTATGTAGGAACAAGTTTGTATAGGTATTTCAAAGATGCCCAGAACTGAGCTAAACTTGGTATGTGTCCAACTCCAAGAAATAACTTCATGCCCCATCTCCCTTACTTCCAGCTAGTAAGGATCACATAATTCCTAACAAAGTTTTGACACAAATTGCCAATTCGGGCATTCGGAACATATCGCACGTTGCTGTAAGCAAGCACATTCTCATTCAAAGATGCAAGTTACTATGTAGGAACAAGTTTGTATAGGTATTTCAAAGATGCCCAGAACTGAGCTAAACTTGGTATGTGTCCAACTTCTAGAAATAACTTCATGCTCCATCTCCCTTACTTCCAGCTTGTAAGGATCACATAATTCCTAACAAAGTTTTGACACAGATTCCCAAATCGGGCATTCAGAACATATAGCACGTTGCTGCAAGCAAGCACATTCTCATTCAAAGTTGCAAGTTACTATGTAGGAACAAGTTTGTATAGGTATTTCAAAGATGCCCAGAACTGAGCTAAACTTGGTATGTCTCCAACTCCAAGAAATAACTTCATGCCCCATCTCCCTTACTTCCAGCTAGTAAGGATCACATAATTCCTAACAAAGTTTTGACACAGATTCCCAAATCGGGCATTCAGAACATATAGCAAGTTGCTGTAAGCAAGCACATTTTCATTCAAAGTTGCAAGTTACTATGTAGGAACAAGTTTGTATAGGTATTTCAAAGATGCCCAGAACTGAGCTAAACTTGGTATGTGTCCAACTCCTAGAAATAACTTTATGCCCCATCTCCCTTACTTCCAGCTAGTAAGGATCACATAATTCCTAACAAAGTTTTGACACAGATTCCCAATTCGGGCATTCAGAACATATAGCACGTTGCTGTAAGCAAGCACATTTTCATTCAAAGTTGCAAGTTACTATGGAGGAACAAGTTTGTATAGGTATTTCAAAGATGCCCAGAACTGAGCTAAACTTTGTATGTGTCCAACTCCTAGAAATAACTTCATGCCCCATCTCCCTTACTTCCAACTAGTAAGGATCACATAATTCCTAACAAAGTTTTGACACAGATTCCCAGTTCGGGCATTCAGAACATATAGCACGTTGCTGTAAGCAAGCACATTCTCATTCAAAGATGCAAGTTACTATGTAGGAACAAGTTTGTATAGGTATTTCAAAGATGCCCAGAACTGAGCTAAACTTGGTATGTGTCCAACTCCTAGAAATAACTTCATGCCCCATCTCCCTTACTTCCAGCTAGTAAGGATCACATAATTCCTAACAAAGTTTTGACACAGATTCCCTATTCGGGCATTCAGAACATATAGCACGTTGCTGTAAGCAAGCACATTCTCATTCAAAGTTGCAAGTTACTATGTAGGAACAAGTTTGTATAGGTATTTCAAAGATGCCCAGAACTGAGCTAAACTTGGTATGTGTCCAACTCCAAGAAATAACTTCATGCCCCATCTCCCTTACTTCCAGCTAGTAAGGATCACATAATTCCTAACAAAGTTTTGACACAGATTCCCTATTCGGGCATTCATAACATATAGCACGTTGCTGCAAGCAAGCACATTCTCATTCAAAGTTGCAAGTTACTATGTAGGAACAAGTTTGTATAGGTATTTCAAAGATGCCCAGAACTGAGCTAAACTTGGTATGTCTCCAACTCCAAGAAATAACTTCATGCCCCATCTCCCTTACTTCCAGCTAGTAAGGATCACATAATTCCTAACAAAGTTTTGACACAGATTCCCAATTCGGGCATTCAGAACATATAGCACGTTGCTGCAAGCAAGCACATTCTCATTCAAAGTTGCAAGTTACTATGTAGGAACAAGTTTGTATAGGTATTTCAAAGATGCCCAGAACTGAGCTAAACTTGGTATGTGTCCAACTCCTAGAAATAACTTCATGCCCCATCTCCCTTACTTCCAGCTGGTAAGGATCGCATAATTCCTAACAAAGTTTTGACACAGATTCCCAATTCGGGCATTCAGAACATATAGCACGTTGCTGTAAGCAAGCACATTCTCATTCAAAGTTGCAAGTTACTATGTAGGAACAAGTTTGTATAGGTATTTCAAAGATGCCCAGAACTGAGCTAAACTTGGTATGTGTCCAACTCCTAGAAATAACTTCATGCCCCATCTCCCTTACTTCCAGCTGGTAAGGATCGCATAATTCCTAACAAAGTTTTGACACAGATTCCCAATTCGGGCATTCAGAACATATAGCACGTTGCTGTAAGCAAGCACATTCTCATTCAAAGATGCAAGTTACTATGTAGGAACAAGTTTGTATAGGTATTTCAAAGATGCCCAGAACTGAGCTAAACTTGGTATGTGTCCAACTCCTAGAAATAACTTCAGGCCCCATCTCCCTTACTTCCAGCTAGTAAGGATCGCATAACTCCTAACAAAGTTTTGACACAGATTCACTATTCGGGCATTCAGAACATATAGCACGTTGCTGCAAGCAAGCACATTCTCATTCAAAGTTGCAAGTTACTATGTAGGAACAAGTTTGTATAGGTATTTCAAAGATGCCCAGAACTGAGCTAAACTTGGTATGTGTCCAACTTCTAGAAATAACTTCATGCTCCATCTCCCTTACTTCCAGCTTGTAAGGATCACATAATTCCTAACAAAGTTTTGACACAGATTCCCAAATCGGGCATTCAGAACATATAGCACGTTGCTGCAAGCAAGC
The DNA here is from genome assembly GCF_020826845.1 of Diceros bicornis minor. Taxonomy (NCBI): domain Eukaryota; kingdom Metazoa; phylum Chordata; class Mammalia; order Perissodactyla; family Rhinocerotidae; genus Diceros; species Diceros bicornis. Next base: position 57,276,709 of record NC_080758.1, read on the forward strand.
ACATTCTCATTCAAAGTCTCAAGTTACTATGTAGGAACAAGTTTGTATAGGTATTTCAAAGATGCCCAGAACTGAGCTAAACTTGGTATGTATCCAACTCCTAGAAATAACTTCATGCCCCATCTCCCTTACTTCCAGCTAGTAAGGATCACATAATTCCTAACAAAGTTTTGACACAGATTCCCAATTCGGGCATTCAGAACATATAGCACGTTGCTGTAAGCAAGCACATTTTCATTCAAAGTTGCAAGTTACTATGGAGGAACAAGTTTGTATAGGTATTTCAAAGATGCCCAGAACTGAGCTAAACTTGGTATGTGTCCAACTCCTAGAAATAACTTCATGCCCCATCTCCCTTACTTCCAGCTAGTAAGGATCACATAATTCCTAACAGTTTTGACACAGATTGCCAATTCGGGCATTCAGAACATATAGCACGTTGCTGTAAGCAAGCACATTCTCATTCAAAGATGCAAGTTACTATGTAGGAACAAGTTTGTATAGGTATTTCAAAGATGCCCAGAACTGAGCTAAACTTGGTATGTGTCCAACTCCTAGAAATAAATTCATGCCCCATCTCCCTTACTTCCAGCTAGTAAGGATCGCATAATTCCTAACAAAGTTTTGACACAGATTCCCAATTCGGGCATTCAGAACATATAGCACGTTGCTGTAAGCAAGCACATTCTCAATCAAAGATGCAAGTTCCTATGTAGGAACAAGTTTGTATAGGTATTTCAAAGATGCCCAGAACTGAGCTAAACTTGGTATGTGTCCAACTCCTAGAAATAACTTCATGCCCCATCTCCCTTACTTCCAGCTAGTAAGGATCGCATAACTCCTAAGAAAGTTTTGACACAGATTCACTATTCGGGCATTCAGAACATATAGCACGTTGCTGCAAGCAAGCACATTCTCATTCAAAGTTGCAAGTTACTATGTAGGAACAAGTTTGTATAGGTATTTCAAAGATGCCCAGAACTGAGCTAAACTTGGTATGTCTCCAACTCCAAGAAATAACTTCATGCCCCATCTCCCTTACTTCCAGCTAGTAAGGATCACATAATTCCTAACAAAGATTTGACACAGATTCCCAATTCGGGAATTCAGAACATATAGCACGTTGCTGTAAGCAAGCACATTCTCATTCAAAGATGCAAGTTACTATGTAGGAACAAGTTTGTATAGGTATTTCAAAGATGCCCAGAACTGAGCTAAACTTGGTATGTGTCCAACTCCTAGAAATATCTTCATGCCCCATCTCCCTTACTTCCAGCTAGTAAGGATCACATAATTCCTAACAAAGTTTTGACACACATTCCCAATTCGGGCATTCAGAACATATAGCACGTTGCTGTAAGCAAGCACATTCTCATTCAAAGTTGCAAGTTACTATGTAGGAACAAGTTTGTATAGGTATTTCAAAGATGTCCAGAACTGAGCTAAACTTGGTATGTGTCCAACTCCTAGAAATAACTTCATGCCCCATCTCCCTTACTTCCAGCTAGTAAGGATCACATAATTCCTAACAAAGTTTTGACACAGATTCCCAATTCGGGCATTCAGAACATATAGCACGTTGCTGTAAGCAAGCACATTCTCATTCAAAGATGCAAGTTACTATGTAGGAACAAGTTTGTATAGGTATTTCAAAGATGCCCAGAACTGAGCTAAACTTGGTATGTGTCCAACTCCTAGAAATAACTTCATGCCCCATCTCCCTTACTTCCAGCTAGTAAGGATCATATAATTCCTAACAGATTTTTGACACAGATTCCCAATTCGGGCATTCAGAACATATAGCACGTTGCTGTAAGCAAGCAGATTCTCATTCAAAGATGCAAGTTACTATGTAGGAACAAGTTTGTATAGGTATTTCAAAGATGCCCAGAACTGAGCTAAACTTGGTATGTGTCCAACTCCTAGAAATAACTTCATGCCCCATCTCCCTTACTTCCAGCTAGTAAGGATCACATAATTCCTAACAAAGTTTTGACACAGATTCCCAATTCGGGCATTCAGAACATATAGCACGTTGCTGTAAGCAAGCACATTCTCATTCAAAGATGCAAGTTACTATGTAGAAACAAGTTTGTATAGGTATTTCAAAGATGCCCAGAACTGAGCTAAACTTGGTATGTGTCCAACTCCTAGAAATAACTTCATGCCCCATCTCCCTTACTTCCAGCTAGTAAGGATCACATAATTCCTAACAAAGTTTTGACACAGATTGCCAATTCGGGCATTCAGAACATATAGCACGTTGCTGTAAGCAAGCACATTCTCATTCAAAGTTGCAAGTTACTATGTAGGAACAAGTTTGTATAGGTATTTCAAAGATGCCCAGAACTGAGCTAAACTTGGTATGTGTCCAACTCCTAGAAATAACTTCATGCCCCATCTCCCTTACTTCCAGCTAGTAAGGATCACATAATTCCTAACAAAGTTTTGACACAGATTCCCAATTCGGGCATTCAGAACATATCGCACGTTGCTGTAAGCAAGCACATTCTCATTCAAAGTTGCAAATTACTATGAAGGAACAAGTTTGTATAGGTATTTCAAAGATGCCCAGAACCGAGCTAAACTTGGTATGTGTCCAACTCCTAGAAATAACTTCATGCCCCATCTCCCTTACTTCCAGCTAGTAAGGATCACATAATTCCTAACAAAGTTTTGACACAGATTCCCAATTCGGGCATTCAGAACATATAGCACGTTGCTGTAAGCAAGCACATTTTCATTCAAAGTTGCAAGTTGCTATGTAGGAACAAGTTTGTATAGGTATTTCAAAGATGCCAAGAACTGAGCTAAACTTGGTATGTGTCCAACTCCTAGAAATAACTTCATGCCCCATCTCCCTTACTTCCAGCTAGTAAGGATCACATAATTCCTAACAGTTTTGACACAGATTCCCAATTCGGGCATTCAGAACATATAGCACGTTGCTCTAAGCAAGCACATTCTCATTCAAAGTTGCAAGTTACTATGTAGGAACAAGTTTGTATAGGTATTTCAAAGATGCCCAGAACTGAGCTAAACTTGGTATGTGTCCAACTCCTAGAAATAACTTCATGCCCCATCTCCCTTACTTCCAGCTAGTAAGGATCACATAATTCCTAACAAAGTTTTGACACAGATTCCCAATTCGGGCATTCAGAACATATAGCACGTTGCTGTAAGCAAGCACTTTCTCATTAATGATGCAAGTTACTATGTAGCAACAAGTTTGTATAGGTATTTCAAAAATGCCCAGAACTGAGCTAAACTTGGTATGTGTCCAACTCCTAGAAATAACTTCATGCCCCATCTCCCTTACTTCCAGCTAGTAAGGATCACATAATTCCTAACAAAGATTTGACACAGATTCCCAATTCGGGAATTCAGAACATATAGCACGTTGCTGTAAGCAAGCACATTCTCATTAAAGATGCAAGTTACTATGTAGGAACAAGTTTGTATAGGTATTTCAAAGATGCCCAGAACTGAGCTAAACTTGGTATGTGTCCAACTCCTAGAAATAACTTCATGCCCCATCTCCCTTACTTCCAGCTAGTAAGGATCACATAATTCCTAACAAAGTTTTGACACAGATTCCCAATTCGGGCATTCAGAACATATAGCACGTTGCTGTAAGCAAGCACATTCTCATTCAAAGATGCAAGTTACTATGTAGAAACAAGTTTGTATAGGTATTTCAAAGATGCCCAGAACTGAGCTAAACTTGGTATGTGTCCAACTCCTAGAAATAACTTCATGCCCCATCTCCCTTACTTCCAGCTAGTAAGGATCACATAATTCCTAACAAAGTTTTGACACAGATTCCCAATTCGGGCATTCAGAACATATAGCACGTTGCTGTAAGCAAGCACATTCTCATTCAAAGTTGCAAGTTACTATGTAGGAACAAGTTTGTATAGGTATTTCAAAGATGCCCAGAACTGAGCTAAACTTGGTATGTGTCCAACTCCTAGAAATAACTTCATGCCCCATCTCCCTTACTTCCAGCTAGTAAGGATCACATAATTCCTAACAAAGTTTTGACACAGATTCCCAATTCGGGCATTCAGAACATATCGCACGTTGCTGTAAGCAAGCACATTCTCATTCAAAGTTGCAAATTACTATGAAGGAACAAGTTTGTATAGGTATTTCAAAGATGCCCAGAACCGAGCTAAACTTGGTATGTGTCCAACTCCTAGAAATAACTTCATGCCCCATCTCCCTTACTTCCAGCTAGTAAGGATCACATAATTCCTAACAAAGTTTTGACACAGATTCCCAATTCGGGCATTCAGAACATATAGCACGTTGCTGTAAGCAAGCACATTTTCATTCAAAGTTGCAAGTTGCTATGTAGGAACAAGTTTGTATAGGTATTTCAAAGATGCCAAGAACTGAGCTAAACTTGGTATGTGTCCAACTCCTAGAAATAACTTCATGCCCCATCTCCCTTACTTCCAGCTAGTAAGGATCACATAATTCCTAACAGTTTTGACACAGATTCCCAATTCGGGCATTCAGAACATATAGCACGTTGCTCTAAGCAAGCACATTCTCATTCAAAGTTGCAAGTTACTATGTAGGAACAAGTTTGTATAGGTATTTCAAAGATGCCCAGAACTGAGCTAAACTTGGTATGTGTCCAACTCCTAGAAATAACTTCATGCCCCATCTCCCTTACTTCCAGCTAGTAAGGATCACATAATTCCTAACAAAGTTTTGACACAGATTCCCAATTCGGGCATTCAGAACATATAGCACGTTGCTGTAAGCAAGCACTTTCTCATTAATGATGCAAGTTACTATGTAGCAACAAGTTTGTATAGGTATTTCAAAAATGCCCAGAACTGAGCTAAACTTGGTATGTGTCCAACTCCTAGAAATAACTTCATGCCCCATCTCCCTTACTTCCAGCTAGTAAGGATCACATAATTCCTAACAAAGATTTGACACAGATTCCCAATTCGGGAATTCAGAACATATAGCACGTTGCTGTAAGCAAGCACATTCTCATTAAAGATGCAAGTTACTATGTAGGAACAAGTTTGTATAGGTATTTCAAAGATGCCCAGAACTGAGCTAAACTTGGTATGTGTCCAACTCCTAGAAATAACTTCATGCCCCATCTCCCTTACTTCCAGCTAGTAAGGATCACATAATTCCTAACAAAGTTTTGACACAGATTGCCAATTCGGGCATTCAGAACATATAGCACGTTGCTGTAAGCAAGCACATTCTCATTCAAAGATGCAAGTTACTATGTAGGAACAAGTTTGTATAGGTATTTCAAAGATGCCCAGAACTGAGCTAAACTTGGTATGTGTCCAACTCCTAGAAATATCTTCATGCCCCATCTCCCTTACTACCAGCTAGTAAGGATCACATAATTCCTAACAAAGTTTTGACACACATTCCCAATTCGGGCATTCAGAACATATAGCACGTTGCTGTAAGCAAGCACATTCTCATTCAAAGTTGCAAGTTACTATGTAGGAACAAGTTTGTATAGGTATTTCAAAGATGCCCAGAACTGAGCTAAACTTGGTATGCGTCCAACTCCAAGAAATAACTTCATGCCCCATGTCCCTTACTTCCAGCTAGTAAGGATCACATAATTCCTAACAAAGTTTTGACACAGATTCCCAATTCGGGCATTCAGAACATATAGCACGTTGCTGTAAGCAAGCAGATTCTCATTCAAAGATGCAATTTACTATGTAGGAACAAGTTTGTATAGGTATTTCAAAGATGCCCAGAACTGAGCTAAACTTGGTATGTGTCCAACTCCTAGAAATAACTTCATGCCCCATCTCCCTTACTTCCAGCTAGTAAGGATCACATAATTCCTAACAAAGTTTTGACACAGATTCCCAATTCGGGCATTCAGAACATATAGCACGTTGCTGTAAGCAAGCACATTCTCATTCAAAGATGCAAGTTACTATGTAGAAACAAGTTTGTATAGGTATTTCAAAGATGCCCAGAACTGAGCTAAGCTTGGTATGTGTCCAACTCCTAGAAATAACTTCATGCCCCATCTCCCTTACTTCCAGCTAGTAAGGATCACATAATTCCTAACAAAGTTTTGACACAGATAGCCAATTCGGGCATTCAGAACATATAGCACGTTGCTGTAAGCAAGCACATTCTCATTCAAAGTTGCAAGTTACTATGTAGGAACAAGTTTGTATAGGTATTTCAAAGATGCCCAGAACTGAGCTAAACTTGGTATGTGTCCAACTCCTAGAAATAACTTCATGCCCCATCTCTCTTACTTCCAGCTAGTAAGGATCACATAATTCCTAACAAAGTTTTGACACAGATTCCCAATTCGGGCATTCAGAACATATAGCACGTTGCTGTAAGAAAGCACATTCTCATTCAAAGATGCAAGTTACTATGTAGGAACAAGTTTGTATAGGTATTTCAAAGATGCCCAGAACTGAGCTAAACTTGGTATGTGTCCAACTCCTAGAAATAACTTCATGCCCCATCTCCCTTACTTCCAGCTAGTAAGGATCACATAATTCCTAACAAAGTTTTGACACAGATTGCCAATTCGGGCATTCAGAACATATAGCACGTTGCTGTAAGCAAGCACATTCTCATTCAAAGATGCAAGTTACTATGTAGGAACAAGTTTGTATAGGTATTTCAAAGATGCCCAGAACTGAGCTAAACTTGGTATGTGTCCAACTCCTAGAAATAACTTGATGCTCCATCTCCCTTACTTCCAGCTAGTAAGGATCACATAATTCCTAACAAAGTTTTGACACAGATTCCCAATTCGGGCATTCAGAACATATAGCACGTTGCTGTAAGCAAGCACATTTTCATTCAAAGTTGCAAATTACTATGAAGGAACAAGTTTGTATAGGTATTTCAAAGATGCCCAGAACCGAGCTAAACTTGGTATGTGTCCAACTCCTAGAAATAACTTCATGCCCCATCTCCCTTACTTCCAGCTAGTAAGGATCACATAATTCCTAACAAAGTTTTGACACAGTTTCCCAATTCGGGCACTCAGAACATATAGCACGTTGCTGTAAGCAAGTACATTCTCATTCAAAGTTGCAAGTTGCTATGTAGGAACAAGTTTGTATAGGTATTTCAAAGATGCCAAGAACTGAGCTAAACTTGGTATGTGTCCAACTCCTAGAAATAACTTCATGCCCCATCTCCCTTACTTCCAGCTAGTAAGGATCACATAATTCCTAACAGTTTTGACACAGATTCCCAATTCGGGCATTCAGAACATATAGCACGTTGCTGTAAGCAAGCACATTCTCATTCAAAGTTGCAAGTTACTATGTAGGAACAAGTTTGTATAGGTATTTCAAAGATGCCCAGAACTGAGCTAAACTTGGTATGTGTCCAACTCCTAGAAATAACTTCATGCCCCATCTCCCTTACTTCCAGCTAGTAAGGATCACATAATTCCTAACAAAGTTTTGACACAGATTCCCAATTCGGGCATTCAGAACATATAGCACGTTGCTGTAAGCAAGCACATTCTCATTCAAAGATGCAAGTTACTATGTAGGAACAAGTTTGTATAGGTATTTCAAAGATGCCCAGAACTGAGCTAAACTTGGTATGTGTCCAACTCCAAGAAATAACTTCATGCCCCATCTCCCTTACTTCCAGCTAGTAAGGATCACATAATTCCTAACAAAGTTTTGACACAGATTGCCAATTCGGGCATTCAGAACATATAGTACGTTGCTGTAAGCAAGCAGATTCTCATTCAAAGATGCAAGTTACTATGTAGGAACAAGTTTGTATAGGTATTTCAAAGATGCCCAGAACTGAGCTAAACTTGGTATGTCTCCAACTCCTAGAAATAACTTCATGCCCCATCTCCCTTACTTCCAGCTAGTAAGGATCACATAATTCCTAACAAAGTTTTGACACAGATTCCCAATTCGGGCATTCAGAACATATAGCACGTTGCTGTAAGCAAGCACATTCTCATTCAAAGATGCAAGTTACTATGTAGAAACAAGTTTGTATAGGTATTTCAAAGATGCCCAGAACTGAGCTAAACGTGGTATGTGTCCAACTCCTAGAAATAACTTCATGCCCCATCTCCCTTACTTCCAGCTAGTAAGGATCACATAATTCCTAACAAAGTTTTGACACAGATTGCCAATTCGGGCATTCAGAACATATAGCACGTTGCTGTAAGCAAGCACATTCTCATTCAAAGTTGCAAGTTACTATGTAGGAACAAGTTTGTATAGGTATTTCAAAGATGCCCAGAACTGAGCTAAACTTGGTATGTGTCCAACTCCTAGAAATAACTTCATGCCCCATCTCTCTTACTTCCAGCTAGTAAGGATCACATAATTCCTAACAAAGTTTTGACACAGATTCCCAATTCGGGCATTCAGAACATATAGCACGTTGCTGCAGGCAATCACATTCTCATTCAAAGTTGCAAGTTACTATGTAGGAACAAGTTTGTATAGGTATTTCAAAGATGCCCAGAACTGAGCTAAACTTGGTATGTGTCCAACTCCTAGAAATAACTTCATGCCCCATCTCCCTTACTTCCAGCTAGTAAGGATCACATAATTCCTAACAAAGTTTTGACACAGATTCCCAATTCGGGCATTCAGAACATATAGCACGTTGCTGTAAGCAAGCAGATTCTCATTCAAAGATGCAAGTTACTATGTAGGAACAAGTTTGTATAGGTATTTCAAAGATGCCCAGAACTGAGCTAAACTTGGTATGTGTCCAACTCCTAGAAATAACTTCATGCCCCATCTCCCTTACTTCCAGCTAGTAAGGATCACATAATTCCTAACAAAGTTTTGACACAGATAGCCAATTCGGGCATTCAGAACATATAGCACGTTGCTGTAAGCAAGCACATTCTCATTCAAAGATGCAAGTTACTATGTAGGAACAAGTTTGTATAGGTATTTCAAAGATGCACAGAACTGAGCTAAACTTGGTATGTGTCGAACTCCTAGAAATAACTTCATGCCCCATCTCCCTTACTTCCAGCTAGTAAGGATCACATAATTCCTAACAAAGTTTTGACACAGATTCCCAAATCGGGCATTCAGAACATATAGCACGTTGCTGTAAGCAAGCACATTCTCATTCAAAGTTGCAAGTTACTATGTAGGAACAAGTTTGTATAGGTATTTCAAAGATGCCCAGAACTGAGCTAAACTTGGTATGTCTCCAACTCCTAGAAATAACTTCATGCCCCATCTCCCTTACTTCCAGCTAGTAAGGATCACATAATTCCTAACAAAGTTTTGACACAGATTGCCAATTCGGGCATTCAGAACATATAGCACGTTGCTGTAAGCAAGCACATTCTCATTCAAAGATGCAAGTTACTATGTAGGAACAAGTTTGTATAGGTATTTCAAAGATGCCCAGAACTGAGCTAAACTTGGTATGTGTCCAACTCCTAGAAATAACTTCATGCTCCATCTCCCTTACTTCCAGCTAGTAAGGATCACATAATTCCTAACAAAGTTTTGACACAGATTCCCAAATCGGGCATTCAGAACATATAGCACGTTGCTGCAAGCAAGCACATTCTCATTCAAAGTTGCAAGTTACTATGTAGGAACACGTTTGTATAGGTATTTCAAAGATGCCCAGAACTGAGCTAAACTTGGTATGTCTCCAACTCCTAGAAATAACTTCATGCCCCATCTCCCTTGCTTCCAGCTAGTAAGGATCACATAATTCCTAACAAAGTTTTGACACAGATTCCCAATTCGGGCATTCAGAACATATAGCACGTTGCTGTAAGCAAGCACATTCTCATTAATGATGCAAGTTACTATGTAGCAAAAAGTTTGTATAGGTATTTCAAAGATGCCCAGAACTGAGCTAAACTTGGTATGTGTCCAACTCCTAGAAATAACTTCATGCCCCATCTCCCTTACTTCCAGCTAGTAAGGATCACATAATTCCTAACAAAGTTTTGACACAGATTCCCAATTCGGGCATTCAGAACATATAGCATGTTGCCGTAAGCAAGCACATTCTCATTAAAGATGCAAGTTACTATGTAGGAACAAGTTTGTATAGGTATTTCAAAGATGCCCAGAACTGAGCTAAACTTGGTATGTGTCCAACTCCTAGCAATCACTTCATGCCCCATCTCCCTTACTTCCAGCTAGTAAGGATCACATAATTTTTAACAAAGTTTTGACACAGATTGCCAATTCGGGCATTCAGAACATATAGCACATTGCTGTAAGCAAGCACATTCTCATTCAAAGATGCAAGTTACTATGTAGGAACAAGTTTGTATAGGTATTTCAAAGATGCCCAGAACTGAGCTAAACTTGGTATGTGTCCAACTCCTAGAAATAACTTCATGCCCCATCTCCCTTACTTCCAGCTAGTAAGGATCACATAATTCCTAACAAAGTTTTGACACAGATTCCCAATTCGGGCATTCAGAACATATAGCACGTTGCTGTAAGCAAGCACATTCTCATTCAAAGTTGCAAGTTACTATGTAGGAACAAGTTTGTATAGGTATTTCAAAGATGCCCAGAACTGAGCTAAACTTGGTATGTGTCCAACTCCTAGAAATAACTTCGTGCCCCATCTCCCTTACTTCCAGCTAGTAAGGATCACATAATTCCTAACAAAGTTTTGACACAGATTCCCAATTCGGGCATTCAGAACATATAGCACGTTGCTGTAAGCAAGCACATTCTCATTCAAAGTTGCAAGTTACTATTTAGGAACAAGTTTGTATAGGTATTTCAAAGATGCCCAGAACTGAGCTAAACTTGGTATGTGTCCAACTCCTAGAAATAACTTCATGCCCCATCTCCCTTACTTTCAGCTAGTAAGGATCACATAATTCCTAACAAAGTTTTGACACAGATTCCCAATTCGGGCATTCAGAACATATAGCACGTTGCTGTAAGCAAGCACATTCTCATTTAAAGTTGCAAGTTACTATGTAGGAACAAGTTTGTATAGGTATTTCAAAGATGCCCAGAACTGAGCTGAACTTGGTATGTCTCCAACTCCTAGAAATAACTTCATGCCCCATCTCCCTTACTTCCAGCTAGTAAGGATCACATAATTCCTAACAAAGTTTTGACACAGATTCCCAATTCGGGCATTCAGAACATATAGCACGTTGCTGTAAGCACGCAGATTCTCATTCAAAGATGCAAGTTACTATGTAGGAACAAGTTTGTATAGGTATTTCACAGATGCCCAGAACTGAGCTAAACTTGGTATGTGTCCAACTCCTGGAAATAACTTCATGCCCCATCTCCCTTACTTCCAGCTAGTAAGGATCACATAATTCCTAACAGTTTTGACACAGATTCCCAATTCGGGCATTCAGAACATATAGCACGTTGCTGTAAGCAAGCACATTCTCATTCAAAGATGCAAGTTACTATGTAGGAACAAGTTTGTATAGGTATTTCAAAGATGCCCAGAACTGAGCTAAACTTGGTATGTGTCCAACTCCTAGAAATAACTTCATGCCCCATCTCCCTTACTTCCAGCTAGTAAGGATCACATAATTCCTAACAAAGTTTTGACACAGATTCCCAATTCGGGCATTCAGAACATATAGCACGTTGCTGTAAGCAAGCACATTCTCATTCAAAGATGCAAGTTACTATGTAGGAACAAGTTTGTATAGGTATTTCAAAGATGCCCAGAACTGAGCTAAACTTGGTATGTGTCCAACTCCTAGAAATAACTTCATGCCCCATCTCCCTTACTTCCAGCTAGTAAGGATCACATAATTCCTAACAAAGTTTTGACACAGATTGCCAATTCGGGCATTCAGAACATATAGCACGTTGCTGTAAGCAAGCACATTCTCATTCAAAGATGCAAGTTACTATGTAGGAACAAGTTTGTATAGGTATTTCAAAGATGCCCAGAACTGAGCTAAACTTGGTATGTGTCCAACTCCTAGAAATAACTTCATGCCCCATCTCCCTTACTTCCAGCTAGTAAGGATCACATAATTCCTAACAAAGTTTTGACACAGATTCCCAATTCGGGCATTCAGAACATATAGCACGTTGCTGTAAGCAAGCACATTCTCATTCAAAGATGCAAGTTACTATGTAGGAACAAGTTTGTATAGGTATTTCAAAGATGCCCAGAACTGAGCTAAACTTGGTATGTGTCCAACTCCTAGAAATAACTTCATGCCCCATCTCCCTTACTTCCAGCTAGTAAGGATCACATAATTCCTAACAAAGTTTTGACACAGATTTCCAATTCGGGCATTCAGAACATATAGCACGTTGCTGTAAGCAAGCAGATTCTCATTCAAAGATGCAAGTTACTATGTAGGAACAAGTTTGTATAGGTATTTCAAAGATGCCCAGAACTGAGCTAAACTTGGTATGTGTCCAACTCCTAGAAATAACTTCATGCCCCATCTCCCTTACTTCCAGCTAGTAAGGATCACATAATTCCTAACAAAGTTTTGACACAGATTCCCAATTCGGGCATTCAGAACATATAGCACGTTGCTGTAAGCAAGCACATTCTCATTCAAAGATGCAAGTTACTATGTAGGAACAAGTTTGTATAGGTATTTCAAAGATGCCCAGAACTGAGCTAAACTTGGTATGTGTCCAACTCCTAGAAATAACTTCATGCCCCATCTCCCTTACTTCCAGCTAGTAAGGATCACATAATTCCTAACAAAGTTTTGACACAGATTCCCAATTCGGGCATTCAGAACATATAGCACGTTGCTGTAAGCAAGCAGATTCTCATTCAAAGATGCAAGTTACTATGTAGGAACAAGTTTGTATAGGTATTTCAAAGATGCCCAGAACTGAGCTAAACTTGGTATGTGTCCAACTCCTAGAAATAACTTCATGCCCCATCTCCCTTACTTCCAGCTAGTAAGGATCACATAATTCCTAACAAAGTTTTGACACAGATTCCCAATTCGGGCATTCAGAACATATAGCACGTTGCTGTAAGCAAGCACATTCTCATTAAAAGTTGCAAGTTACTATGTAGGAACAAGTTTGTATAGGTATTTCAAAGATGCCCAGAACTGAGCTAAACTTGGTATGTGTCCAACTCCTAGAAATAACTTCATGCCCCATCTCCCTTACTTCCAGCTAGTAAGGATCACATAATTCCTACCAAAGTTTTGACACAGATTGCCCATTCGGGCATTCAGAACATATAGCACGTTGCTGTAAGCAAGCAGATTCTCATTCAAAGATGCAAGTTACTATGTAGGAACAAGTTTGTATAGGTATTTCAAAGATGCCCAGAACTGAGCTAAACTTTGTATGTGTCCAACTCCTAGAAATAACTTCATGCCCCATCTCCCTTACTTCCAGCTAGTAAGGATCACATAATTCCTAACAAAGTTTTGACACAGATTCCCAATTCGGGCATTCAGAACATATAGCACGTTGCTGTAAGCAAGCAGATTCTCATTCAAAGATGCAAGTTACTATGTAGGAACAAGTTTGTATAGGTATTTCAAAGATGCCCACAACTGAGCTAAACTTGGTATGTGTCCAACTCCTAGAAATAACTTCATGCCCCATCTCCCTTACTTCCAGCTAGTAAGGATCACATAATTCCTAACAAAGTTTTGACACAGATTCCCAATTCGGGCATTCAGAACATATAGCACGTTGCTGTAAGCAAGCACATTCTCATTCAAAGTTGCAAGTTACTATGTAGGAACAAGTTTGTATAGGTATTTCAAAGATGCCCAGAACTGAGCTAAACTTGGTATGTGTCCAACTCCTAGAAATAACTTCATGCCCCATCTCCCTTACTTCCAGCTAGTAAGGATCACATAATTCCTAACAAAGTTTTGACACAGATTCTCTATTCGGGCATTCAGAACATATAGCACGTTGCTGTAAGCAAGCACATTCTCATTTAAAGTTGCAAGTTACTATGTAGGAACAAGTTTGTATAGGTATTTCAAAGATGCCCAGAACTGAGCTGAACTTGGTATGTCTCCAACTCCTAGAAATAACTTCATGCCCCATCTCCCTTACTTCCAGCTAGTAAGGATCACATAATTCCTAACAAAGTTTTGACACAGATTCCCAATTCGGGCATTCAGAACATATAGCACGTTGCTGTAAGCACGCAGATTCTCATTCAAAGATGCAAGTTACTATGTAGGAACAAGTTTGTATAGGTATTTCACAGATGCCCAGAACTGAGCTAAACTTGGTATGTGTCCAACTCCTAGAAATAACTTCATGCCCCATCTCCCTTACTTCCAGCTAGTAAGGATCACATAATTCCTAACAGTTTTGACACAGATTCCCAATTCGGGCATTCAGAACATATAGCACGTTGCTGTAAGCAAGCACATTCTCATTCAAAGATGCAAGTTACTATGTAGGAACAAGTTTGTATAGGTATTTCAAAGATGCCCAGAACTGAGCTAAACTTGGTATGTGTCCAACTCCTAGAAATAACTTCATGCCCCATCTCCCTTACTTCCAGCTAGTAAGGATCACATAATTCCTAACAAAGTTTTGACACAGATTGCCAATTCGGGCATTCAGAACATATAGCACGTTGCTGTAAGCAAGCACATTCTCATTCAAAGATGCAAGTTACTATGTAGGAACAAGTTTGTATAGGTATTTCAAAGATGCCCAGAACTGAGCTAAACTTGGTATGTGTCCAACTCCTAGAAATAACTTCATGCCCCATCTCCCTTACTTCCAGCTAGTAAGGATCACATAATTCCTAACAAAGTTTTGACACAGATTCCCAATTCGGGCATTCAGAACATATAGCACGTTGCTGTAAGCAAGCACATTCTCATTCAAAGTTGCAAGTTACTATGTAGGAACAAGTTTGTATAGGTATTTCAAAGATGCCCAGAACTGAGCTAAACTTGGTATGTGTCCAACTCCTAGAAATAACTTCATGCCCCATCTCCCTTACTTCCAGCTAGTAAGGATCACATAATTCCTAACAAAGTTTTGACACAGATTCTCAATTCGGGCATTCAGAACATATAGCACGTTGCTGTAAGCAAGCACATTCTCATTTAAAGTTGCAAGTTACTATGTAGGAACAAGTTTGTATAGGTATTTCAAAGATGCCCAGAACTGAGCTGAACTTGGTATGTCTCCAACTCCTAGAAATAACTTCATGCCCCATCTCCCTTACTTCCAGCTAGTAAGGATCACATAATTCCTAACAAAGTTTTGACACAGATTCCCAATTCGGGCATTCAGAACATATAGCACGTTGCTGTAAGCACGCAGATTCTCATTCAAAGATGCAAGTTACTATGTAGGAACAAGTTTGTATAGGTATTTCACAGATGCCCAGAACTGAGCTAAACTTGGTATGTGTCCAACTCCTAGAAATAACTTCATGCCCCATCTCCCTTACTTCCAGCTAGTAAGGATCACATAATTCCTAACAGTTTTGACACAGATTCCCAATTCGGGCATTCAGAACATATAGCACGTTGCTGTAAGCAAGCACATTCTCATTCAAAGATGCAAGTTACTATGTAGGAACAAGTTTGTATAGGTATTTCAAAGATGCCCAGAACTGAGCTAAACTTGGTATGTGTCCAACTCCTAGAAATAACTTCATGCCCCATCTCCCTTACTTCCAGCTAGTAAGGATCACATAATTCCTAACAAAGTTTTGACACAGATTCCCAATTCGGGCATTCAGAACATATAGCACGTTGCTGTAAGCAAGCACATTCTCATTCAAAGATGCAAGTTACTATGTAGGAACAAGTTTGTATAGGTATTTCAAAGATGCCCAGAACTGAGCTAAACTTGGTATGTGTCCAACTCCTAGAAATAACTTCATGCCCCATCTCCCTTACTTCCAGCTAGTAAGGATCACATAATTCCTAACAAAGTTTTGACACAGATTGCCAATTCGGGCATTCAGAACATATAGCACGTTGCTGTAAGCAAGCACATTCTCATTCAAAGATGCAAGTTACTATGTAGGAACAAGTTTGTATAGGTATTTCAAAGATGCCCAGAACTGAGCTAAACTTGGTATGTGTCCAACTCCTAGAAATAACTTCATGCCCCATCTCCCTTACTTCCAGCTAGTAAGGATCACATAATTCCTAACAAAGTTTTGACACAGATTCCCAATTCGGGCATTCAGAACATATAGCACGTTGCTGTAAGCAAGCACATTCTCATTCAAAGATGCAAGTTACTATGTAGGAACAAGTTTGTATAGGTATTTCAAAGATGCCCAGAACTGAGCTAAACTTGGTATGTGTCCAACTCCTAGAAATAACTTCATGCCCCATCTCCCTTACTTCCAGCTAGTAAGGATCACATAATTCCTAACAAAGTTTTGACACAGATTTCCAATTCGGGCATTCAGAACATATAGCACGTTGCTGTAAGCAAGCAGATTCTCATTCAAAGATGCAAGTTACTATGTAGGAACAAGTTTGTATAGGTATTTCAAAGATGCCCAGAACTGAGCTAAACTTGGTATGTGTCCAACTCCTAGAAATAACTTCATGCCCCATCTCCCTTACTTCCAGCTAGTAAGGATCACATAATTCCTAACAAAGTTTTGACACAGATTCCCAATTCGGGCATTCAGAACATATAGCACGTTGCTGTAAGCAAGCACATTCTCATTCAAAGATGCAAGTTACTATGTAGGAACAAGTTTGTATAGGTATTTCAAAGATGCCCAGAACTGAGCTAAACTTGGTATGTGTCCAACTCCTAGAAATAACTTCATGCCCCATCTCCCTTACTTCCAGCTAGTAAGGATCACATAATTCCTAACAAAGTTTTGACACAGATTCCCAATTCGGGCATTCAGAACATATAGCACGTTGCTGTAAGCAAGCAGATTCTCATTCAAAGATGCAAGTTACTATGTAGGAACAAGTTTGTATAGGTATTTCAAAGATGCCCAGAACTGAGCTAAACTTGGTATGTGTCCAACTCCTAGAAATAACTTCATGCCCCATCTCCCTTACTTCCAGCTAGTAAGGATCACATAATTCCTAACAAAGTTTTGACACAGATTCCCAATTCGGGCATTCAGAACATATAGCACGTTGCTGTAAGCAAGCACATTCTCATTCAAAGTTGCAAGTTACTATGTAGGAACAAGTTTGTATAGGTATTTCAAAGATGCCCAGAACTGAGCTAAACTTGGTATGTGTCCAACTCCTAGAAATAACTTCATGCCCCATCTCCCTTACTTCCAGCTAGTAAGGATCACATAATTCCTACCAAAGTTTTGACACAGATTGCCCATTCGGGCATTCAGAACATATAGCACGTTGCTGTAAGCAAGCAGATTCTCATTCAAAGATGCAAGTTACTATGTAGGAACAAGTTTGTATAGGTATTTCAAAGATGCCCAGAACTGAGCTAAACTTTGTATGTGTCCAACTCCTAGAAATAACTTCATGCCCCATCTCCCTTACTTCCAGCTAGTAAGGATCACATAATTCCTAACAAAGTTTTGACACAGATTCCCAATTCGGGCATTCAGAACATATAGCACGTTGCTGTAAGCAAGCAGATTCTCATTCAAAGATGCAAGTTACTATGTAGGAACAAGTTTGTATAGGTATTTCAAAGATGCCCACAACTGAGCTAAACTTGGTATGTGTCCAACTCCTAGAAATAACTTCATGCCCCATCTCCCTTACTTCCAGCTAGTAAGGATCACATAATTCCTAACAAAGTTTTGACACAGATTCCCAATTCGGGCATTCAGAACATATAGCACGTTGCTGTAAGCAAGCACATTCTCATTCAAAGTTGCAAGTTACTATGTAGGAACAAGTTTGTATAGGTATTTCAAAGATGCCCAGAACTGAGCTAAACTTGGTATGTGTCCAACTCCTAGAAATAACTTCATGCCCCATCTCCCTTACTTCCAGCTAGTAAGGATCACATAATTCCTAACAAAGTTTTGACACAGATTCTCAATTCGGGCATTCAGAACATATAGCACGTTGCTGTAAGCAAGCACATTCTCATTAATGATGCAAGTTACTATGTAGCAACAAGTTTGTATAGGTATTTCAAAGATGCCCAGAACTGAGCTAAACTTGGTATGTGTCCAACTCCTAGAAATAACTTCATGCCCCATCTCCCTTACTTCCAGCTAGTAAGGATCACATAATTCCTAACAAAGTTTTGACACAGATTCCCAATTCGGGCATTCAGAACATATAGCACGTTGCTGTAAGCAAGCACATTCTCATTAAAGATGCAAGTTACTGTGTAGGAACAAGTTTGTATAGGTATTTCAAAGATGCCCAGAACTGAGCTAAACTTGGTATGTGTCCAACTCCTAGAAATAACTTCATGCCCCATCTCCCTTACTTCCAGCTAGTAAGGATCGCATAATTCCTAACAAAGTTTTGACACAGATTGCCAATTCGGGCATTCACAACATATAGCACGTTGCTGTAAGCAAGCACATTCTCATTCAAAGATGCAAGTTACTATGTAGGAACAAGTTTGTATAGGTATTTCAAAGATGCCCAGAACTGAGCTAAACTTGGTATGTGTCCAACTCCTAGAAATATCTTCATGCCCCATCTCCCTTACTTCCAGCTAGTAAGGATCACATAATTCCTAACAAAGTTTTGACACACATTCCCAATTCGGGCATTCAGAACATATAGCACGTTGCTGTAAGCAAGCACATTCTCATTCAAAGTTCCAAGTTACTATGTAGGAACAAGTTTGTATAGGTATTTCAAAGATGCCCAGAACTGAGCTAAACTTGGTATGTGTCCAACTCCTAGAAATAACTTCATGACCCATCTCCCTTACTTCCAGCTAGTAAGGATCACATAATTCCTAACAAAGTTTTGACACAGATTGCCAATTCGGGCATTCAGAACATATAGCACATTGCTGTAAGCAAGCACATTCTCATTCAAAGATGCAAGTTACTATGTAGGAACAAGTTTGTATAGGTATTTCAAAGATGCCCAGAACTGAGCTAAACTTGGTATGTGTCCAACTCCAAGAAATAACTTCATGCCCCATCTCCCTTACTTCCAGCTAGTAAGGATCACATAATTCCTAACAAAGTTTTGACACAGATTCCCAATTCGGGCATTCAGAACATATAGCACGTTGCTGTAAGCAAGCACATTCTCATTCAAAGTTGCAAGTTACTATGTAGGAATAAGTTTGTATAGGTATTTCAAAGATGCCCAGAACTGAGCTAAACTTTGTATGTGTCCAACTCCTAGAAATAACTTCATGCCCCATCTCCCTTACTTCCAGCTAGTAAGGATCACATAATTCCTAACAAAGTTTTGACACAGATTCCCAATTCGGGCATTCAGAACATATAGCACGTTGCTGTAAGCAAGCACATTCTCATTCAAAGTTGCAAGTTACTATGTAGGAACAAGTTTGTATAGGTATTTCAAAGATGCCCAGAACTGAGCTAAACTTGGTATGTGTCCAACTCCTAGAAATAACTTCATGCCCCATCTCCCTTACTTCCAGCTAGTAAGGATCACATAATTCCTAACAAAGTTTTGACACAGATTCCCAATTCGGGCATTCAGAACATATAGCACGTTGCTGTAGGCAATCACATTCTCATTCAAAGTTGCAAGTTACTATCTAGGAACAAGTTTGTATAGGTATTTCAAAGATGCCCAGAACTGAGCTAAACTTGGTATGTGTCCAACTCCTAGAAATAACTTCATGCCCCATCTCCCTTACTTCCAGCTAGTAAGGATCACATAATTCCTAACAAAGTTTTGACACAGATTCCCAATTCGGGCATTCAGAACATATAGCACGTTGCTGTAAGCAAGCACATTCTCATTCAAAGTTGCAAGTTACTATGTAGGAACAAGTTTGTATAGGTATTTCAAAGATGCCCAGAACTGAGCTAAACTTGGTATGTGTCCAACTCCTAGAAATAACTTCATGCCCCATCTCCCTTACTTCCAGCTAGTAAGGATCACATAATTCCTAACAAAGTTTTGACACAGATTCCCAATTCGGGCATTCAGAACATATAGCACGTTGCTGTAAGCAAGCACATTTTCATTCAAAGTTGCAAGTTACTATGTAGGAACAAGTTTGTATAGGTATTTCAAAGATGCCCAGAACTGAGCTAAAGTTGGTATGTGTCCAACTCCTAGAAATAACTTCATGCCCCATCTCCCTTACTTCCAGCTAGTACGGATCACATAATTCCTAACAAAGTTTTGACACAGATTGCCAATTCGGGCATTCAGAACATATAGCACGTTGCTGTAAGCAAGCACATTCTCATTCAAAGATGCAAGTTACTATGTAGGAACAAGTTTGTATAGGTATTTCAAAGATGCCCAGAACTGAGCTAAACTTGGTATGTCTCCAACTCCTAGAAATAACTTCATGCTCCATCTCCCTTACTTCCAGCTAGTAAGGATCACATAATTCCTAACAAAGTTTTGACACAGATTCCCAAATCGGGCATTCAGAACATACAGCACGTTGCTGCAAGCAAGCACATTCTCATTCAAAGTTGCAAGTTACTATGTAGGAACAAGTTTGTATAGGTATTTCAAAGATGCCCAGAACTGAGCTAAACTTGGTATGTGTCCAACTCCTAGAAATAACTTCATGCCCCATCTCCCTTACTTCCAGCTAGTAAGGATCACATAATTCCTAACAAAGTTTTGACACAGATTCCCAATTCGGGCATTCAGAACATATAGCACGTTGCTGTAAGCAAGCACATTCTCATTCAAAGATGCAAGTTACCATGTAGGAACAAGTTTGTATAGGTATTTCAAAGATGCCCAGAACTGAGCTAAACTTGGTATGTGTCGAACTCCTAGAAATAACTTCATGCTCCATCTCCCTTACTTCCAGCTAGTAAGGATCACATAATTCCTAACAAAGTTTTGACACAGATTCCCAATTCGGGCATTCAGAACATATAGCACGTTGCTGCAAGCAAGCACATTCTCATTCAAAGTTGCAAGTTACTATGTAGGAACAAGTTTGTATAGGTATTTCAAAGATGCCCAGAACTGAGCTAAACTTGGTATGTCTCCAACTCCTAGAAATAACTTCATGCCCCATCTCCCTTACTTCCAGCTAGTAAGGATCACATAATTCCTAACAAAGTTTTGACACAGATTCCCAATTCGAGCATTCAGAACATATAGCACGTTGCTGAAAGCAAGCACATTCTCATTAATGATGCAAGTTACTATGTAGCAACAAGTTTGTATAGGTATTTCAAAGATGCCCAGAACTGAGCTAAACTTGGTATGTGTCCAACTCCTAGAAATAACTTCATGCCCCATCTCCCTTACTTCCAGCTAGTAAGGATCACATAATTCCTAACAAAGTTTTGACACAGATTCCCAATTCGGGCATTCAGAACATATAGCACGTTGCTGTAAGCAAGCACATTCTCATTCAAAGATGCAAGTTACTATGTAGGAACAAGTTTGTATAGGTATTTCAAAGATGCCCAGAACTGAGCTAAACTTGGTATGTGTCCAACTCCTAGAAATAACTTCATGCCCCATCTCCCTTACTTCCAGCTAGTAAGGATCACATAATTCCTAACAAAGTTTTGACACAGATTTCCAATTCGGGCATTCAGAACATATAGCACGTTGCTGTAAGCAAGCAGATTCTCATTCAAAGATGCAAGTTACTATGTAGGAACAAGTTTGTATAGGTATTTCAAAGATGCCCAGAACTGAGCTAAACTTGGTATGTGTCCAACTCCTAGAAATAACTTCATGCCCCATCTCCCTTACTTCCAGCTAGTAAGGATCACATAATTCCTAACAAAGTTTTGACACAGATTCCCAATTCGGGCATTCAGAACATATAGCACGTTGCTGTAAGCAAGCACATTCTCATTCAAAGATGCAAGTTACTATGTAGGAACAAGTTTGTATAGGTATTTCAAAGATGCCCAGAACTGAGCTAAACTTGGTATGTGTCCAACTCCTAGAAATAACTTCATGCCCCATCTCCCTTACTTCCAGCTAGTAAGGATCACATAATTCCTAACAAAGTTTTGACACAGATTCCCAATTCGGGCATTCAGAACATATAGCACGTTGCTGTAAGCAAGCAGATTCTCATTCAAAGATGCAAGTTACTATGTAGGAACAAGTTTGTATAGGTATTTCAAAGATGCCCAGAACTGAGCTAAACTTGGTATGTGTCCAACTCCTAGAAATAACTTCATGCCCCATCTCCCTTACTTCCAGCTAGTAAGGATCACATAATTCCTAACAAAGTTTTGACACAGATTCCCAATTCGGGCATTCAGAACATATAGCACGTTGCTGTAAGCAAGCACATTCTCATTCAAAGTTGCAAGTTACTATGTAGGAACAAGTTTGTATAGGTATTTCAAAGATGCCCAGAACTGAGCTAAACTTGGTATGTGTCCAACTCCTAGAAATAACTTCATGCCCCATCTCCCTTACTTCCAGCTAGTAAGGATCACATAATTCCTACCAAAGTTTTGACACAGATTGCCCATTCGGGCATTCAGAACATATAGCACGTTGCTGTAAGCAAGCAGATTCTCATTCAAAGATGCAAGTTACTATGTAGGAACAAGTTTGTATAGGTATTTCAAAGATGCCCAGAACTGAGCTAAACTTTGTATGTGTCCAACTCCTAGAAATAACTTCATGCCCCATCTCCCTTACTTCCAGCTAGTAAGGATCACATAATTCCTAACAAAGTTTTGACACAGATTCCCAATTCGGGCATTCAGAACATATAGCACGTTGCTGTAAGCAAGCAGATTCTCATTCAAAGATGCAAGTTACTATGTAGGAACAAGTTTGTATAGGTATTTCAAAGATGCCCAGAACTGAGCTAAACTTGGTATGTGTCCAACTCCTAGAAATAACTTCATGCCCCATCTCCCTTACTTCCAGCTAGTAAGGATCACATAATTCCTAACAAAGTTTTGACACAGATTCCCAATTCGGGCATTCAGAACATATAGCACGTTGCTGTAAGCAAGCACATTCTCATTCAAAGTTGCAAGTTACTATGTAGGAACAAGTTTGTATAGGTATTTCAAAGATGCCCAGAACTGAGCTAAACTTGGTATGTGTCCAACTCCTAGAAATAACTTCATGCCCCATCTCCCTTACTTCCAGCTAGTAAGGATCACATAATTCCTAACAAAGTTTTGACACAGATTCTCAATTCGGGCATTCAGAACATATAGCACGTTGCTGTAAGCAAGCACATTCTCATTAATGATGCAAGTTACTATGTAGCAACAAGTTTGTATAGGTATTTCAAAGATGCCCAGAACTGAGCTAAACTTGGTATGTGTCCAACTCCTAGAAATAACTTCATGCCCCATCTCCCTTACTTCCAGCTAGTAAGGATCACATAATTCCTAACAAAGTTTTGACACAGATTCCCAATTCGGGCATTCAGAACATATAGCACGTTGCTGTAAGCAAGCACATTCTCATTAAAGATGCAAGTTACTGTGTAGGAACAAGTTTGTATAGGTATTTCAAAGATGCCCAGAACTGAGCTAAACTTGCTATGTGTCCAACTCCTAGAAATAACTTCATGCCCCATCTCCCTTACTTCCAGCTAGTAAGGATCGCATAATTCCTAACAAAGTTTTGACACAGATTGCCAATTCGGGCATTCAGAACATATAGCACGTTGCTGTAAGCAAGCACATTCTCATTCAAAGATGCAAGTTACTATGTAGGAACAAGTTTGTATAGGTATTTCAAAGATGCCCAGAACTGAGCTAAACTTGGTATGTGTCCAACTCCTAGAAATATCTTCATGCCCCATCTCCCTTACTTCCAGCTAGTAAGGATCACATAATTCCTAACAAAGTTTTGACACACATTCCCAATTCGGGCATTCAGAACATATAGCACGTTGCTGTAAGCAAGCACATTCTCATTCAAAGTTGCAAGTTACTATGTAGGAACAAGTTTGTATAGGTATTTCAAAGATGCCCAGAACTGAGCTAAACTTGGTATGTGTCCAACTCCTAGAAATAACTTCATGACCCATCTCCCTTACTTCCAGCTAGTAAGGATCACATAATTCCTAACAAAGTTTTGACACAGAGTCCCAATTCGGGCATTCAGAACATATAGCACGTTGCTGTAAGCAAGCACATTCTCATTCAAAGATGCAAGTTACTATGTAGGAACAAGTTTGTATAGGTATTTCAAAGATGCCCAGAACTGAGCTAAACTTGGTATGTGTCCAACTCCTAGAAATAACTTCATGCCCCATCTCCCTTACTTCCAGCTAGTAAGGATCACATAATTCCTAACAAAGTTTTGACACAGATTCCCAATTCAGGCATTCAGAACATATAGCACGTTGCTGTAAGCAAGCACATTCTCATTCAAAGTTGCAAGTTACTATGTAGGAACAAGTTTGTATAGGTGTTTCAAAGATGCCCAGAACTGAGCTAAACTTGGTATGTGTCCAACTCCTAGAAATAACTTCATGCCCCATCTCCCTTACTTCCAGCTAGTAAGGATCACATAATTCCTAACAAAGTTTTGACACAGATTGCCAATTCGGGCATTCAGAACATATAGCACATTGCTGTAAGCAAGCACATTCTCATTCAAAGATGCAAGTTACTATGTAGGAACAAGTTTGTATAGGTATTTCAAAGATGCCCAGAACTGAGCTAAACTTGGTATGTGTCCAACTCCAAGAAATAACTTCATGCCCCATCTCCCTTACTTCCAGCTAGTAAGGATCACATAATTCCTAACAAAGTTTTGACACAGATTCCCAATTCGGGCATTCAGAACATATAGCACGTTGCTGTAAGCAAGCACATTCTCATTCAAAGTTGCAAGTTACTATGTAGGAATAAGTTTGTATAGGTATTTCAAAGATGCCCAGAACTGAGCTAAACTTGGTATGTGTCCAACTCCTAGAAATAACTTCATGCTCCATCTCCCTTACTTCCAGCTAGTAAGGATCACATAATTCCTAACAAAGTTTTGACACAGATTCCCAATTCGGGCATTCAGAACATATAGCACGTTGCTGTAAGCAAGCACATTCTCATTCAAAGTTGCAAGTTACTATGTAGGAACAAGTTTGTATAGGTATTTCAAAGATGCCCAGAACTGAGCTAAACTTGGTATGTGTCCAACTCCTAGAAATAACTTCATGCCCCATCTCCCTTACTTCCAGCTAGTAAGGATCACATAATTCCTAACAAAGTTTTGACACAGATTCCCAATTCGGGCATTCAGAACATATAGCACGTTGCTGTAGGCAATCACATTCTCATTCAAAGTTGCAAGTTACTATCTAGGAACAAGTTTGTATAGGTATTTCAAAGATGCCCAGAACTGAGCTAAACTTGGTATGTGTCCAACTCCTAGAAATAACTTCATGCCCCATCTCCCTTACTTCCAGCTAGTAAGGATCACATAATTCCTAACAAAGTTTTGACACAGATTCCCAATTCGGGCATTCAGAACATATAGCACGTTGCTGTAAGCAAGCACATTCTCATTCAAAGTTGCAAGTTACTATGTAGGAACAAGTTTGTATAGGTATTTCAAAGATGCCCAGAACTGAGCTAAACTTGGTATGTGTCCAACTCCTAGAAATAACTTCATGCCCCATCTCCCTTACTTCCAGCTAGTAAGGATCACATAATTCCTAACAAAGTTTTGACACAGATTCCCAATTCGGGCATTCAGAACATATAGCACGTTGCTGTAAGCAAGCACATTCTCATTCAAAGTTGCAAGTTACTATGTAGGAACAAGTTTGTATAGGTATTTCAAAGATGCCCAGAACTGAGCTAAACTTGGTATGTGTCCAACTCCTAGAAATAACTTCATGCCCCATCTCCCTTACTTCCAGCTTGTAAGGATCACATAATTCCTAACAAAGTTTTGACACAGATTCCCAATTCGGGCATTCAGAACATATAGCACGTTGCTGTAAGCAAGCAGATTCTCATTCAAAGATGCAAGTTACTATGTAGGAACAAGTTTGTATAGGTATTTCAAAGATGCCCAGAACTGAGCTAAACTTGGTATGTGTCCAACTCCTAGAAATAACTTCATGCCCCATCTCCCTTACTTCCAGCTAGTACGGATCACATAATTCCTAACAAAGTTTTGACACAGATTGCCAATTCGGGCATTCAGAACATATAGCACGTTGCTGTAAGCAAGCACATTCTCATTCAAAGATGCAAGTTACTATGTAGGAACAAGTTTGTATAGGTATTTCAAAGATGCCCAGAACTGAGCTAAACTTGGTATGTCTCCAACTCCTAGAAATAACTTCATGCTCCATCTCCCTTACTTCCAGCTAGTAAGGATCACATAATTCCTAACAAAGTTTTGACACAGATTCCCAAATCGGGCATTCAGAACATATAGCACGTTGCTGCAAGCAAGCACATTCTCATTCAAAGTTGCAAGTTACTATGTAGGAACAAGTTTGTATAGGTATTTCAAAGATGCCCAGAACTGAGCTAAACTTGGTATGTCTCCAACTCCTAGAAATAACTTCATGCCCCATCTCCCTTACTTCCAGCTAGTAAGGATCACATAATTCCTAACAAAGTTTTGACACAGATTGCCAATTCGGGCATTCAGAACATATAGCACGTTGCTGTAAGCAAGCACATTCTCATTCAAAGATGCAAGTTACCATGTAGGAACAAGTTTGTATAGGTATTTCAAAGATGCCCAGAACTGAGCTAAACTTGGTATGTGTCGAACTCCTAGAAATAACTTCATGCTCCATCTCCCTTACTTCCAGCTAGTAAGGATCACATAATTCCTAACAAAGTTTTGACACAGATTCCCAATTCGGGCATTCAGAACATATAGCACGTTGCTGCAAGCAAGCACATTCTCATTCAAAGTTGCAAGTTACTATGTAGGAACAAGTTTGTATAGGTATTTCAAAGATGCCCAGAACTGAGCTAAACTTGGTATGTCTCCAACTCCTAGAAATAACTTCATGCCCCATCTCCCTTACTTCCAGCTAGTAAGGATCACATAATTCCTAACAAAGTTTTGACACAGATTCCCAATTCGAGCATTCAGAACATATAGCACGTTGCTGTAAGCAAGCACATTCTCATTAATGATGCAAGTTACTATGTAGCAACAAGTTTGTATAGGTATTTCAAAGATGCCCAGAACTGAGCTAAACTTGGTATGTGTCCAACTCCTAGAAATAATTTCATGCCCCATCTCCCTTACTTCCAGCTAGTAAGGATCACATAATTCCTAGCAAAGTTTTGACACAGATTCCCAATTCGGGCATTCAGAACATATAGCACGTTGCTGTAAGCAAGCACATTCTCATTAAAGATGCAAGTTACTATGTAGGAACAAGTTTGTATAGGTATTTCAAAGATGCCCAGAACTGAGCTAAACTTGGTATGTGTCCAACTCCTAGAAATAACTTCATGCCCCATCTCCCTTACTTCCAGCTTGTAAGGATCACATAATTCCTAACAAAGTTTTGACACAGATTCCCAATTCGGGCATTCAGAACATATAGCACGTTGCTGTAAGCAAGCAGATTCTCATTCAAAGATGCAAGTTACTATGTAGGAACAAGTTTGTATAGGTATTTCAAAGATGCCCAGAACTGAGCTAAACTTGGTATGTGTCCAACTCCTAGAAATAACTTCATGCCCCATCTCCCTTACTTCCAGCTAGTAAGGATCACATAATTCCTAACAAAGTTTTGACACAGATTCCCAATTCGGGCATTCAGAACATATAGCACGTTGCTGTAAGCAAGCACATTCTCATTCAAAGTTGCAAGTTACTATGTAGGAACAAGTTTGTATAGGTATTTCAAAGATGCCCAGAACTGAGCTAAACTTGGTATGTGTCCAACTCCTAGAAATAACTTCATGCCCCATCTCCCTTACTTCCAGCTAGTAAGGATCACATAATTCCTAACAAAGTTTTGACACAGATTCTCAATTCGGGCATTCAGAACATATAGCACGTTGCTGTAAGCAAGCACATTCTCATTAATGATGCAAGTTACTATGTAGCAACAAGTTTGTATAGGTATTTCAAAGATGCCCAGAACTGAGCTAAACTTGGTATGTGTCCAACTCCTAGAAATAACTTCATGCCCCATCTCCCTTACTTCCAGCTAGTAAGGATCACATAATTCCTAACAAAGTTTTGACACAGATTCCCAATTCGGGCATTCAGAACATATAGCACGTTGCTGTAAGCAAGCACATTCTCATTAAAGATGCAAGTTACTATGTAGGAACAAGTTTGTATAGGTATTTCAAAGATGCCCAGAACTGAGCTAAACTTGGTATGTGTCCAACTCCTAGAAATAACTTCATGCCCCATCTCCCTTACTTCCAGCTAGTAAGGATCACATAATTCCTAACAAAGTTTTGACACAGATTGCCAATTCGGGCATTCAGAACATATAGCACGTTGCTGTAAGCAAGCACATTCTCATTCAAAGATGCAAGTTACTATGTAGGAACAAGTTTGTATAGGTATTTCAAAGATGCCCAGAACTGAGCTAAACTTGGTATGTGTCCAACTCCTAGAAATATCTTCATGCCCCATCTCCCTTACTTCCAGCTAGTAAGGATCACATAATTCCTAACAAAGTTTTGACACACATTCCCAATTCGGGCATTCAGAAAATATAGCACGTTGCTGTAAGCAAGCACATTCTCATTCAAAGTTGCAAGTTACTATGTAGGAACATGTTTGTATAGGTATTTCAAAGATGCCCAGAACTGAGCTAAACTTGGTATGTGTCCAACTCCTAGAAATAACTTCATGCCCCATCTCCCTTACTTCCAGCTAGTAAGGATCACATAATTCCTAACAAAGTTTTGACACAGATTCCCAATTCGGGCATTCAGAACATATAGCACGTTGCTGTAAGCAAGCACATTCTCATTCAAAGTTGCAAGTTACTATGTAGGAACAAGTTTGTATAGGTATTTCAAAGATGCCCAGAACTGAGCTAAACTTGGTATGTGTCCAACTCCTAGAAATAACTTCATGCTCCATCTTCCTTACTTCCAGCTAGTAAGGATCACATAATTCCTAACAAAGTTTTGACACAGATTCCCAATTCGGGCATTCAGAACATATAGCACGTTGCTGTAAGCAAGCACATTCTCATTCAAAGTTGCAAGTTACTATGTAGGAACAAGTTTGTATAGGTATTTCAAAGATGCCCAGAACTGAGCTAAACTTGGTATGTGTCCAACTCCTAGAAATAACTTCATGCCCCATCTCCCTTACTTCCAGCTAGTAAGGATCACATAATTCCTAACAAAGTTTTGACACAGATTGCCAATTCGGGCATTCAGAACATATAGCACGTTGCTGTAAGCAAGCACATGCTCATTCAAAGATGCAAGTTACTATGTAGGAACAAGTTTGTATAGGTATTTCAAAGATGCCCAGAACTGAGCTAAACTTGGTATGTGTCGAACTCCTAGAAATAACTTCATGCCCCATCTCCCTTACTTCCAGCTAGTAAGGATCACATAATTCCTAACAAAGTTTTGACACAGATTGCCAATTCGGGCATTCAGAACATATAGCACGTTGCTGCAAGCAAGCACATTCTCATTCAAAGTTGCAAGTTACTATGTAGGAACAAGTTTGTATAGGTATTTCAAAGATGCCCAGAACTGAGCTAAACTTGGTATGTCTCCAACTCCTAGAAATAACTTCATGCCCCATCTCCCTTACTTCCAGCTAGTAAGGATCACATAATTCCTAACAAAGTTTTGACACAGATTCCCAATTCGGGCATTCAGAACATATAGCACGTTGCTGTAAGCAAGCACATTCTCATTAATGATGCAAGTTACTATGTAGCAACAAGTTTGTATAGGTATTTCAAAGATGCCCAGAACTGAGCTAAACTTGGTATGTGTCCAACTCCTAGAAATAACTTCATGCCCCATCTCCCTTACTTCCAGCTAGTAAGGATCACATAATTCCTAACAAAGTTTTGACACAGATTCCCAATTCGGGCATTCAGAACATATAGCACGTTGCTGTAAGCAAGCACATTCTTATTCAAAGATGCAAGTTACTATGTAGGAACAAGTTTGTATAGGTATTTCAAAGATGCCCAGAACTGAGCTAAACTTGGTATGTGTCCAACTCCTAGAAATAACTTCATGCCCCATCTCCCTTACTTCCAGCTAGTAAGGATCACATAATTCCTAACAATGTTTTGACACAGATTCCCAATTCGGGCATTCAGAACATATAGCACGTTGCTATAGGCAATCACATTCTCATTCAAAGTTGCAAGTTACTATGTAGGAACAAGTTTGTATAGGTATTTCAAAGATGCCCAGAACTGAGCTAAACTTGGTATGTGTCCAACTCCTAGAAATAACTTCATGCCCCATCTCCCTTACTTCCAGCTAGTAAGGATCACATAATTCCTAACAAAGTTTTGACACAGATTGCCAATTCGGGCATTCAGAACATATAGCACGTTGCTGTAAGCAAGCACATTCTCATTCAAAGATGCAAGTTACCATGTAGGAACAAGTTTGTATAGGTATTTCAAAGATGCCCAGAACTGAGCTAAACTTGGTATGTGTCGAACTCCTAGAAATAACTTCATGCTCCATCTCCCTTACTTCCAGCTAGTAAGGATCACATAATTCCTAACAAAGTTTTGACACAGATTCCCAATTCGGGCATTCAGAACATATAGCACGTTGCTGCAAGCAAGCACATTCTCATTCAAAGTTGCAAGTTACTATGTAGGAACAAGTTTGTATAGGTATTTCAAAGATGCCCAGAACTGAGCTAAACTTGGTATGTCTCCAACTCCTAGAAATAACTTCATGCCCCATCTCCCTTACTTCCAGCTAGTAAGGATCACATAATTCCTAACAAAGTTTTGACACAGATTCCCAATTCGACCATTCAGAACATATAGCACGTTGCTGTAAGCAAGCACATTCTCATTAATGATGCAAGTTACTATGTAGCAACAAGTTTGTATAGGTATTTCAAAGATGCCCAGAACTGAGCTAAACTTGGTATGTGTCCAACTCCTAGAAATAACTTCATGCCCCATCTCCCTTACTTCCAGCTAGTAAGGATCACATAATTCCTAACAAAGTTTTGACACAGATTCCCAATTCGGGCATTCAGAACATATAGCACGTTGCTGTAAGCAAGCACATTCTCATTAAAGATGCAAGTTACTATGTAGGAACAAGTTTGTATAGGTATTTCAAAGATGCCCAGAACTGAGCTAAACTTGGTATGTGTCCAACTCCTAGAAATAACTTCATGCCCCATCTCCCTTACTTCCAGCTTGTAAGGATCACATAATTCCTAACAAAGTTTTGACACAGATTCCCAATTCGGGCATTCAGAACATATAGCACGTTGCTATAAGCAAGCAGATTCTCATTCAAAGATGCAAGTTACTATGTAGGAACAAGTTTGTATAGGTATTTCAAAGATGCCCAGAACTGAGCTAAACTTGGTATGTGTCCAACTCCTAGAAATAACTTCATGCCCCATCTCCCTTACTTCCAGCTAGTAAGGATCACATAATTCCTAACAAAGTTTTGACACAGATTCCCAATTCGGGCATTCAGAACATATAGCACGTTGCTATAAGCAAGCAGATTCTCATTCAAAGATGCAAGTTACTATGTAGGAACAAGTTTGTATAGGTATTTCAAAGATGCCCAGAACTGAGCTAAACTTGGTATGTGTCCAACTCCTAGAAATAACTTCATGCCCCATCTCCCTTACTTCCAGCTAGTACGGATCACATAATTCCTAACAAAGTTTTGACACAGATTCCCAATTCGACCATTCAGAACATATAGCACGTTGCTGTAAGCAAGCACATTCTCATTAATGATGCAAGTTACTATGTAGCAACAAGTTTGTATAGGTATTTCAAAGATGCCCAGAACTGAGCTAAACTTGGTATGTGTCCAACTCCTAGAAATAACTTCATGCCCCATCTCCCTTACTTCCAGCTAGTAAGGATCACATAATTCCTAACAAAGTTTTGACACAGATTCCCAATTCGGGCATTCAGAACATATAGCACGTTGCTGTAAGCAAGCACATTCTCATTAAAGATGCAAGTTACTATGTAGGAACAAGTTTGTATAGGTATTTCAAAGATGCCCAGAACTGAGCTAAACTTGGTATGTGTCCAACTCCTAGAAATAACTTCATGCCCCATCTCCCTTACTTCCAGCTTGTAAGGATCACATAATTCCTAACAAAGTTTTGACACAGATTCCCAATTCGGGCATTCAGAACATATAGCACGTTGCTATAAGCAAGCAGATTCTCATTCAAAGATGCAAGTTACTATGTAGGAACAAGTTTGTATAGGTATTTCAAAGATGCCCAGAACTGAGCTAAACTTGGTATGTGTCCAACTCCTAGAAATAACTTCATGCCCCATCTCCCTTACTTCCAGCTAGTAAGGATCACATAATTCCTAACAAAGTTTTGACACAGATTCCCAATTCGGGCATTCAGAACATATAGCACGTTGCTGTAAGCAAGCACATTCTCATTCAAAGTTGCAAGTTACTATGTAGGAACAAGTTTGTATAGGTATTTCAAAGATGCCCAGAACTGAGCTAAACTTGGTATGTCTCCAACTCCTAGAAATAACTTCATGCCCCATCTCCCTTACTTCCAGCTAGTAAGGATCACATAATTCCTAACAAAGTTTTGACACAGATTCTCAATTCGGGCATTCAGAACATATAGCACGTTGCTGTAAGCAAGCACATTCTCATTAATGATGCAAGTTACTATGTAGTAACAAGTTTGTATAGGTATTTCAAAGATGCCCAGAACTGAGCTAAACTTGGTATGTGTCCAACTCCTAGAAATAACTTCATGCCCCATCTCCCTTACTTCCAGCTAGTAAGGATCACATAATTCCTAACAAAATTTTGACACAGATTCCCAATTCGGGGTTCAGAACATATAGCACGTTGCTGTAAGCAAGAACATTCTCATTAAAGATGCAAGTTACTATGTAGGAACAAGTTTGTATAGGTATTTCAAAGATGCCCAGAACTGAGCTAAACTTGGTATGTGTCCAACTCCTAGAAATAACTTCATGCCCCATCTCCCTTACTTCCAGCTAGGAAGGATCACATAATTCCTAACAAAGTTTTGACACAGATTGCCAATTCGGGCATTCAGAACATATAGCACGTTGCTGTAAGCAAGCACATTCTCATTCAAAGATGCAAGTTACTATGTAGGAACAAGTTTGTATAGGTATTTCAAAGATGCCCAGAACTGAGCTAAACTTGGTATGTGTCCAACTCCTAGAAATATCTTCATGCCCCGTCTCCCTTACTTCCAGCTAGTAAGGATCACATAATTCCTAACAAAGTTTTGACACACATTCCCAATTCGGGCATTCAGAAAATATAGCACGTTGCTGTAAGCAAGCACATTCTCATTCAAAGTTGCAAGTTACTATGTAGGAACAAGTTTTTATAGGTATTTCAAAGATGCCCAGAACTGAGCTAAACTTGGTATGTGTCCAACTCCTAGAAATAACTTCATGCCCCATCTCCCTTACTTCCAGCTAGTAAGGATCACATAATTCCTAACAAAGTTTTGACACAGATTCCCAATTCGGGCATTCAGAACATATAGCACGTTGCTGTAAGCAAGCACATTCTCATTCAAAGTTGCAAGTTACTATGTAGGAACAAGTTTGTATAGGTATTTCAAAGATGCCCAGAACTGAGCTAAACTTGGTATGTGTCCAACTCCTAGAAATAACTTCATGCTCCATCTCCCTTACTTCCAGCTAGTAAGGATCACATAATTCCTAACAAAGTTTTGACACAGATTCCCAATTCGGGCATTCAGAACATATAGCTCGTTGCTGTAAGCAAGCACATTCTCATTCAAAGTTGCAAGTTACTATGTAGGAACAAGTTTGTATAGGTATTTCAAAGATGCCCAGAACTGAGCTAAACTTGGTATGTGTCCAACTCCTAGAAATAACTTCATGCCCCATCTCCCTTACTTCCAGCTAGTAAGGATCACATAATTCCTAACAAAGTTTTGACACAGATTGCCAATTCGGGCATTTAGAACATATAGCACGTTGCTGTAAGCAAGCACATGCTCATTCAAAGATGCAAGTTACTATGTAGGAACAAGTTTGTATAGGTATTTCAAAGATGCCCAGAACTGAGCTAAACTTGGTATGTGTCGAACTCCTAGAAATAACTTCATGCCCCATTTCCCTTACTTCCAGCTAGTAAGGATCACATAATTCCTAACAAAGTTTTGACACAGATTCCCAAATCGGGCATTCAGAACATATAGCACGTTGCTGCAAGCAAGCACATTCTCATTCAAAGTTGCAAGTTACTATGTAGGAACAAGTTTGTATAGGTATTTCAAAGATGCCCAGAACTGAGCTAAACTTGGTATGTCTCCAACTCCTAGAAATAACTTCATGCCCCATCTCCCTTACTTCCAGCTAGTAAGGATCACATAATTCCTAACAAAGTTTTGACACAGATTCCCAATTCGGGCATTCAGAACATATAGCACGTTGCTGTAAGCAAGCACAATCTCATTAATGATGCAAGTTACTATGTAGCAACAAGTTTGTAAAGGTATTTCAAAGATGCCCAGAACTGAGCTAAACTTGGTATGTGTCCAACTCCTAGAAATAACTTCATGCCCCATCTCCCTTACTTCCAGCTAGTAAGGATCACATAATTCCTAACAAAGTTTTGACACAGATTCCCAATTCGGGCATTCAGAACATATAGCACGTTGCTGTAAGCAAGCACATTCTCATTCAAAGTTGCAAGTTACTATGTAGGAACAAGTTTGTATAGGTATTTCAAAGATGCCCAGAACTGAGCTAAACTTGCTATGTGTCCAACTCCTAGAAATAACTTCATGCCCCATCTCCCTTACTTCCAGCTAGTAAGGATCACATAATACCTAACAAAGTTTTGACACAGATACCCAATTCGGGCATTCAGAACATATAGCACGTTGCTGTAAGCAAGCACATTCTCATTCAAAGATGCAAGTTACTATGTAGGAACAAGTTTGTATAGGTATTTCAAAGATGCCCAGAACTGAGCTAAACTTGGTATGTGTCCAACTCCTAGAAATAACTTCATGCCCCATCTCCCTTACTTCCAGCTAGTAAGGATCACATAATTCCTAACAAAGTTTTGACACAGATTGCCAATTCGGGCATTCAGAACATATAGCACGTTTCTGTAAGCAAGCACATTCTCATTCAAAGTTGCAAGTTACTATGTAGGAACAAGTTTGTATAGGTATTTCAAAGATGCCCAGAACTGAGCTAAACTTGGTATGTGTCCAACTCCTAGAAATAACTTCATGCCCCATCTCCCTTACTTCCAGCTAGTAAGGATCACATAATTTCTAACAAAGTTTTGACACAGATTCCCAATTCGGGCATTCAGAACATATAGCACGTTGCTGTAGGCAATCACATTCTCATTCAAAGTTGCAAGTTACTATGTAGGAACAAGTTTGTATAGGTATTTCAAAGATGCCCAGAACTAAGCTAAACTTGGTATGTGTCCAACTCCTAGAAATAACTTCATGCCCCATCTCCCTTACTTCCAGCTAGTAAGGATCACATAATTCCTAACAAAGTTTTGACACAGATTCCCAATTCGGGCATTCAGAACATATAGCACGTTGCTGTAAGCAAGCAGATTCTCATTCAAAGATGCAAGTTACTATGTAGGAACAAGTTTGTATAGGTATTTCAAAGATGCCCAGAACTGAGCTAAACTTGGTATGTGTCCAACTCCTAGAAATAACTTCATGCCCCATCTCCCTTACTTCCAGCTGGTAAGGATCGCATAATTCCTAACAAAGTTTTGACACAGATTCCCAATTCGGGCATTCAGAACATATAGCACGTTGCTGTAAGCAAGCACATTCTCATTCAAAGATGCAAGTTACTATGTAGGAACAAGTTTGTATAGGTATTTCAAAGATGCCCAGAACTGAGCTAAACTTGCTATGTGTCCAACTCCTAGAAATAACTTCATGCCCCATCTCCCTTACTTCCAGCTAGTAAGGATCACATAATACCTAACAAAGTTTTGACACAGATACCCAATTCGGGCATTCAGAACATATAGCACGTTGCTGTAAGCAAGCACATTCTCATTCAAAGATGCATGTTACTATGTAGGAACAAGTTTGTATAGGTATTTCAAAGATGCCCAGAACTGAGCTAAACTTGGTATGTGTCCAACTCCTAGAAATAACTTCATGCCCCATCTCCCTTACTTCCAGCTAGTAAGGATCACATAATTCCTAACAAAGTTTTGACACAGATTGCCAATTCGGGCATTCAGAACATATAGCACGTTTCTGTAAGCAAGCACATTCTCATTCAAAGTTGCAAGTTACTATGTAGGAACAAGTTTGTATAGGTATTTCAAAGATGCCCAGAACTGAGCTAAACTTGGTATGTGTCCAACTCCTAGAAATAACTTCATGCCCCATCTCCCTTACTTCCAGCTAGTAAGGATCACATAATTTCTAACAAAGTTTTGACACAGATTCCCAATTCGGGCATTCAGAACATATAGCACGTTGCTGTAAGCAAGCACATTCTCATTCAAAGATGCAAGTTACTATGTAGGAACAAGTTTGTATAGGTATTTCAAAGATGCCCAGAACTGAGCTAAACTTGGTATGTGTCGAACTCCTAGAAATAACTTCATGCCCCATCTCCCTTACTTCCAGCTAGTAAGGATCACATAATTCCTAACAAAGTTTTGACACAGATTCCCAATTCGGGCATTCAGAACATATAGCATGTTGCTGTAAGCAAGCACATTCTCATTAATGATGCAAGTTACTATGTAGCAACAAGTTTGTATAGGTATTTCAAAGATGCCCAGAACTGAGCTAAACTTGGTATGTGTCCAACTCCTAGAGATAACTTCATGCCCCATCTCCCTTACTTCCAGCTAGTAAGGATCACATAATTCCTAACAAAGTTTTGACACAGATTCCCAATTCGGGCATTCAGAACATATAGCACGTTGCTGTAAGCAAGCACATTCTCATTCAAAGATGCAAGTTACTATGTAGGAACAAGTTTGTATAGGTATTTCAAAGATGCCCAGAACTGAGCTAAACTTGGTATGTGTCCAACTCCTAGAAATAACTTCATGCCCCATCTCCCTTACTTCCAGCTAGTAAGGATCACATAATTCCTAACAAAGTTTTGACACAGATTCCCAATTCGGGCATTCAGAACATATAGCACGTTGCTGTAAGCAAGCACATTCTCATTCAAAGTTGCAAGTTACTATGTAGGAACAAGTTTGTATAGGTATTTCAAAGATGCCCAGAACTGAGCTAAACTTGGTATGTGTCCAACTCCTAGAAATAACTTCATGCCCCATCTCCCTTACTTCCAGCTAGTAAGGATCACATAATTCCTAACAAAGTTTTGACACAGATTCCCAATTCGGGCATTCAGAACATATAGCACGTTGCTGTAAGCAAGCACATTCTCATTCAAAGTTGCAAGTTACTATGTAGGAACAAGTTTGTATAGGTATTTCAAAGATGCCCAGAACTGAGCTAAACTTGGTATGTGTCCAACTCCTAGAAATAACTTCATGCCCCATCTCCCTTACTTCCAGCTAGTAAGGATCACATAATTCCTAACAAAGTTTTGACACAGATTCCCAATTCGGGCATTCAGAACATATAGCACGTTGCTGTAGGCAATCACATTCTCATTCAAAGTTGCAAGTTACTATGTAGGAACAAGTTTGTATAGGTATTTCAAAGATGCCCAGAACTGAGCTAAACTTGGTATGTGTCCAACTCCTAGAAATAACTTCATGCCCCATCTCCCTTACTTCCAGCTAGTAAGGATCACATAATTCCTAACAAAGATTTGACACAGATTCCCAATTCGGGCATTCAGAACATATAGCACGTTGCTGTAAGCAAGCACATTCTCATTCAAAGTTGCAAGTTACTATGTAGGAACAAGTTTGTATAGGTATTTCAAAGATGCCCAGAACTGAGCTAAACTTCGTATGTGTCCAACTCCTAGAAATAACTTCATGCCCCATCTCCCTTACTTCCAGCTAGTAAGGATCACATAATTCCTAACAAAGTTTTGACACAGATTCCCAATTCGGGCATTCAGAACATATAGCACGTTGCTGTAAGCAAGCACATTCTCATTCAAAGTTGCAAGTTACTATGTAGGAACAAGTTTGTATAGGTATTTCAAAGATGCCCAGAACTGAGCTAAACTTGGTATGTGTCCAACTCCTAGAAATAACTTCATGCCCCATCTCCCTTACTTCCAGCTAGTAAGGATCACATAATTCCTAACAAAGTTTTGACACAGATTCCCAATTCGGGCATTCAGAACATATAGCACGTTGCTGTAGGCAATCACATTCTCATTCAAAGTTGCAAGTTACTATCTAGGAACAAGTTTGTATAGGTATTTCAAAGATGCCCAGAACTGAGCTAAACTTGGTATGTGTCCAACTCCTAGAAATAACTTCATGCCCCATCTCCCTTACTTCCAGCTAGTAAGGATCACATAATTCCTAACAAAGATTTGACACAGATTCCCAATTCGGGCATTCAGAACATATAGCACGTTGCTGTAAGCAAGCACATTCTCATTCAAAGTTGCAAGTTACTATGTAGGAACAAGTTTGTATAGGTATTTCAAAGATGCCCAGAACTGAGCTAAACTTCGTATGTGTCCAACTCCTAGAAATAACTTCATGCCCCATCTCCCTTACTTCCAGCTAGTAAGGATCACATAATTCCTAACAAAGTTTTGACACAGATTCCCAATTCGGGCATTCAGAACATATAGCACGTTGCTGTAAGCAAGCACATTCTCATTCAAAGTTGCAAGTTACTATGTAGGAACAAGTTTGTATAGGTATTTCAAAGATGCCCAGAACTGAGCTAAACTTGGTATGTGTCCAACTCCTAGAAATAACTTCATGCCCCATCTCCCTTACTTCCAGCTTGTAAGGATCACATAATTCCTAACAAAGTTTTGACAAAGATTCCCAATTCGGGCATTCAGAATATATAGCACGTTGCTGTAAGCAAGCAGATTCTCATTCAAAGATGCAAGTTACTATGTAGGAACAAGTTTGTATAGGTATTTCAAAGATGCCCAGAACTGAGCTAAACTTGGTATGTGTCCAACTCCTAGAAATAACTTCATGCCCCATCTCCCTTACTTCCAGCTAGTAAGGATCACATAATTCCTAACAAAGTTTTGACACAGATTGCGAATTCGGGCATTCAGAACATATAGCACGTTGCTGTAAGCAAGCACATTCTCATTCAAAGATGCAAGTTACTATGTAGGAACAAGTTTGTATAGGTATTTCAAAGATGCCCAGAACTGAGCTAAATTTGGTATGTGTCGAACTCCTAGAAATAACTTCATGCTCCATCTCCCTTACTTCCAGCTAGTAAGGATCACATAATTCCTAACAAAGTTTTGACACAGATTCCCAAATCGGGCATTCAGAACATATAGCACGTTGCTGCAAGCAAGCACAAACTCATTCAAAGTTGCAAGTTACTATGTAGGAACATGTTTGTATAGGTATTTCAAAGATGCCCAGAACTGAGCTAAACTTGGTATGTCTCCAACTCCTAGAAATAACTTCATGCCCCATCTCCCTTACTTCCAGCTAGTAAGGATCACATAATTCCTAACAAAGATTTGACACAGATTCCCAATTCGGGCATTCAGAACATATAGCACGTTGCTGTAAGCAAGCACATTCTCATTAATGTTTCAAGTTACTATGTAGCAACAAGTTTGTATAGGTATTTCAAAGATGCCCAGAACTGAGCTAAACTTGGTATGTGTCCAACTCCTAGAAATAACTTCATGCCCCATCTCCCTTACTTCCAGCTAGTAAGGATCACATAATTCCTAACAAAGTTTTGACACAGATTCCCAATTCGGGCATTCAGAACATATAGCACGTTGCTGTAAGCAACCACATTCTCATTCAAAGATGCAAGTTACTATGTAGGAACAAGTTTGTATAGGTATTTCAAAGATGCCCAGAA
This sequence comes from Diceros bicornis minor, assembly GCF_020826845.1. Lineage (NCBI taxonomy): Eukaryota > Metazoa > Chordata > Mammalia > Perissodactyla > Rhinocerotidae > Diceros > Diceros bicornis. Next base: position 57,316,868 of record NC_080758.1, read on the forward strand.
CTGAGCTAAACTTGGTATGTGTCCAACTCCTAGAAATAACTTCATGCCCCATCTCCCTTACTTCCAGCTAGTAAGGATCACATAATTCCTAACAAAGTTTTGACACAGATTGCCAATTCGGGCATTCAGAACATATAGCACGTTGCTGTAAGCAAGCACATTCTCATTCAAAGATGCAAGTTACTATGTAGGAACAAGTTTGTATAGGTATTTCAAAGATGCCCAGAACTGAGCTAAACTTGGTATATGTCCAACTCCTAGAAATAACTTCATGCCCCATCTCCCTTACTTCCAGCTAGTAAGGATCACATAATTCCTAACAAAGTTTTGACACAGATTCCCAATTCGGGCATTCAGAACTTATAGCACGTTGCTGTAAGCAAGCACATTCTCATGAATGATGGAAGTTACTATGTAGGAACAAGTTTGTATAGGTATTTCAAAGATGCCCAGAACTGAGCTAAACTTGGTATGTGTCCAACTCCTAGAAATAACTTCATGCCTCATCTCCCTTACTTCCAGCTAGTAAGGATCACATAATTCCTAACAAAGATTTGACACAGATTTCCAATTCGGGCATTCAGAACATATAGCACGTTGCTATAGGCAATCACATTCTCATTCAAAGTTGCAAGTTACTATGTAGGAACAAGTTTGTATAGGTATTTCAAAGATGCCCAGAACTGAGCTAAACTTGGTATGTCTCCAGCTCCTAGAAATAACTTCGTGCCCCATCTCCCTTACTTCCAGCTAGTAAGGATCACATAATTCCTAACAAAGTTTTGACACAGATTCCCAATTCGGGCATTCAGAACATATAGCACGTTGCTGTAAGCAAGCACATTCTCATTAAAGATGCAAGTTACTATGTAGGAACAAGTTTGTATAGGTATTTCAAAGATGCCCAGAACTGAGCTAAACTTGGTATGTGTCCAACTCCTAGAAATAACTTCATGCCCCATCTCCCTTACTTCCAGCTTGTCAGGATCACATAATTCCTAACAAAGTTTTGACACAGATTCCCAATTCGGGCATTCAGAACATATAGCACGTTGCTGTAAGCAAGCAGATTCTCATTCAAAGATGCAAGTTACTATGTAGGAACAAGTTTGTATAGGTATTTCAAAGATGCCCAGAACTGAGCTAAACTTGGTATGTGTCCAACTCCTAGAAATAACTTCATGCCCCATCTCCCTTACTTCCAGCTAGTAAGGATCACATAATTCCTAACAAAGTTTTGACACAGATTCCCAATTCGGGCATTCAGAACATATAGCACGTTGCTGTAAGCAAGCACATTCTCATTCAAAGTTGCAAGTTACTATGTAGGAACAAGTTTGTATAGGTATTTCAAAGATGCCCAGAACTGAGCTAAACTTGGTATGTGTCCAACTCCTAGAAATAACTTCATGCCCCATCTCCCTTACTTCCAGCTAGTAAGGATCACATAATTCCTAACAAAGTTTTGACACAGATTGCCAATTCGGGCATTCAGAACATATAGCACGTTGCTGTAAGCAAGCACATTCTCATTCAAAGATGCAAGTTACTACGTAGGAACAAGTTTGTATAGGTATTTCAAAGATGCCCAGAACTGAGCTAAACTTGGTATGTGTCGAACTCCTAGAAATAACTTCATGCCCCATCTCCCTTACTTCCAGCTAGTAAGGATCACATAATTCCTAACAAAGTTTTGACACAGATTCCCAAATCGGGCATTCAGAACATATAGCACGTTGCTGCAAGCAAGCACATTCTCATTCAAAGTTGCAAGTTACTATGTAGGAACAAGTTTGTATAGGTATTTCAAAGATGCCCAGAACTGAGCTAAACTTGGTATGTCTCCAACTCCTAGAAATAACTTCATGCCCCATCTCCCTTACTTCCAGCTAGTAAGGATCACATAATTCCTAACAAAGTTTTGACACAGATTCCCAATTCGGGCATTCAGAACATATAGCACGTTGCTGTAAGCAAGCACATTCTCATTAATGATGCAAGTTACTATGTAGCAACAAGTTTGTATAGGTATTTCAAAGATGCCCAGAACTGAGCTAAACTTGGTATGTGTCCAACTCCTAGAAATAACTTCATGCCCCATCTCCCTTACTTCCAGCTAGTAAGGATCACATAATTCCTAACAAAGTTTTGACACAGATTGCCAATTCGGGCATTCAGAACATATAGCACGTTGCTGTAAGCAAGCACATTCTCATTCAAAGATGCAAGTTACTATGTAGGAACAAGTTTGTATAGGTATTTCAAAGATGCCCAGAACTGAGCTAAACTTGGTATGTGTCCAACTCCTAGAAATAACTTCATGCCCCATCTCCCTTACTTCCAGCTAGTAAGGATCACATAATTCCTAACAAAGTTTTGACACAGATTCCCAATTCGGGCATTCAGAACATATAGCACGTTGCTGTAAGCAAGCACATTCTCATTCAAAGATGCAAGTTACTATGTAGGAACAAGTTTGTATAGGTATTTCAAAGATGCCCAGAACTGAGCTAAACTTGGTATGTGTCCAACTCCTAGAAATAACTTCATGCCCCATCTCCCTTACTTCCAGCTAGTAAGGATCACATAATTCCTAACAAAGTTTTGACACAGATTGCCAATTCGGGCATTCAGAACATATAGCACGTTGCTGTAAGCAAGCAGATTCTCATTCAAAGATGCAAGTTACTATGTAGGAACAAGTTTGTATAGGTATTTCAAAGATGCCCAGAACTGAGCTAAACTTGGTATGTGTCCAACTCCTAGAAATAACTTCATGCCCCATCTCCCTTACTTCCAGCTAGTAAGGATCACATAATTCCTAACAAAGTTTTGACACAGATTCCCAATTCGGGCATTCAGAACATATAGCACGTTGCTGTAAGCAAGCACATTCTCATTCAAAGTTGCAAGTTACTATGTAGGAACAAGTTTGTATAGGTATTTCAAAGATGCCCAGAACTGAGCTAAACTTGGTATGTGTCCAACTCCTAGAAATAACTTCATGCCCCATCTCCCTTACTTCCAGCTAGTAAGGATCACATAATTCCTAACAAAGTTTTGACACAGATTCCCAAATCGGGCATTCAGAACATATAGCACGTTGCTGTAGGCAATCACATTCTCATTCAAAGTTGCAAGTTACTATGTAGGAACAAGTTTGTATAGGTATTTCAAAGATGCCCAGAACTGAGCTAAACTTGGTATGTGTCCAACTCCTAGAAATAACTTCATGCCCCATCTCCCTTACTTCCAGCTAGTAAGGATCACATAATTCCTAACAAAGTTTTGACACAGATTGCCAATTCGGGCATTCAGAACATATAGCACGTTGCTGTAAGCAAGCACATTCTCATTCAAAGATGCAAGTTACTATGTAGGAACAAGTTTGTATAGGTATTTCAAAGATGCCCAGAACTGAGCTAAACTTGGTATGTGTCGAACTCCTAGAAATAACTTCATGCCCCATCTCCCTTACTTCCAGCTAGTAAGGATCACATAATTCCTAACAAAGTTTTGACACAGATTCCCAAATCGGGCATTCAGAACATATAGCATGTTGCTGTAAGCAAGCACATTCTCATTAATGATGCAAGTTACTATGTAGCAACAAGTTTGTATAGGTATTTCAAAGATGCCCAGAACTGAGCTAAACTTGGTATGTGTCCAACTCCTAGAAATAACTTCATGCCCCATCTCCCTTACTTCCAGCTAGTAAGGATCACATAATTCCTAACAAAGTTTTGACACAGATTCCCAATTCGGGCATTCAGAACATATAGCACGTTGCTGTAAGCAAGCAGATTCTCATTCAAAGATGCAAGTTACTATGTAGGAACAAGTTTGTATAGGTATTTCAAAGATGCCCAGAACTGAGCTAAACTTGGTATGTGTCCAACTCCTAGAAATAACTTCATGCCCCATCTCCCTTACTTCCAGCTAGTAAGGATCACATAATTCCTAACAAAGTTTTGACACAGATTCCCAATTCGGGCATTCAGAACATATAGCACGTTGCTGTAAGCAAGCACATTCTCATTCAAAGTTGCAAGTTACTATGTAGGAACAAGTTTGTATAGGTATTTCAAAGATGCCCACAACTGAGCTAAACTTGGTATGTGTCCAACTCCTAGAAATAACTTCATGCCCCATCTCCCTTACTTCCAGCTAGTAAGGATCACATAATTCCTAACAAAGTTTTGACACAGATTCCCAATTCGGGCATTCAGAACATATAGCACGTTGCTGTAAGCAAGCACATTCTCATTCAAAGTTGCAAGTTACTATGTAGGAACAAGTTTGTATAGGTATTTCAAAGATGCCCAGAACTGAGCTAAACTTGGTATGTGTCCAACTCCTAGAAATAACTTCATGCCCCATCTCCCTTACTTCCAGCTAGTAAGGATCACATAATTCCTAACAAAGTTTTGACACAGATTCCCAATTCGGGCATTCAGAACATATAGCACGTTGCTGTAGGCAATCACATTCTCATTCAAAGTTGCAAGTTACTATCTAGGAACAAGTTTGTATAGGTATTTCAAAGATGCCCAGAACTGAGCTAAACTTGGTATGTGTCCAACTCCTAGAAATAACTTCATGCCTCATCTCCCTTACTTCCAGCTAGTAAGGATCACATAATTCCTAACAAAGATTTGACACAGATTCCCAATTCGGGCATTCAGAACATATAGCACGTTGCTGTAAGCAAGCACATTCTCATTCAAAGTTGCAAGTTACTATGTAGGAACAAGTTTGTATAGGTATTTCAAAGATGCCCAGAACTGAGCTAAACTTGGTATGTGTCCAACTCCTAGAAATAACTTCATGCCCCATCTCCCTTACTTCCAGCTAGTAAGGATCACATAATTCCTAACAAAGTTTTGACACAGATTCCCAATTCGGGCATTCAGAACATATAGCACGTTGCTGTAAGCAAGCACATTCTCATTCAAAGTTGCAAGTTACTATGTAGGAACAAGTTTGTATAGGTATTTCAAAGATGCCCAGAACTGAGCTAAACTTGGTATGTGTCCAACTCCTAGAAATAACTTCATGCCCCATCTCCCTTACTTCCAGCTAGTAAGGATCACATAATTCCTAACAAAGTTTTGACACAGATTCCCAATTCGGGCATTCAGAACATATAGCACGTTGCTGTAGGCAATCACATTCTCATTCAAAGTTGCAAGTTACTATCTAGGAACAAGTTTGTATAGGTATTTCAAAGATGCCCAGAACTGAGCTAAACTTGGTATGTGTCCAACTCCTAGAAATAACTTCATGCCCCATCTCCCTTACTTCCAGCTAGTAAGGATCACATAATTCCTAACAAAGATTTGACACAGATTCCCAATTCGGGCATTCAGAACATATAGCACGTTGCTGTAAGCAAGCACATTCTCATTCAAAGTTGCAAGTTACTATGTAGGAACAAGTTTGTATAGGTATTTCAAAGATGCCCAGAACTGAGCTAAACTTCGTATGTGTCCAACTCCTAGAAATAACTTCATGCCCCATCTCCCTTACTTCCAGCTAGTAAGGATCACATAATTCCTAACAAAGTTTTGACACAGATTCCCAATTCGGGCATTCAGAACATATAGCACGTTGCTGTAAGCAAGCACATTCTCATTCAAAGTTGCAAGTTACTATGTAGGAACAAGTTTGTATAGGTATTTCAAAGATGCCCAGAACTGAGCTAAACTTGGTATGTGTCCAACTCCTAGAAATAACTTCATGCCCCATCTCCCTTACTTCCAGCTAGGAAGGATCACATAATTCCTAACAAAGTTTTGACAAAGATTCCCAATTCGGGCATTCAGAACATATAGCACGTTGCTGTAAGCAAGCAGATTCTCATTCAAAGATGCAAGTTACTATGTAGGAACAAGTTTGTATAGGTATTTCAAAGATGCCCAGAACTGAGCTAAACTTGGTATGTGTCCAACTCCTAGAAATAACTTCATGCCCCATCTCCCTTACTTCCAGCTAGTAAGGATCACATAATTCCTAACAAAGTTTTGACACAGATTGCGAATTCGGGCATTCAGAACATATAGCACGTTGCTGTAAGCAAGCACATTCTCATTCAAAGATGCAAGTTACTATGTAGGAACAAGTTTGTATAGGTATTTCAAAGATGCCCAGAACTGAGCTAAACTTGGTATGTGTCGAACTCCTAGAAATAACTTCATGCTCCATCTCCCTTACTTCCAGCTAGTAAGGATCACATAATTCCTAACAAAGTTTTGACACAGATTCCCAAATCGGGCATTCAGAACATATAGCACGTTGCTGCAAGCAAGCACAAACTCATTCAAAGTTGCAAGTTACTATGTAGGAACATGTTTGTATAGGTATTTCAAAGATGCCCAGAACTGAGCTAAACTTGGTATGTCTCCAACTCCTAGAAATAACTTCATGCCCCATCTCCCTTACTTCCAGCTAGTAAGGATCACATAATTCCTAACAAAGTTTTGACACAGATTCCCAATTCGGGCATTCAGAACATATAGCACGTTGCTGTAAGCAAGCAGATTCTCATTAATGTTTCAAGTTACTATGTAGCAACAAGTTTGTATAGGTATTTCAAAGATGCCCAGAACTGAGCTAAACTTGGTATGTGTCCAACTCCTAGAAATAACTTCATGCCCCATCTCCCTTACTTCCAGCTAGTAAGGATCACATAATTCCTAACAAAGTTTTGACACAGATTCCCAATTCGGGCATTCAGAACATATAGCACGTTGCTGTAAGCAACCACATTCTCATTCAAAGATGCAAGTTACTATGTAGGAACAAGTTTGTATAGGTATTTCAAAGATGCCCAGAACTGAGCTAAACTTGGTATGTGTCCAACTCCTAGAAATAACTTCATGCCCCATCTCCCTTACTTCCAGCTAGTAAGGATCACATAATTCCTAACAAAGTTTTGACACAGATTGCCAATTCGGGCATTCAGAACATATAGCACGTTGCTGTAAGCAAGCACATTCTCATTCAAAGATGCAAGTTACTATGTAGGAACAAGTTTGTATAGGTATTTCAAAGATGCCCAGAACTGAGCTAAACTTGGTATGTGTCCAACTCCTAGAAATAACTTCATGCCCCATCTCCCTTACTTCCAGCTAGTAAGGATCACATAATTCCTAACAAAGTTTTGACACAGATTCCCAATTCGGGCATTCAGAACATATAGCACGTTGCTGTAAGCAAGCACATTCTCATGAATGATGCAAGTTACTATGTAGGAACAAGTTTGTATAGGTATTTCAAAGATGCCCAGAACTGAGCTAAACTTGGTATGTGTCCAACTCCTAGAAATAACTTCATGCCTCATCTCCCTTACTTCCAGCTAGTAAGGATCACATAATTCCTAACAAAGATTTGACACAGATTCCCAATTCGGGCATTCAGAACATATAGCACGTTGCTATAGGCAATCACATTCTCATTCAAAGTTGCAAGTTACTATGTAGGAACAAGTTTGTATAGGTATTTCAAAGATGCCCAGAACTGAGCTAAACTTGGTATGTCTCCAGCTCCTAGAAATAACTTCATGCCCCATCTCCCTTACTTCCAGCTAGTAAGGATCACATAATTCCTAACAAAGTTTTGACACAGATTCCCAATTCGGGCATTCAGAACATATAGCACGTTGTTGTAAGCAAGCACATTCTCATTAAAGATGCAAGTTACTATGTAGGAACAAGTTTGTATAGGTATTTCAAAGATGCCCAGAACTGAGCTAAACTTGGTATGTGTCCAACTCCTAGAAATAACTTCATGCCCCATCTCCCTTACTTCCAGCTTGTAAGGATCACATAATTCCTAACAAAGTTTTGACACAGATTCCCAATTCGGGCATTCAGAACATATAGCACGTTGCTGTAAGCAAGCAGATTCTCATTCAAAGATGCAAGTTACTATGTAGGAACAAGTTTGTATAGGTATTTCAAAGATGCCCAGAACTGAGCTAAACTTGGTATGTGTCCAACTCCTAGAAATAACTTCATGCCCCATCTCCCTTACTTCCAGCTAGTAAGGATCACATAATTCCTAACAAAGTTTTGACACAGATTCCCAATTCGGGCATTCAGAACATATAGCACGTTGCTGTAAGCAAGCACATTCTCATTCAAAGTTGCAAGTTACTATGTAGGAACAAGTTTGTATAGGTATTTCAAAGATGCCCAGAACTGAGCTAAACTTGGTATGTGTCCAACTCCTAGAAATAACTTCATGCCCCATCTCCCTTACTTCCAGCTAGTAAGGATCACATAATTCCTAACAAAGTTTTGACACAGATTGCCAATTCGGGCATTCAGAACATATAGCACGTTGCTGTAAGCAAGCACATTCTCATTCAAAGATGCAAGTTACTATGTAGGAACAAGTTTGTATAGGTATTTCAAAGATGCCCAGAACTGAGCTAAACTTGGTATGTGTCCAACTCCTAGAAATAACTTCATGCCCCATCTCCCTTACTTCCAGCTAGTAAGGATCTCATAATTCCTAACAAAGTTTTGACACAGATTCCCAAATCGGGCATTCAGAACATATAGCACGTTGCTGCAAGCAAGCACATTCTCATTCAAAGTTGCAAGTTACTATGTAGGAACAAGTTTGTATAGGTATTTCAAAGATGCCCAGAACTGAGCTAAACTTGGTATGTCTCCAACTCCTAGAAATAACTTCATGCCCCATCTCCCTTACTTCCAGCTAGTAAGGATCACATAATTCCTAACAAAGTTTTGACACAGATTCCCAATTCGGGCATTCAGAACATATAGCACGTTGCTGTAAGCAAGCACATTCTCATTAATGATGCAAGTTACTATGTAGCAACAAGTTTGTATAGGTATTTCAAAGATGCCCAGAACTGAGCTAAACTTGGTATGTGTCCAACTCCTAGAAATAACTTCATGCCCCATCTCCCTTACTTCCAGCTAGTAAGGATCACATAATTCCTAACAAAGTTTTGACACAGATTCCCAATTCGGGCATTCAGAACATATAGCACGTTGCTGTAAGCAAGAACATTCTCATTCAAAGATGCAAGTTACTATGTAGGAACAAGTTTGTATAGGTATTTCAAAGATGCCCAGAACTGAGCTAAACTTGGTATGTGTCCAACTCCTAGAAATAACTTCATGCCCCATGTCCCTTACTTCCAGCTAGTAAGGATCACATAATTCCTAACAAAGTTTTGACACAGATTCCCAATTCGGGCATTCAGAACATATAGCACGTTGCTGTAAGCAAGCACATTCTCATTCAAAGATGCAAGTTACTATGTAGGAACAAGTTTGTATAGGTATTTCAAAGATGCCCAGAACTGAGCTAAACTTGGTATGTGTCGAACTCCTAGAAATAACTTCATGCTCCATCTCCCTTACTTCCAGCTAGTAAGGATCACATAATTCCTAACAAAGTTTTGACACAGATTCCCAAATCGGGCATTCAGAACATATAGCACGTTGCTGCAAGCAAGCACAAACTCATTCAAAGTTGCAAGTTACTATGTAGGAACATGTTTGTATAGGTATTTCAAAGATGCCCAGAACTGAGCTAAACTTGGTATGTCTCCAACTCCTAGAAATAACTTCATGCCCCATCTCCCTTACTTCCAGCTAGTAAGGATCACATAATTCCTAACAAAGTTTTGACACAGATTCCCAATTCGGGCATTCAGAACATATAGCACGTTGCTGTAAGCAAGCACATTCTCATTAATGTTTCAAGTTACTATGTAGCAACAAGTTTGTATAGGTATTTCAAAGATGCCCAGAACTGAGCTAAACTTGGTATGTGTCCAACTCCTAGAAATAACTTCATGCCCCATCTCCCTTACTTCCAGCTAGTAAGGATCACATAATTCCTAACAAAGTTTTGACACAGATTGCCAATTCGGGCATTCAGAACATATAGCACGTTGCTGTAAGCAACCACATTCTCATTCAAAGATGCAAGTTACTATGTAGGAACAAGTTTGTATAGGTATTTCAAAGATGCCCAGAACTGAGCTAAACTTGGTATGTGTCCAACTCCTAGAAATAACTTCATGCCCCATCTCCCTTACTTCCAGCTAGTAAGGATCACATAATTCCTAACAAAGTTTTGACACAGATTGCCAATTCGGGCATTCAGAACATATAGCACGTTGCTGTAAGCAAGCACATTCTCATTCAAAGATGCAAGTTACTATGTAGGAACAAGTTTGTATAGGTATTTCAAAGATGCCCAGAACTGAGCTAAACTTGGTATGTGTCCAACTCCTAGAAATAACTTCATGCCCCATCTCCCTTACTTCCAGCTAGTAAGGATCACATAATTCCTAACAAAGTTTTGACACAGATTCCCAATTCGGGCATTCAGAACATATAGCACGTTGCTGTAAGCAAGCACATTCTCATGAATGATGCAAGTTACTATGTAGGAACAAGTTTGTATAGGTATTTCAAAGATGCCCAGAACTGAGCTAAACTTGGTATGTGTCCAACTCCTAGAAATAACTTCATGCCTCATCTCCCTTACTTCCAGCTAGTAAGGATCACATAATTCCTAACAAAGATTTGACACAGATTCCCAATTCGGGCATTCAGAACATATAGCACGTTGCTATAGGCAATCACATTCTCATTCAAAGTTGCAAGTTACTATGTAGGAACAAGTTTGTATAGGTATTTCAAAGATGCCCAGAACTGAGCTAAACTTGGTATGTCTCCAGCTCCTAGAAATAACTTCATGCCCCATCTCCCTTACTTCCAGCTAGTAAGGATCACATAATTCCTAACAAAGTTTTGACACAGATTGCGAATTCGGGCATTCAGAACATATAGCACGTTGTTGTAAGCAAGCACATTCTCATTAAAGATGCAAGTTACTATGTAGGAACAAGTTTGTATAGGTATTTCAAAGATGCCCAGAACTGAGCTAAACTTGGTATGTGTCCAACTCCTAGAAATAACTTCATGCCCCATCTCCCTTACTTCCAGCTTGTAAGGATCACATAATTCCTAACAAAGTTTTGACACAGATTCCCAATTCGGGCATTCAGAACATATAGCACGTTGCTGTAAGCAAGCAGATTCTCATTCAAAGATGCAAGTTACTATGTAGGAACAAGTTTGTATAGGTATTTCAAAGATGCCCAGAACTGAGCTAAACTTGGTATGTGTCCAACTCCTAGAAATAACTTCATGCCCCATCTCCCTTACTTCCAGCTAGTAAGGATCACATAATTCCTAACAAAGTTTTGACACAGATTCCCAATTCGGGCATTCAGAACATATAGCACGTTGCTGTAAGCAAGCACATTCTCATTCAAAGTTGCAAGTTACTATGTAGGAACAAGTTTGTATAGGTATTTCAAAGATGCCCAGAACTGAGCTAAACTTGGTATCTGTCCAACTCCTAGAAATAACTTCATGCCCCATCTCCCTTACTTCCAGCTAGTAAGGATCACATAATTCCTAACAAAGTTTTGACACAGATTGCCAATTCGGGCATTCAGAACATATAGCACGTTGCTGTAAGCAAGCACATTCTCATTCAAAGATGCAAGTTACTATGTAGGAACAAGTTTGTATAGGTATTTCAAAGATGCCCAGAACTGAGCTAAACTTGGTATGTGTCGAACTCCTAGAAATAACTTCATGCCCCATCTCCCTTACTTCCAGCTAGTAAGGATCACATAATTCCTAACAAAGTTTTGACACAGATTCCCAAATCGGGCATTCAGAACATATAGCACGTTGCTGCAAGCAAGCACATTCTCATTCAAAGTTGCAAGTTACTATGTAGGAACAAGTTTGTATAGGTATTTCAAAGATGCCCAGAACTGAGCTAAACTTGGTATGTCTCCAACTCCTAGAAATAACTTCATGCCCCATCTCCCTTACTTCCAGCTAGTAAGGATCACATAATTCCTAACAAAGTTTTGACACAGATTCCCAATTCGGGCATTCAGAACATATAGCACGTTGCTGTAAGCAAGCACATTCTCATTAATGATGCAAGTTACTATGTAGCAACAAGTTTGTATAGGTATTTCAAAGATGCCCAGAACTGAGCTAAACTTGGTATGTGTCCAACTCCTAGAAATAACTTCATGCCCCATCTCCCTTACTTCCAGCTAGTAAGGATCACATAATTCCTAACAAAGTTTTGACACAGATTCCCAATTCGGGCATTCAGAACATATAGCACGTTGCTGTAAGCAAGCACATTCTCATTCAAAGATGCAAGTTACTATGTAGGAACAAGTTTGTATAGGTATTTCAAAGATGCCCAGAACTGAGCTAAACTTGGTATGTGTCCAACTCCTAGAAATAACTTCATGCCCCATGTCCCTTACTTCCAGCTAGTAAGGATCACATAATTCCTAACAAAGTTTTGACACAGATTCCCAATTCGGGCATTCAGAACATATAGCACGTTGCTGTAAGCAAGCACATTCTCATTCAAAGATGCAAGTTACTATGTAGGAACAAGTTTGTATAGGTATTTCAAAGATGTCCAGAACTGAGCTAAACTTGGTATGTGCCCAACTCTTAGAAATATCTTCATGCCCCATCTCCCTTACTTCCAGCTAGTAAGGATCACATAATTCCTAACAAAGTTTTGACACAGATTCCCAATTCGGGCATTCAGAACATATAGCACGTTGCTGTAAGCAAGCACATTCTCATTCAAAGATGCAAGTTACTATGTAGGAACAAGTTTGTATAGGTATTTCAAAGATGCCCAGAACTGAGCTAAACTTGGTATGTGTCCAACTCCTAGAAATAACTTCATGCCCCATCTCCCTTACTTCCAGCTAGTAAGGATCACATAATTCCTAACAAAGTTTTGACACAGATTCCCAATTCGGGCATTCAGAACATATAGCACGTTGCTGCAAGCAAGCACATTCTCATTAAAAGTTGCAAGTTACTATGTAGGAACAAGTTTGTATAGGTATTTCAAAGATGCCCAGAACTGAGCTAAACTTGGTATGTGTCCAACTCCTAGAAATAACTTCATGCCCCATCTCCCTTACTTCCAGCTGGTAAGGATCACATAATTCCTAACAAAGTTTTGAAACAGATTCCCAATTCGGGCATTCAGAACATGTAGCACGTTGCTGCAAGCAAGCACATTCTCATTCAAAGTTGCAAGTTACTATGTAGGAACAAGTTTGTACAGGTATTTCAAAGATGCCCAGAACTGAGCTAAACTTGGTATGTGTCCAACTCCTAGAAATAACTTCATGCCCCATCTCCCTTACTTCCAGCTAGTAAGGATCACATCATTCCTAACAAATTTTTGACACATATTCCCAATTCGGGCATTCAGAACATATAGCACGTTGCTGCAAGCAAGCACATTCTCATTCAAAGATGCAAGTTACTATGTAGGAACAAGTTTGTACAGGTATTTCAATGATGCCCAGAAGTGAGCTAAACTTGGTATGTGTCCAACTCCTAGAAATAACTTCATGCCCCATCTCCCTTACTTCCAGCTAGTAAGGATCACATAATTCCTAACAAACTTTTGACACACATTCCCAATTCGGGCATTCAGAACATAGAGCTCGTTGCTGCAAGCAAGCACATTCTCATTCAAAGTTGCAAGTTACTATGTAGGAACAAGTTTGTATAGGTATTTCAAAGATGCCCAGAACTGAGCTAAACTTGGTATGTCTCCAACTCCTAGAAATAACTTCATGCCCCATCTCCCTTACTTCCAGCTGGTAAGGATCACATAATTCCTAACAAAGTTTTGAAACAGATTCCCAATTCGGGCATTCAGAACATGTAGCACGTTGCTGCAAGCAAGCACATTCTCATTCAAAGTTGCAAGTTACTATGTAGGAACAAGTTTGTACAGGTATTTCAAAGATGCCCAGAACTGAGCTAAACTTGGTATGTGTCCAACTCCTAGAAATAACTTCATGCCCCCATCTCCCTTACTTCCAGCTAGTAAGGATCACATCATTCCTAACAAATTTTTGACACATATTCCCAATTCCGGGCATTCAGAACACATTAGCACGTTGCTGCAAGCAAGCACATTCTCATTCAAAGATGCAAGTTACTATGTAGGAACAAGTTTGTACAGGTATTTCAATGATGCCCAGAAGTGAGCTAAACTTGGTATGTGTCCAACTCCTAGAAATAACTTCATGCCCCATCTCCCTTACTTCCAGCTAGTAAGGATCACATAATTCCTAACAAACTTTTGACACACATTCCCAATTCGGGCATTCAGAACATAGAGCTCGTTGCTGCAAGCAAGCACATTCTCATTCAAAGTTGCAAGTTACTATGTAGGAACAAGTTTGTATAGGTATTTCAAAGATGCCCAGAACTGAGCTAAACTTGGTATGTCTCCAACTCCTAGAAATAACTTCATGCCCCATCTCCCTTACTTCCAGCTGGTAAGGATCACATAATTCCTAACAAAGTTTTGAAACAGATTCCCAATTCGGGCATTCAGAACATGTAGCACGTTGCTGCAAGCAAGCACATTCTCATTCAAAGTTGCAAGTTACTATGTAGGAACAAGTTTGTACAGGTATTTCAAAGATGCCCAGAACTGAGCTAAACTTGGTATGTGTCCAACTCCTAGAAATAACTTCATGCCCCATCTCCCTTACTTCCAGCTAGTAAGGATCACATCATTCCTAACAAATTTTTGACACATATTCCCAATTCGGGCATTCAGAACACATAGCACGTTGCTGCAAGCAAGCACATTCTCATTCAAAGATGCAAGTTACTATGTAGGAACAAGTTTGTACAGGTATTTCAATGATGCCCAGAAGTGAGCTAAACTTGGTATGTGTCCAACTCCTAGAAATAACTTCATGCCCCATCTCCCTTACTTCCAGCTAGTAAGGATCACATAATTCCTAACAAACTTTTGACACACATTCCCAATTCGGGCATTCAGAACATAGAGCTCGTTGCTGCAAGCAAGCACATTCTCATTAAAAGTTGCAAGTTACTATGTAGGAACAAGTTTGTATAGGTATTTCAAAGATGCCCAGAACTGAGCTAAACTTGGTATGTCTCCAACTCCTAGAAATAACTTCATGCCCCATCTCCCTTACTTCCAGCTAGTAAGGATCACATAACTCCTAACAAAGTTTTGACACAGATTCCCTTTTCGGGCATTTAGAGCATATAGCACGTTGCTGTAAGCAAGCACATTCTCATTCAAAGTTGCAAGTTACTATGTAGGAACAAGTTTGTATAGGTACTTCAAAGATGCCCAGAACTGAGCTAAACTTGGTATGTGTCCAACTCCTAGAAATATCTTCATGCCCCAACTCCCTTACTTCCAGCTAGTAAGGATCACATAATTCCTAACAAATTTTGACACAGATTCCCAATTCAGGCGTTCAGAACATATAGCACGTTGCTGTAAGCAAGCACATTCTCATTCAAAGTTGCAAGTTACTATGTAGGAACAAGTTTGTATAGGTATTTCAAAGATGCCCAGAACTGAGCTAAACTTGGTATGTGTCCAACTCCTAGAAACACCTTCATGCCCCAACTCCCTTACTTCCAGCTAGTATGGATCACATAATTCCTAACAAATTTTGACACAGATTCCCAATTCGGGCATTCAGAACATATAGCACGTTGCTGTAAGCAAGCACATTCTCATTCAAAGTTGCAAGTTACTATGTAGGAACAAGTTTGTATAGGTATTTCAAAGATGCCCAGAACTGAGCTAAACTTGGTATGTGTCCAACTCCTAGAAATATCTTCATGCCCCAACTCCCTTACTTCCAGCTAGTAAGGATCACATAATTCCTAACAAATTTTGACACAGATTCCCAATTCGGGCATTCAGAACATATAGCACGTTGCTGTAAGCAAGCACATTCTCATTAAAAGTTGCAAGTTACTATGTAGGAACAAGTTTGTATAGGTATTTCAAAGATGCCCAGAACTGAGCTAAACTTGGTATGTCTCCAACTCCTAGAAATAACTTCATGCCCCAACTCCCTTACTTCCAGCTAGTATGGATCACATAATTCCTAACAAAATTTGACACAGATTCCCATTCGGGCATTCAGAACATATAGCACGTTGCTGAAAGCAAGCACATTCTCATTCAAAGTTGCAAGTTACTATGTAGGAACAAGTCTGTATAGGTATTTCAAAGATGCCCAGAACTGAGCTAAACTTGGTATGTGTCCAACTCCTAGAAATAACTTCATGCCCCATCTCCCTTACTTCCAGCTAGTAAGGATCACATAATTCCTAACAAAGTTTTGACACAGATTCCCAATTCGGGCATTCAGAACATATAGCACGTTGCTGCAAGCAAGCACATTCTCATTCAAAGTTGCAAGTTACTATGTAGGAACAAGTTTGTATAGGTATTTCAAAGATGCCCAGAACTGAGCTAAACGTTGTATGTCTCCAACTCCTAGAAATAACTTCATGCCCCATCTCCCTTACTTCCAGCTAGTAAGGATCACATAATTCCTAACAAAGTTTTGACACAGATTGCCAATTCGGGCATTCAGAACATATAGCACGTTGCTGCAAGCAAGCACATTCTCATTAAAAGTTGCAAGTTACTATGTAGGAACAAGTTTGTACAGGTATTTCAAAGATGCCCAGAACTGAGCTAAACTTGGTATATGTCCAACTCCTAGAAATAACTTCATGCCCCATCTCCCTTACTTCCAGCTGGTAAGGATCTCATAATTCTTAACAAAGTTTTGACACAGATTCCCAATTCGGGCATTCAGAACATATAGCACGTTGCTGCAAGCAAGCACATTCTCATTCAAAGTTGCAAGTTACTATGTAGGAACAAGTTTGTACAGGTATTTCAAAGATGCCCAGAACTGAGCTAAACTTGGTATGTGTCCAACTCCTAGAAATAACTTCATGCCCCATCTCCCTTACTTCCAGCAAGTAAGGATCACATCATTCCTAACAAATTTTTGACACATATTCCCAATTCGGGCATTCAGAACATATAGCACGTTGCTGCAAGCAAGCACATTCTCATTCAAAGATGCAAGTTACTATGTAGGAACAAGTTTGTACAGGTATTTCAATGATGCCCAGAACTGTGCTAAACTTGGTATGTGTCCAACTCCTAGAAATAACTTCATGCCCCATCTCCCTTACTTCCAGCTAGTAAGGATCACATAATTCCTAACAAAGTTTTGACACAGATTCCCAATTCGGGCATTCAGAACATATAGCACGTTGCTTCAAGCAAGCACATTCTCATTCAAAGATGCAAGTTACTATGTAGGAACAAGTTTGTATAGGTATTTCAAAGATGCCCAGAACTGAGCTAAACTTGGTATGTGTCCAACTCCTAGAAATATCTTCATGCCCCAACTCCCTTACTTCCAGCTAGAAAGGATCACATAATTCCTAACAAATTTTGACACAGATTCCCAATTCGGGCATTCAGAACATATAGCACGTTGCTGTAAGCAAGCACATTCTCATTCAAAGATGCAAGTTACTATGTAGGAACAAGTTTGTATAGGTATTTCAAAGATGCCCAGAACTGAGCTAAACTTGGTATGTGTCCAACTCCTAGAAATAACTTCATGCCCCATCTCCCTTACTTCCAGCTAGTAAGGATCACATAATTCCTAACAAAGTTTTGACACAGATTCCCAATTCGGGCATTCAGAACATATAGCACGTTGCTGGAAGCAAGCACATTCTCATTCAAAGTTGCAAGTTACTATGTAGGAACAAGTTTGTATAGGTATTTCAAAGATGCCCAGAACTGAGCTAAACTTGGTATGTGTCCAACTCCTAGAAATAACTTCATGCCCCATCTCCCTTACTTCCAGCTAGTAAGGATCACATAATTTCTAACAAATTTTGACACAGATTCCCAATTCGGGCATTCAGAACATATAGCACGTTGCTGTAAGCAAGCACATTCTCATTCAAAGTTGAAAGTTACTATGTAGGAACAAGTTTGTATAGGTATTTCAAAGATGACCAGAACTGAGCTAAACATTGTATGTGTCCAACTCCTAGAAATACCTTCATGCCCCAACTGCCCCAACTCCCTTACTTCCAGCTAGTAAGGATCACATAATTCCTAACAAAGTTTTGACAGAGATTCCCAATTCGGGCATTCAGAACATATAGCACGTTGCTGGAAGCAAGCACATTCTCATTCAAAGTTGCAAGTTACTATGTAGGAACAAGTTTGTATAGGTATTTCAAAGATGCCCAGAACTGAGCTAAACTTGGTACATGTCCAACTCCTAGAAATAACTTCATGCCCCATCTCCCTTACTTCCAGCTAGTAAGGATCACATAACTCCTAACAAAGTTATGACACAGATTCCCTTTTCGGGCATTTAGAGCATATAGCACGTTGCTGTAAGCAAGCACATTCTCATTCAAAGTTGCAAGTTACTATGTAGGAACAAGTTTGTATAGGTATTTCAAAGATGCCCAGAACTGAGCTAAACTTGGTATGTGTCCAACTCCTAGAAACACCTTCATGCCCCCACTCCCTTACTTCCAGCTAGTATGGATCACATAATTCCTAACAAATTTTGACACAGATTCCCAATTCGGGCATTCAGAACATATAGCACGTTGCAGTAAGCAAGCACATTCTCATTCAAAGTTGCAAGTTACTATGTAGGAACAAGTTTGTATAGGTATTTCAAAGATGCCCAGAACTGAGCTAAACTTGGTATGTGTCCAACTCCTAGAAATATCTTCATGCCCCAACTCACTTACTTCCAGCTAGTAAGGATCACATAATTCCTAACAAATTTTGACACAGATTCCCATTCGGGCATTCAGAACATATAGCACGTTGCTGTAAGCAAGCACATTCTCATTCAAAGTTGCAAGTTACTATGTAGGAACAAGTTTGTATAGGTATTTCAAAGATGCCCAGAACTGAGCTAAACTTGGTATGTGTCCAACTCCTAGAAATAACTTCATGCCCCATCTCCCTTACTTCCAGCTAGTAAGGATCACATAATTCCTAACAAAGTTTTGACACAGATTCCCAATTCGGGCATTCAGAACATATAGCACGTTGCTGCAAGCAAGCACATTCTCATTCAAAGTTGCAAGTTACTATGTAGGAACAAGTTTGTATAGGTATTTCAAAGATGCCCAGAACTGAGCTAAACGTTGTATGTCTCCAACTCCTAGAAATAACTTCATGCCCCATCTCCCTTACTTCCAGCTAGTAAGGATCACATAATTCCTAACAAAGTTTTGACACAGATTGCCAATTCGGGCATTCAGAACATATAGCACGTTGCTGCAAGCAAGCACATTCTCATTCAAAGATGCAAGTTACTATGTAGGAACAAGTTTGTACAGGTATTTCAATGATGCCCAGAACTGAGCTAAACTTGGTATGTGTCCAACTCCTAGAAATAACTTCATGCCCCATCTCCCTTACTTCCAGCTAGTAAGGATCACATAATTCCTAACAAAGATTTGACACAGATTCCCAATTCGGGCATTCAGAACATATAGCACGTTGCTGTAAGCAAGCTCATTCTCATTCAAAGTTGCAAGTTACTATGTAGGAACAAGTTTGTATAGGTATTTCAAAGATGCCCAGAACTGAGCTAAACTTGGTATGTGTCCAACTCCTAGAAACACCTTCATGCCCCAACTCCCTTACTTCCAGCTAGTATGGATCACGTAATTCCTAACAAATTTTGACACAGATTCCCAATTCGGGCATTCAGAACATATAGCACGTTGCTGTAAGCAAGCACATTCTCATTCAAAGTTGCAAGTTACTATGTAGGAACAAGTTTGTATACGTATTTCAAAGATGCCCAGAACTGAGCTAAACTTGGTATGTGTCCAACTCCTAGAAATATCTTCATGCCCCAACTCCCTTACTTCCAGCTAGTAAGGATCACATAATTCCTAACAAATTTTGACACAGATTCCCAATTCGGGCATTCAGAACATATAGCACGTTGCTGTAAGCAAGCACATTCTCATTAAAAGTTGCAAGTTACTATGTAGGAACAAGTTTGTATAGGTATTTCAAAGATGCCCAGAACTGAGCTAAACTTGGTATGTCTCCAACTCCTAGAAATATCTTCATGCCCCAACTCCCTTACTTCCAGCTAGTATGGATCACATAATTCCTAACAAAATTTGACACAGATTCCCATTCGGGCATTCAGAACATATAGCACGTTGCTGAAAGCAAGCACATTCTCAATCAAAGTTGCAAGTTACTATGTAGGAACAAGTCTGTATAGGTATTTCAAAGATGCCCAGAACTGAGCTAAACTTGGTATGTGTCCAACTCCTAGAAATAACTTCATGCCCCATCTCCCTTACTTCCAGCTAGTAAGGATCACATAATTCCTAACAAAGTTTTGACACAGATTCCCAATTCGGGCATTCAGAACATATAGCACGTTGCTGCAAGCAAGCACATTCTCATTCAAAGTTGCAAGTTACTATGTAGGAACAAGTTTGTATAGGTATTTCAAAGATGCCCAGAACTGAGGTAAACGTTGTATGTCTCCAACTCCTAGAAATAACTTCATGCCCCATCTCCCTTACTTCCAGCTAGTAAGGATCACATAATTCCTAACAAAGTTTTGACACAGATTGCCAATTCGGGCATTCAGAACATATAGCACGTTGCTGCAAGCAAGCACATTCTCATTAAAAGTTGCAAGTTACTATGTAGGAACAAGTTTGTACAGGTATTTCAAAGATGCCCAGAACTGAGCTAAACTTGGTATGTGTCCAACTCCTAGAAATAACTTCATGCCCCATCTCCCTTACTTCCAGCTGGTAAGGATCTCATAATTCTTAACAAAGTTTTGACACAGATTCCCAATTCGGGCATTCAGAAAATATAGCACGTTGCTGCAAGCAAGCACATTCTCATTCAAAGTTGCAAGTTACTATGTAGGAACAAGTTTGTACAGGTATTTCAAAGATGCCCAGAACTGAGCTAAACTTGGTATGTGTCCAACTCCTAGAAATAACTTCATGCCCCATCTCCCTTACTTCCAGCTAGTAAGGATCACATAATTCCTAACAAAGTTTTGACACAGATTCCCAATTCGGGCATTCAGAACATATAGCACGTTGCTGGAAGCAAGCACATTCTCATTCAAAGTTGCAAGTTACTATGTAGGAACAAGTTTGTATAGGTATTTCAAAGATGCCCAGAACTGAGCTAAACTTGGTATGTGTCCAACTCCTAGAAATAACTTCATGCCCCATCTCCCTTACTTCCAGCTAGTAAGGATCACATAATTTCTAACAAATTTTGACACAGATTCCCAATTCGGGCATTCAGAACATATAGCACGTTGCTGTAAGCAAGCACATTCTCATTCAAAGTTGAAAGTTACTATGTAGGAACAAGTTTGTATAGGTATTTCAAAGATGACCAGCACTGAGCTAAACATTGTATGTGTCCAACTCCTAGAAATACCTTCATGCCCCAACTGCCCCAACTCCCTTACTTCCAGCTAGTAAGGATCACATAATTCCTAACAAAGTTTTGACAGAGATTCCCAATTCGGGCATTCAGAACATATAGCACGTTGCAGGAAGCAAGCACATTCTCATTCAAAGTTGCAAGTTACTATGTAGGAACAAGTTTGTATAGGTATTTCAAAGATGCCCAGAACTGAGCTAAACTTGGTACATGTCCAACTCCTAGAAATAACTTCATGCCCCATCTCCCTTACTTCCAGCTAGTAAGGATCACATAACTCCTAACAAAGTTATGACACAGATTCCCTTTTCGGGCATTTAGAGCATATAGCACGTTGCTGTAAGGAAGCACATTCTCATTCAAAGTTGCAAGTTACTATGTAGGAACAAGTTTGTATAGGTATTTCAAAGATGCCCAGAACTGAGCTAAACTTGGTATGTGTCCAACTCCTAGAAACACCTTCATGCCCCCACTCCCTTACTTCCAGCTAGTATGGATCACATAATTCCTAACAAATTTTGACACAGATTCCCAATTCGGGCATTCAGAACATATAGCACGTTGCAGTAAGCAAGCACATTCTCATTCAAAGTTGCAAGTTACTATGTAGGAACAAGTTTGTATAGGTATTTCAAAGATGCCCAGAACTGAGCTAAACTTGGTATGTGTCCAACTCCTAGAAATATCTTCATGCCCCAACTCCCTTACTTCCAGCTAGTAAGGATCACATAATTCCTAACAAATTTTGACACAGATTCCCAATTCGGGCATTCAGAACATATAGCACGTTGCTGTAAGCAAGCACATTCTCATTCAAAGTTGCAAGTTACTATGTAGGAACAAGTTTGTATAGGTATTTCAAAGATGCCCAGAACTGAGCTAAACTTGGTATGTGTCCAACTCCTAGAAATAACTTCATGCCCCATCTCCCTTACTTCCAGCTAGTAAGGATCACATAATTCCTAACAAAGTTTTGACACAGATTCCCAATTCGGGCATTCAGAACATATAGCACGTTGCTGCAAGCAAGCACATTCTCATTCAAAGTTGCAAGTTACTATGTAGGAACAAGTTTGTATAGGTATTTCAAAGATGCCCAGAACTGAGCTAAACGTTGTATGTCTCCAACTCCTAGAAATAACTTCATGCCCCATCTCCCTTACTTCCAGCTAGTAAGGATCACATAATTCCTAACAAAGTTTTGACACAGATTGCCAATTCGGGCATTCAGAACATATAGCACGTTGCTGCAAGCAAGCACATTCTCATTAAAAGTTGCAAGTTACTATGTAGGAACAAGTTTGTACAGGTATTTCAAAGATGCCCAGAACTGAGCTAAACTTGGTATGTGTCCAACTCCTAGAAATAACTTCATGCCCCATCTCCCTTACTTCCAGCTGGTAAGGATCGCATAATTCCTAACAAAGTTTTGACACAGATTCCCAATTCGGGCATTCAGAACATATAGCACGCTGCTGCAAGCAAGCACATTCTCATTCAAAGTTGCAAGTTACTATGTAGGAACAAGTTTGTACAGGTATTTCAAAGATGCCCAGAACTGAGCTAAACTTGGTATGTGTCCAACTCCTAGAAATAACTTCATGCCCCATCTCCCTTACTTCCAGCTAGTAAGGATCACATCATTCCTAACAAATTTTTGACACATATTCCCAATTCGGGCATTCAGAACATAAAGCACGTTGCTGCAAGCAAGCACATTCTCATTCAAAGATGCAAGTTACTATGTAGGAACAAGTTTGTACAGGTATTTCAATGATGCCCAGAACTGAGCTAAACTTGGTATGTGTCCAACTCCTAGAAATAACTTCATGCCCCATCTCCCTTACTTCCAGCTAGTAAGGATCACATAATTCCTAACAAAGATTTGACACAGATTCCCAATTCGGGCATTCAGAACATATAGCACGTTGCTGTAAGCAAGCACATTCTCATTCAAAGTTGCAAGTTACTATGTAGGAACAAGTTTGTATAGGTATTTCAAAGATGCCCAGAACTGAGCTAAACTTGGTATGTGTCCAACTCCTAGAAACACCTTCATGCCCCAGCTCCCTTACTTCCAGCTAGTATGGATCACATAATTCCTAACAAATTTTGACACAGATTCCCAATTCGGGCATTCAGAACATATAGCACGTTGCTGTAAGCAAGCACATTCTCATTCAAAGTTGCAAGTTACTATGTAGGAACAAGTTTGTATAGGTATTTCAAAGATGCCCAGAACTGAGCTAAACTTGGTATGTGTCCAACTCCTAGAAATATCTTCATGCCCCAACTCCCTTACTTCCAGCTAGTAAGGATCACATAATTCCTAACAAATTTTGACACAGATTCCCAATTCGGGCATTCAGAACATATAGCACGTTGCTGTAAGCAAGCACATTCTCATTCAAAGTTGCAAGTTACTATGTAGGAACAAGTTTGTATAGGTATTTCAAAGATACCCAGAACTGAGCTAAACTTGGTATGTGTCCAACTCCTAGAAATAACTTCATGCCCCATCTCCCTTTCTTCCAGCTAGTAAGGATCACATAATTCCTAACAAAGTTTTGACACAGATTCCCAATTCGGGCATTCAGAACATATAGCACGTTGCTGCAAGCAAGCACATTCTCATTCAAAGTTGCAAGTTACTATGTAGGAACAAGTTTGTATAGGTATTTCAAAGATGCCCAGAACTGAGCTAAACGTTGTATGTCTCCAACTCCTAGAAATAACTTCATGCCCCATCTCCCTTACTTCCAGCTAGTAAGGATCACATAATTCCTAACAAAGTTTTGACACAGATTGCCAATTCGGGCATTCAGATATATAGCACGTTGCTGCAAGCAAGCACATTCTCATTAAAAGTTGCAAGTTACTATGTAGGAACAAGTTTGTACAGGTATTTCAAAGATGCCCAGAACTGAGCTAAACTTGGTATGTGTCCAACTCCTAGAAATAACTTCATGCCCCATCTCCCTTACTTCCAGCTG
This sequence comes from Diceros bicornis minor, assembly GCF_020826845.1. Taxonomy (NCBI): domain Eukaryota; kingdom Metazoa; phylum Chordata; class Mammalia; order Perissodactyla; family Rhinocerotidae; genus Diceros; species Diceros bicornis. The sequence goes on from NC_080758.1 coordinate 57,341,323, forward strand.
GTAAGGATCTCATAATTCCTAACAAAGTTTTGACACAGATTCCCAATTCGGGCATTCAGAACATATAGCACGTTGCTGCAAGCAAGCACATTCTCATTCAAAGTTGCAAGTTACTATGTAGGAACAAGTTTGTACAGGTATTTCAAAGATGCCCAGAACTGAGCTAAACTTGGTATGTGTCCAACTCCTAGAAATAACTTCATGCCCCATCTCCCTTACATCCAGGTAGTAAGGATCACATAATTCCTAACAATGTTTTGACACAGATTCCCAATTCGGGCATTCAGAACATATAGCACGTTGCTGCAAGCAAGCACATTCTCATTCAAAGTTGCAAGTTACTATGTAGGAACAAGTTTGTATAGGTATTTCAAAGATGCCCAGAACTGAGCTAAACGTTGTATGTTTCCAACTCCTAGAAATAACTTCATGCCCCATCTCCCTTACTTCCAGCTAGTAAGGATCACATAATTCCTAACAAAGATTTGACACAGATTCCCAATTCGGGCATTCAAAACATATAGCACGTTGCTGTAAGCAAGCACATTCTCATTCAAAGTTGCAAGTTACTATGTAAGAACAAGTTTGTATAGGTATTTCAAAGATGCCCAGAACTGAGCTAAACTTGGTATGTGTCCAACTCCTAGAAATAACTTCATGCCCCATCTCCCTTACTTCCAGCTAGTAAGGATCACATAATTCCTAACAAAGTTTTGACACAGATTCCCAATTCGGTCATTCAGAACATATAGCACGTTGCTGTAAGCAAGCACATTCTCATTCAAAGATGCAAGTTACTATGTAGGAACAAGTTTATATAGGTATTTCAAAGATGCCCAGAACTGAGCTAAACTTGGTATGTGTCCAACTCCTAGAAATATCTTCATGCTCCATCCAACTTACTTCCAGGGAGTAAGGATCACATAATTCCTAACAAAGTTTTGACACAGATTCCCAATTCGGGCATTCAGAACATATAGCACGTTGCAGCAAGCAAGCACATTCTCATTCAAAGTTGCAAGTGACTATGTAGGAACAAGTTTGTATAGGTATTTCAAAGATGCCCAGAACTGAGCTAAACTTGGTATGTGTCCAACTCCTAGAAATAACTTCATGCCCCATCTCCCTTACTTCCAGCTAGTAAGGATCACATAATTCCTAACAAAGTTTTGACACAGATTCCCAATTCGGTCATTCAGAACATATAGCACGTTGCTGTAAGCAAGCACATTCTCATTCAAAGATGCAAGTTACTATGTAGGAACAAGTTTATATAGGTATTTCAAAGATGCCCAGAACTGAGCTAAACTTGGTATGTGTCCAACTCCTAGAAATATCTTCATGCTCCATCCAACTTACTTCCAGGGAGTAAGGATCACATAATTCCTAACAAAGTTTTGACACAGATTCCCAATTCGGGCATTCAGAACATATAGCACGTTGCAGCAAGCAAGCACATTCTCATTCAAGGTTGCAAGTTACTATGTAGAAACAAGTTTGTATAGGTATTTCAAAGATGCCCAGAACTGAGCTAAACTTGGTATGTGTCCAACTCCTAGAAATAACTTCATGCCCTAACTCCCTTACTTCCAGCTAGTAAGGATCACATAATTCCTAACAAATTTTGACACAGATTCCGAATTCGGGCATTCAGAACATATAGCACGTTGCTGTAAGCAAGCAGATTCTCATTCAAAGTTGCAAGTTACTATGTAGGAACAAGTTTGTATAGGTATTTCAAAGATGCCCAGAACTGAGCTAAACTTGGTATGTGTCCAACTCCTAGAAATAACTTCATGCCCCATCTCCCTTACTTCCAGCTAGTAAGGATCACATAATTCCTAACAAAGTTTTGAAACAGATTCCCAATTAAGGCATTCAGAACATATAGGACGTTGCTGTAAGCAAGCAGATTCTCATTCAAAGATGCAAGTTACTATGTAGGAACAAGTTTGTATAGGTATTTCAAAGATGCCCAGAACTGAGCTAAACGTGGTATGTCTCCAACTCCTAGAAATAACTTCATGCCCCATCTCCCTTACTTCCAGCTAGTAAGGATCACATAATTCCTAACAAAGTTTTGACACAGATTCCCAATTCGGGCATTCAGAACATAGAGCACGTTGCTGTAAGCAAGCACATTCTCATTCAATGTTGCAAGTTACTATGTAGGAACAAGTTTGTATAAGTATTTCAAAGATGCCCAGAACTGAGCTAAACTTGGTATGTGTCCAACTCCTAGAAATAACTTCCTGCCCCATCTCCCTTACTTCCAGCTAGTAAGGATCACATAATTCCTAACAAACTTTTGACACAGATTCCCAATTCGGGCATTCAGAACATATAGCACGTTGCTGTAAGCAAGCACATTCTCATTCAAAGTTGCAAGTTAATATGTAGGAACAAGTTTGTATAGGTATTTCAAAGATGCCCAGAACTGAGCTAAACTTGGTATGTGTCCAACTCCTTGAAATAACATCATGCCCCATCTCCCTTACTTCCAGCTAGTAAGGATCACATAATTCCTAACAAAGATTTCACACATATTCCCAAATCGGGCATTCAGAACATATAGCACGTTGCTGTAAGCAAGCACATTCTCATTCAAAGATGCAAGTTACTATGTAGGAACAAGTTTGTATAGGTATTGCAAAGATGCCCAGAACTGTGCTAAACTTGGTATGTGTCCAACTCCTAGAAATAACTTCATTTCCCATCTCCCTTACTTCCAGCTACTAGGGATCACATAATTCCTAACAAAGTTTTGACACAGATTCCCAATTCGGGCATTCAGAACATATAGCACGTTGCTGTAAGCAAGCACATTCTCATTCAAAGTTGAAAGTTACTATGTAGGAACAAGTTTGTATAGGTATTTCAAAGATGCCCAGAACTGTGCTAAACTTTGTATGAGTCCAACTCATAGAAATACCTTCATTCCCCAACTCCCTTACTTCCAGCTAGTAAGGATCACATAATTCCTAACAAAATTTGACACAGATTCCCAATTCCTGCATTTAGAACATATAGCACGTTGCTGTCAGCAAGCACATTCTCCTTCAAAGTTGCAAGTTAATATGTGGGAACAAGTTTGTATAGGTATTTCAAAGATGCCCAGAACTGAGCTAAACTTGGTATGTGTCCAACTCCTAGAAATAACTTCATGCCCCATCTCCCTTACTTCCAGCTAGTAAGGATCACATAATTCCTAACAAAGTTTTGACACATATTCCCAATTCGGGCATTCAGAACATATAGCACGTTGCTGTAAGCAAGCACATTCTCATTCAAAGATGCAAGTTACTATGTAGGAACAAGTTTATATAGGTATTTCAAAGACGCCCAGAACTGAGCTAATCTTGGTATGTTTCCAACTCCTAGAAATAACTTCATGCTCCATATCCCTTACTTCCAGGTAGTAAGGATCACATAATTCCTAACAAAGTTTTGACACAGATTCCCAATTCGGGCATTCAGAACATATAGCACGTTGCTGCAAGCAAGCACATTCTCATTCAAAGTTGCAAGTGACTATGTAGGAACAAGTTTGTATAGGTATTTCAAAGATGCCCAGAACTGAGCTAAACGTTGTATGTGTCCAACTCCTAGAAATACCTTCATGCCCAAACTGCCCCAACTCACTTACTTCCAGCTAGTAAGGATCACATAATTCCTAATAAAGTTTTGACACAGATTCGCAATTCGGGCATTCAGAACATATAGCACGTTGCTGTAAGCAAGCACATTCTCATTCAAAGTTGCAAGTTACTATGTAAGAACAAGTTTGTATAGGTATTTCAAAGATGCCCAGAACTGAGCTAAACTTGGTATGTCTCCAACTCCTAGAAATAACTTCATGCCCCAACTCCCTTACTTCCAGCTGGTAAGGATCACATAATTCCTAACAAAGTTTTGACACAGATTCCCAATTCGGGCATTCAGAACATATAGCACGTTGCTGTAAGCAAGCACATTCTCATTCAAAGTTGCAAGTTACTATGTAGGAACAAGTTTGTATAGGTATTTCAAAGATGCCCAGAACTGTGCTAAACTTGGTATGTGTCCAACTCCTAGAAATACCTTCATGCCCCAACTCCCTTACTTCCATCTAGTAAGGATCACATAATTTCTAACAGTTTTGACACAGATTCCCTATTCGGGCATTCAGAACATATAGCACGTTGCTGTAAGCAAGCACATTCTCATTCAAAGTTGCAAGTTACTATGTAGGAACAAGTTTGTATAGGTATTTCAAAGATGCCCAGAACTGAGCTAAACTTCGTATGTGTCCAACTCCTAGAAATAACTTCATGCCCCATCTCCCTTACTTCCAGCTAGTAAGGATCACATAATTCCTAACAAAGTTTTGACACAGATTCCCAATTCGGGCATTCAGAACATATAGCACGTTGCTGTAAGCAAGCACATTCTCATTCAAAGTTGCAAGTTACTATGTAGGAACAAGTTTGTATAGGTATTTCAAAGATGCCCAGAACTGAGCTAAACTTGGTATGTGTCCAACTCCTAGAAATAACTTCATGCCCCATCTCCCTTACTTCCAGCTTGTAAGGATCACATAATTCCTGACAAAGTTTTGACAAAGATTCCCAATTCGGGCATTCAGAATATATAGCACGTTGCTGTAAGCAAGCAGATTCTCATTCAAAGATGCAAGTTACTATGTAGGAACAAGTTTGTATAGGTATTTCAAAGATGCCCAGAACTGAGCTAAACTTGGTATGTGTCCAACTCCTAGAAATAACTTCATGCCCCATCTCCCTTACTTCCAGCTAGTAAGGATCACATAATTCCTAACAAAGTTTTGACACAGATTGCGAATTCGGGCATTCAGAACATATAGCACGTTGCTGTAAGCAAGCACATTCTCATTCAAAGATGCAAGTTACTATGTAGGAACAAGTTTGTATAGGTATTTCAAAGATGCCCAGAACTGAGCTAAATTTGGTATGTGTCGAACTCCTAGAAATAACTTCATGCTCCATCTCCCTTACTTCCAGCTAGTAAGGATCACATAATTCCTAACAAAGTTTTGACACAGATTCCCAAATCGGGCATTCAGAACATATAGCACGTTGCTGCAAGCAAGCACAAACTCATTCAAAGTTGCAAGTTACTATGTAGGAACATGTTTGTATAGGTATTTCAAAGATGCCCAGAACTGAGCTAAACTTGGTATGTCTCCAACTCCTAGAAATAACTTCATGCCCCATCTCCCTTACTTCCAGCTAGTAAGGATCACATAATTCCTAACAAAGATTTGACACAGATTCCCAATTCGGGCATTCAGAACATATAGCACGTTGCTGTAAGCAAGCACATTCTCATTAATGTTTCAAGTTACTATGTAGCAACAAGTTTGTATAGGTATTTCAAAGATGCCCAGAACTGAGCTAAACTTGGTATGTGTCCAACTCCTAGAAATAACTTCATGCCCCATCTCCCTTACTTCCAGCTAGTAAGGATCACATAATTCCTAACAAAGTTTTGACACAGATTCCCAATTCGGGCATTCAGAACATATAGCACGTTGCTGTAAGCAACCACATTCTCATTCAAAGATGCAAGTTACTATGTAGGAACAAGTTTGTATAGGTATTTCAAAGATGCCCAGAACTGAGCTAAACTTGGTATGTGTCCAACTCCTAGAAATAACTTCATGCCCCATCTCCCTTACTTCCAGCTAGTAAGGATCACATAATTCCTAACAAAGTTTTGACACAGATTCCCAATTCGGGCATTCAGAACATATAGCACGTTGCTGTAAGCAAGCACATTCTCATTCAAAGATGCAAGTTACTATGTAGGAACAAGTTTGTATAGGTATTTCAAAGATGCCCAGAACTGAGCTAAACTTGGTATGTGTCCAACTCCTAGAAATAACTTCATGCCCCATCTCCCTTACTTCCAGCTAGTAAGGATCACATAATTCCTAACAAAGTTTTGACACAGATTCCCAATTCGGGCATTCAGAACATATAGCACGTTGCTGTAAGCAAGCACATTCTCATGAATGATGGAAGTTACTATGTAGGAACAAGTTTGTATAGGTATTTCAAAGATGCCCAGAACTGAGCTAAACTTGGTATGTGTCCAACTCCTAGAAATAACTTCATGCCTCATCTCCCTTACTTCCAGCTAGTAAGGATCACATAATTCCTAACAAAGATTTGACACAGATTCCCAATTCGGGCATTCAGAACATATAGCACGTTGCTATAGGCAATCACATTCTCATTCAAAGTTGCAAGTTACTATGTAGGAACAAGTTTGTATAGGTATTTCAAAGATGCCCAGAACTGAGCTAAACTTGGTATGTCTCCAGCTCCTAGAAATAACTTCATGCCCCATCTCCCTTACTTCCAGCTAGTAAGGATCACATAATTCCTAACAAAGTTTTGACACAGATTCCCAATTCGGGCATTCAGAACATATAGCACGTTGCTGTAAGCAAGCACATTCTCATTAAAGATGCAAGTTACTATGTAGGAACAAGTTTGTATAGGTATTTCAAAGATGCCCAGAACTGAGCTAAACTTGGTATGTGTCCAACTCCTAGAAATAACTTCATGCCCCATCTCCCTTACTTCCAGCTTGTAAGGATCACATAATTCCTAACAAAGTTTTGACACAGATTCCCAATTCGGGCATTCAGAACATATAGCACGTTGCTGTAAGCAAGCAGATTCTCATTCAAAGATGCAAGTTACTATGTAGGAACAAGTTTGTATAGGTATTTCAAAGATGCCCAGAACTGAGCTAAACTTGGTATGTGTCCAACTCCTAGAAATAACTTCATGCCCCATCTCCCTTACTTCCAGCTAGTAAGGATCACATAATTCCTAACAAAGTTTTGACACAGATTCCCAATTCGGGCATTCAGAACATATAGCACGTTGCTGTAAGCAAGCACATTCTCATTCAAAGTTGCAAGTTACTATGTAGGAACAAGTTTGTATAGGTATTTCAAAGATGCCCAGAACTGAGCTAAACTTGGTATGTGTCCAACTCCTAGAAATAACTTCATGCCCCATCTCCCTTACTTCCAGCTAGTAAGGATCACATAATTCCTAACAAAGTTTTGACACAGATTGCCAATTCGGGCATTCAGAACATATAGCACGTTGCTGTAAGCAAGCACATTCTCATTCAAAGATGCAAGTTACTATGTAGGAACAAGTTTGTATAGGTATTTCAAAGATGCCCAGAACTGAGCTAAATTTGGTATGTGTCGAACTCCTAGAAATAACTTCATGCTCCATCTCCCTTACTTCCAGCTAGTAAGGATCACATAATTCCTAACAAAGTTTTGACACAGATTCCCAAATCGGGCATTCAGAACATATAGCACGTTGCTGCAAGCAAGCACAAACTCATTCAAAGTTGCAAGTTACTATGTAGGAACATGTTTGTATAGGTATTTCAAAGATGCCCAGAACTGAGCTAAACTTGGTATGTCTCCAACTCCTAGAAATAACTTCATGCCCCATCTCCCTTACTTCCAGCTAGTAAGGATCACATAATTCCTAACAAAGATTTGACACAGATTCCCAATTCGGGCATTCAGAACATATAGCACGTTGCTGTAAGCAAGCACATTCTCATTAATGTTTCAAGTTACTATGTAGCAACAAGTTTGTATAGGTATTTCAAAGATGCCCAGAACTGAGCTAAACTTGGTATGTGTCCAACTCCTAGAAATAACTTCATGCCCCATCTCCCTTACTTCCAGCTAGTAAGGATCACATAATTCCTAACAAAGTTTTGACACAGATTCCCAATTCGGGCATTCAGAACATATAGCACGTTGCTGTAAGCAACCACATTCTCATTCAAAGATGCAAGTTACTATGTAGGAACAAGTTTGTATAGGTATTTCAAAGATGCCCAGAACTGAGCTAAACTTGGTATGTGTCCAACTCCTAGAAATAACTTCATGCCCCATCTCCCTTACTTCCAGCTAGTAAGGATCACATAATTCCTAACAAAGTTTTGACACAGATTCCCAATTCGGGCATTCAGAACATATAGCACGTTGCTGTAAGCAAGCACATTCTCATTCAAAGATGCAAGTTACTATGTAGGAACAAGTTTGTATAGGTATTTCAAAGATGCCCAGAACTGAGCTAAACTTGGTATGTGTCCAACTCCTAGAAATAACTTCATGCCCCATCTCCCTTACTTCCAGCTAGTAAGGATCACATAATTCCTAACAAAGTTTTGACACAGATTCCCAATTCGGGCATTCAGAACATATAGCACGTTGCTGTAAGCAAGCACATTCTCATGAATGATGGAAGTTACTATGTAGGAACAAGTTTGTATAGGTATTTCAAAGATGCCCAGAACTGAGCTAAACTTGGTATGTGTCCAACTCCTAGAAATAACTTCATGCCTCATCTCCCTTACTTCCAGCTAGTAAGGATCACATAATTCCTAACAAAGATTTGACACAGATTCCCAATTCGGGCATTCAGAACATATAGCACGTTGCTATAGGCAATCACATTCTCATTCAAAGTTGCAAGTTACTATGTAGGAACAAGTTTGTATAGGTATTTCAAAGATGCCCAGAACTGAGCTAAACTTGGTATGTCTCCAGCTCCTAGAAATAACTTCATGCCCCATCTCCCTTACTTCCAGCTAGTAAGGATCACATAATTCCTAACAAAGTTTTGACACAGATTCCCAATTCGGGCATTCAGAACATATAGCACGTTGCTGTAAGCAAGCACATTCTCATTAAAGATGCAAGTTACTATGTAGGAACAAGTTTGTATAGGTATTTCAAAGATGCCCAGAACTGAGCTAAACTTGGTATGTGTCCAACTCCTAGAAATAACTTCATGCCCCATCTCCCTTACTTCCAGCTTGTAAGGATCACATAATTCCTAACAAAGTTTTGACACAGATTCCCAATTCGGGCATTCAGAACATATAGCACGTTGCTGTAAGCAAGCAGATTCTCATTCAAAGATGCAAGTTACTATGTAGGAACAAGTTTGTATAGGTATTTCAAAGATGCCCAGAACTGAGCTAAACTTGGTATGTGTCCAACTCCTAGAAATAACTTCATGCCCCATCTCCCTTACTTCCAGCTAGTAAGGATCACATAATTCCTAACAAAGTTTTGACACAGATTCCCAATTCGGGCATTCAGAACATATAGCACGTTGCTGTAAGCAAGCACATTCTCATTCAAAGTTGCAAGTTACTATGTAGGAACAAGTTTGTATAGGTATTTCAAAGATGCCCAGAACTGAGCTAAACTTGGTATGTGTCCAACTCCTAGAAATAACTTCATGCCCCATCTCCCTTACTTCCAGCTAGTAAGGATCACATAATTCCTAACAAAGTTTTGACACAGATTGCCAATTCGGGCATTCAGAACATATAGCACGTTGCTGTAAGCAAGCACATTCTCATTCAAAGATGCAAGTTACTATGTAGGAACAAGTTTGTATAGGTATTTCAAAGATGCCCAGAACTGAGCTAAACTTGGTATGTGTCGAACTCCTAGAAATAACTTCATGCCCCATCTCCCTTACTTCCAGCTAGTAAGGATCACATAATTCCTAACAAAGTTTTGACACAGATTCCCAAATCGGGCATTCAGAACATATAGCACGTTGCTGCAAGCAAGCACATTCTCATTCAAAGTTGCAAGTTACTATGTAGGAACAAGTTTGTATAGGTATTTCAAAGATGCCCAGAACTGAGCTAAACTTGGTATGTCTCCAACTCCTAGAAATAACTTCATGCCCCATCTCCCGTACTTCCAGCTAGTAAGGATCACATAATTCCTAACAAAGTTTTGACACAGATTCCCAATTCGGGCATTCAGAACATATAGCACGTTGCTGTAAGCAAGCACATTCTCATTAATGATGCAAGTTACTATGTAGCAACAAGTTTGTATAGGTATTTCAAAGATGCCCAGAACTGAGCTAAACTTGGTATGTGTCCAACTCCTAGAAATAACTTCATGCCCCATCTCCCTTACTTCCAGCTAGTAAGGATCACATAATTCCTAACAAAGTTTTGACACAGATTGCCAATTCGGGCATTCAGAACATATAGCACGTTGCTGTAAGCAAGCACATTCTCATTCAAAGATGCAAGTTACTATGTAGGAACAAGTTTGTATAGGTATTTCAAAGATGCCCAGAACTGAGCTAAACTTGGTATGTGTCCAACTCCTAGAAATAACTTCATGCCCCATCTCCCTTACTTCCAGCTAGTAAGGATCACATAATTCCTAACAAAGTTTTGACACAGATTCCCAATTCGGGCATTCAGAACATATAGCACGTTGCTGTAAGCAAGCACATTCTCATTCAAAGATGCAAGTTACTATGTAGGAACAAGTTTGTATAGGTATTTCAAAGATGCCCAGAACTGAGCTAAACTTGGTATGTGTCCAACTCCTAGAAATAACTTCATGCCCCATCTCCCTTACTTCCAGCTAGTAAGGATCACATAATTCCTAACAAAGTTTTGACACAGATTGCCAATTCGGGCATTCAGAACATATAGCACGTTGCTGTAAGCAAGCAGATTCTGATTCAAAGATGCAAGTTACTATGTAGGAACAAGTTTGTATAGGTATTTCAAAGATGCCCAGAACTGAGCTAAACTTGGTATGTGTCCAACTCCTAGAAATAACTTCATGCCCCATCTCCCTTACTTCCAGCTAGTAAGGATCACATAATTCCTAACAAAGTTTTGACACAGATTCCCAATTCGGGCATTCAGAACATATAGCACGTTGCTGTAAGCAAGCACATTCTCATTCAAAGTTGCAAGTTACTATGTAGGAACAAGTTTGTATAGGTATTTCAAAGATGCCCAGAACTGAGCTAAACTTGGTATGTGTCCAACTCCTAGATATAACTTCATGCCCCATCTCCCTTACTTCCAGCTAGTAAGGATCACATAATTCCTAACAAAGTTTTGACACAGATTCCCAATTCGGGCATTCAGAACATATAGCACGTTGCTGTAGGCAATCACATTCTCATTCAAAGTTGCAAGTTACTATGTAGGAACAAGTTTGTATAGGTATTTCAAAGATGCCCAGAACTGAGCTAAACTTGGTATGTGTCCAACTCCTAGAAATAACTTCATGCCCCATCTCCCTTACTTCCAGCTAGTAAGGATCACATAATTCCTAACAAAGTTTTGACACAGATTGCCAATTCGGGCATTCAGAACATATAGCACGTTGCTGTAAGCAAGCACATTCTCATTCAAAGATGCAAGTTACTATGTAGGAACAAGTTTGTATAGGTATTTCAAAGATGCCCAGAACTGAGCTAAACTTGGTATGTGTCCAACTCCTAGAAATAACTTCATGCCCCATCTCCCTTACTTCCAGCTAGTAAGGATCACATAATTCCTAACAAAGTTTTGACACAGATTCCCAATTCGGGCATTCAGAACATATAGCACGTTGCTGTAAGCAAGCACATTCTCATTCAAAGATGCAAGTTACTATGTAGGAACAAGTTTGTATAGGTATTTCAAAGATGCCCAGAACTGAGCTAAACTTGGTATGTGTCCAACTCCTAGAAATAACTTCATGCCCCATCTCCCTTACTTCCAGCTAGTAAGGATCACATAATTCCTAACAAAGTTTTGACACAGATTGCCAATTCGGGCATTCAGAACATATAGCACGTTGCTGTAAGCAAGCAGATTCTCATTCAAAGATGCAAGTTACTATGTAGGAACAAGTTTGTATAGGTATTTCAAAGATGCCCAGAACTGAGCTAAACTTGGTATGTGTCCAACTCCTAGAAATAACTTCATGCCCCATCTCCCTTACTTCCAGCTAGTAAGGATCACATAATTCCTAACAAAGTTTTGACACAGATTCCCAATTCGGTCATTCAGAACATATAGCACGTTGCTGTAAGCAAGCACATTCTCATTCAAAGTTGCAAGTTACTATGTAGGAACAAGTTTGTATAGGTATTTCAAAGATGCCCAGAACTGAGCTAAACTTGGTATGTGTCCAACTCCTAGAAATAACTTCATGCCCCATCTCCCTTACTTCCAGCTAGTAAGGATCACATAATTCCTAACAAAGTTTTGACACAGATTCCCAATTCGGGCATTCAGAACATATAGCACGTTGCTGTAGGCAATCACATTCTCATTCAAAGTTGCAAGTTACTATGTAGGAACAAGTTTGTATAGGTATTTCAAAGATGCCCAGAACTGAGCTAAACTTGGTATGTGTCCAACTCCTAGAAATAACTTCATGCCCCATCTCCCTTACTTCCAGCTAGTAAGGATCACATAATTCCTAACAAAGTTTTGACACAGATTGCCAATTCGGGCATTCAGAACATATAGCACGTTGCTGTAAGCAAGCACATTCTCATTCAAAGTTGCAAGTTACTATGTAGGAACAAGTTTGTATAGGTATTTCAAAGATGCCCAGAACTGAGCTAAACTTGGTATGTGTCCAACTCCTAGAAATAACTTCATGCCCCATCTCCCTTACTTCCAGCTAGTAAGGATCACATAATTCCTAACAAAGTTTTGACACAGATTGCCAATTCGGGCATTCAGAACATATAGCACGTTGCTGTAAGCAAGCACATTCTCATTCAAAGATGCAAGTTACTATGTAGGAACAAGTTTGTACAGGTATTTCAATGATGCCCAGAACTGTGCTAAACTTGGTATGTGTCCAACTCCTAGAAATAACTTCATGCCCCATCTCCCTTACTTCCAGCTAGTAAGGATCACATAATTCCTAACAAAGTTTTGACACAGATTCCCAATTCGGGCATTCAGAACATATAGCACGTTGCTTCAAGCAAGCACATTCTCATTCAAAGATGCAAGTTACTATGTAGGAACAAGTTTGTATAGGTATTTCAAAGATGCCCAGAACTGAGCTAAACTTGGTATGTGTCCAACTCCTAGAAATATCTTCATGCCCCAACTCCCTTACTTCCAGCTAGAAAGGATCACATAATTCCTAACAAATTTTGACACAGATTCCCAATTCGGGCATTCAGAACATATAGCACGTTGCTGTAAGCAAGCACATTCTCATTCAAAGATGCAAGTTACTATGTAGGAACAAGTTTGTATAGGTATTTCAAAGATGCCCAGAACTGAGCTAAACTTGGTATGTGTCCAACTCCTAGAAATAACTTCATGCCCCATCTCCCTTACTTCCAGCTAGTAAGGATCACATAATTCCTAACAAAGTTTTGACACAGATTCCCAATTCGGGCATTCAGAACATATAGCACGTTGCTGGAAGCAAGCACATTCTCATTCAAAGTTGCAAGTTACTATGTAGGAACAAGTTTGTATAGGTATTTCAAAGATGCCCAGAACTGAGCTAAACTTGGTATGTGTCCAACTCCTAGAAATAACTTCATGCCCCATCTCCCTTACTTCCAGCTAGTAAGGATCACATAATTTCTAACAAATTTTGACACAGATTCCCAATTCGGGCATTCAGAACATATAGCACGTTGCTGTAAGCAAGCACATTCTCATTCAAAGTTGCAAGTTACTATGTAGGAACAAGTTTGTATAGGTATTTCAAAGATGACCAGAACTGAGCTAAACATTGTATGTGTCCAACTCCTAGAAATACCTTCATGCCCCAACTGCCCCAACTCCCTTACTTCCAGCTAGTAAGGATCACATAATTCCTAACAAAGTTTTGACAGAGATTCCCAATTCGGGCATTCAGAACATATAGCACGTTGCTGGAAGCAAGCACATTCTCATTCAAAGTTGCAAGTTACTATGTAGGAACAAGTTTGTATAGGTATTTCAAAGATGCCCAGAACTGAGCTAAACTTGGTACATGTCCAACTCCTAGAAATAACTTCATGCCCCATCTCCCTTACTTCCAGCTAGTAAGGATCACATAACTCCTAACAAAGTTATGACACAGATTCCCTTTTCGGGCATTTAGAGCATATAGCACGTTGCTGTAAGCAAGCACATTCTCATTCAAAGTTGCAAGTTACTATGTAGGAACAAGTTTGTATAGGTATTTCAAAGATGCCCAGAACTGAGCTAAACTTGGTATGTGTCCAACTCCTAGAAACACCTTCATGCCCCCACTCCCTTACTTCCAGCTAGTATGGATCACATAATTCCTAACAAATTTTGACACAGATTCCCAATTCGGGCATTCAGAACATATAGCACGTTGCAGTAAGCAAGCACATTCTCATTCAAAGTTGCAAGTTACTATGTAGGAACAAGTTTGTATAGGTATTTCAAAGATGCCCAGAACTGAGCTAAACTTGGTATGTGTCCAACTCCTAGAAATATCTTCATGCCCCAACTCACTTACTTCCAGCTAGTAAGGATCACATAATTCCTAACAAATTTTGACACAGATTCCCATTCGGGCATTCAGAACATATAGCACGTTGCTGTAAGCAAGCACATTCTCATTCAAAGTTGCAAGTTACTATGTAGGAACAAGTTTGTATAGGTATTTCAAAGATGCCCAGAACTGAGCTAAACTTGGTATGTGTCCAACTCCTAGAAATAACTTCATGCCCCATCTCCCTTACTTCCAGCTAGTAAGGATCACATAATTCCTAACAAAGTTTTGACACAGATTCCCAATTCGGGCATTCAGAACATATAGCACGTTGCTGCAAGCAAGCACATTCTCATTCAAAGTTGCAAGTTACTATGTAGGAACAAGTTTGTATAGGTATTTCAAAGATGCCCAGAACTGAGCTAAACGTTGTATGTCTCCAACTCCTAGAAATAACTTCATGCCCCATCTCCCTTACTTCCAGCTAGTAAGGATCACATAATTCCTAACAAAGTTTTGACACAGATTGCCAATTCGGGCATTCAGAACATATAGCACGTTGCTGCAAGCAAGCACATTCTCATTCAAAGATGCAAGTTACTATGTAGGAACAAGTTTGTACAGGTATTTCAATGATGCCCAGAACTGAGCTAAACTTGGTATGTGTCCAACTCCTAGAAATAACTTCATGCCCCATCTCCCTTACTTCCAGCTAGTAAGGATCACATAATTCCTAACAAAGATTTGACACAGATTCCCAATTCGGGCATTCAGAACATATAGCACGTTGCTGTAAGCAAGCACATTCTCATTCAAAGTTGCAAGTTACTATGTAGGAACAAGTTTGTATAGGTATTTCAAAGATGCCCAGAACTGAGCTAAACTTGGTATGTGTCCAACTCCTAGAAACACCTTCATGCCCCAACTCCCTTACTTCCAGCTAGTATGGATCACATAATTCCTAACAAATTTTGACACAGATTCCCAATTCGGGCATTCAGAACATATAGCACGTTGCTGTAAGCAAGCACATTCTCATTCAAAGTTGCAAGTTACTATGTAGGAACAAGTTTGTATACGTATTTCAAAGATGCCCAGAACTGAGCTAAACTTGGTATGTGTCCAACTCCTAGAAATATCTTCATGCCCCAACTCCCTTACTTCCAGCTAGTAAGGATCACATAATTCCTAACAAATTTTGACACAGATTCCCAATTCGGGCATTCAGAACATATAGCACGTTGCTGTAAGCAAGCACATTCTCATTAAAAGTTGCAAGTTACTATGTAGGAACAAGTTTGTATAGGTATTTCAAAGATGCCCAGAACTGAGCTAAACTTGGTATGTCTCCAACTCCTAGAAATAACTTCATGCCCCAACTCCCTTACTTCCAGCTAGTATGGATCACATAATTCCTAACAAAATTTGACACAGATTCCCATTCGGGCATTCAGAACATATAGCACGTTGCTGAAAGCAAGCACATTCTCAATCAAAGTTGCAAGTTACTATGTAGGAACAAGTCTGTATAGGTATTTCAAAGATGCCCAGAACTGAGCTAAACTTGGTATGTGTCCAACTCCTAGAAATAACTTCATGCCCCATCTCCCTTACTTCCAGCTAGTAAGGATCACATAATTCCTAACAAAGTTTTGACACAGATTCCCAATTCGGGCATTCAGAACATATAGCACGTTGCTGCAAGCAAGCACATTCTCATTCAAAGTTGCAAGTTACTATGTAGGAACAAGTTTGTATAGGTATTTCAAAGATGCCCAGAACTGAGCTAAACGTTGTATGTCTCCAACTCCTAGAAATAACTTCATGCCCCATCTCCCTTACTTCCAGCTAGTAAGGATCACATAATTCCTAACAAAGTTTTGACACAGATTGCCAATTCGGGCATTCAGAACATATAGCACGTTGCTGCAAGCAAGCACATTCTCATTAAAAGTTGCAAGTTACTATGTAGGAACAAGTTTGTACAGGTATTTCAAAGATGCCCAGAACTGAGCTAAACTTGGTATGTGTCCAACTCCTAGAAATAACTTCATGCCCCATCTCCCTTACTTCCAGCTGGTAAGGATCTCATAATTCTTAACAAAGTTTTGACACAGATTCCCAATTCGGGCATTCAGAACATATAGCACGTTGCTGCAAGCAAGCACATTCTCATTCAAAGTTGCAAGTTACTATGTAGGAACAAGTTTGTACAGGTATTTCAAAGATGCCCAGAACTGAGCTAAACTTGGTATGTGTCCAACTCCTAGAAATAACTTCATGCCCCATCTCCCTTACTTCCAGCTAGTAAGGATCACATAATTCCTAACAAAGTTTTGACACAGATTCCCAATTCGGGCATTCAGAACATATAGCACGTTGCTGGAAGCAAGCACATTCTCATTCAAAGTTGCAAGTTACTATGTAGGAACAAGTTTGTATAGGTATTTCAAAGATGCCCAGAACTGAGCTAAACTTGGTATGTGTCCAACTCCTAGAAATAACTTCATGCCCCATCTCCCTTACTTCCAGCTAGTAAGGATCACATAATTTCTAACAAATTTTGACACAGATTCCCAATTCGGGCATTCAGAACATATAGCACGTTGCTGTAAGCAAGCACATTCTCATTCAAAGTTGAAAGTTACTATGTAGGAACAAGTTTGTATAGGTATTTCAAAGATGACCAGAACTGAGCTAAACATTGTATGTGTCCAACTCCTAGAAATACCTTCATGCCCCAACTGCCCCAACTCCCTTACTTCCAGCTAGTAAGGATCACATAATTCCTAACAAAGTTTTGACAGAGATTCCCAATTCGGGCATTCAGAACATATAGCACGTTGCTGGAAGCAAGCACATTCTCATTCAAAGTTGCAAGTTACTATGTAGGAACAAGTTTGTATAGGTATTTCAAAGATGCCCAGAACTGAGCTAAACTTGGTACATGTCCAACTCCTAGAAATAACTTCATGCCCCATCTCCCTTACTTCCAGCTAGTAAGGATCACATAACTCCTAACAAAGTTATGACACAGATTCCCTTTTCGGGCATTTAGAGCATATAGCACGTTGCTGTAAGGAAGCACATTCTCATTCAAAGTTGCAAGTTACTATGTAGGAACAAGTTTGTATAGGTATTTCAAAGATGCCCAGAACTGAGCTAAACTTGGTATGTGTCCAACTCCTAGAAACACCTTCATGCCCCCACTCCCTTACTTCCAGCTAGTATGGATCACATAATTCCTAACAAATTTTGACACAGATTCCCAATTCGGGCATTCAGAACATATAGCACGTTGCAGTAAGCAAGCACATTCTCATTCAAAGTTGCAAGTTACTATGTAGGAACAAGTTTGTATAGGTATTTCAAAGATGCCCAGAACTGAGCTAAACTTGGTATGTGTCCAACTCCTAGAAATATCTTCATGCCCCAACTCCCTTACTTCCAGCTAGTAAGGATCACATAATTCCTAACAAATTTTGACACAGATTCCCAATTCGGGCATTCAGAACATATCGCACGTTGCTGTAAGCAAGCACATTCTCATTCAAAGTTGCAAGTTACTATGTAGGAACAAGTTTGTATAGGTATTTCAAAGATGCCCAGAACTGAGCTAAACTTGGTATGTGTCCAACTCCTAGAAATAACTTCATGCCCCATCTCCCTTACTTCCAGCTAGTAAGGATCACATAATTCCTAACAAAGTTTTGACACAGATTCCCAATTCGGGCATTCAGAACATATAGCACG
This sequence comes from Diceros bicornis minor, assembly GCF_020826845.1. Lineage (NCBI taxonomy): Eukaryota > Metazoa > Chordata > Mammalia > Perissodactyla > Rhinocerotidae > Diceros > Diceros bicornis. Next base: position 57,359,411 of record NC_080758.1, read on the forward strand.
TTGCTGCAAGCAAGCACATTCTCATTCAAAGTTGCAAGTTACTATGTAGGAACAAGTTTGTATAGGTATTTCAAAGATGCCCAGAACTGAGCTAAACGTTGTATGTCTCCAACTCCTAGAAATAACTTCATGCCCCATCTCCCTTACTTCCAGCTAGTAAGGATCACATAATTCCTAACAAAGTTTTGACACAGATTGCCAATTCGGGCATTCAGAACATATAGCACGTTGCTGCAAGCAAGCACATTCTCATTAAAAGTTGCAAGTTACTATGTAGGAACAAGTTTGTACAGGTATTTCAAAGATGCCCAGAACTGAGCTAAACTTGGTATGTGTCCAACTCCTAGAAATAACTTCATGCCCCATCTCCCTTACTTCCAGCTGGTAAGGATCGCATAATTCCTAACAAAGTTTTGACACAGATTCCCAATTCGGGCATTCAGAACATATAGCACGCTGCTGCAAGCAAGCACATTCTCATTCAAAGTTGCAAGTTACTATGTAGGAACAAGTTTGTACAGGTATTTCAAAGATGCCCAGAACTGAGCTAAACTTGGTATGTGTCCAACTCCTAGAAATAACTTCATGCCCCATCTCCCTTACTTCCAGCTAGTAAGGATCACATCATTCCTAACAAATTTTTGACACATATTCCCAATTCGGGCATTCAGAACATAAAGCACGTTGCTGCAAGCAAGCACATTCTCATTCAAAGATGCAAGTTAATATGTAGGAACAAGTTTGTACAGGTATTTCAATGATGCCCAGAACTGAGCTAAACTTGGTATGTGTCCAACTCCTAGAAATAACTTCATGCCCCATCTCCCTTACTTCCAGCTAGTAAGGATCACATAATTCCTAACAAAGATTTGACACAGATTCCCAATTCGGGCATTCAGAACATATAGCACGTTGCTGTAAGCAAGCACATTCTCATTCAAAGTTGCAAGTTACTATGTAGGAACAAGTTTGTATAGGTATTTCAAAGATGCCCAGAACTGAGCTAAACTTGGTATGTGTCCAACTCCTAGAAACACCTTCATGCCCCAGCTCCCTTACTTCCAGCTAGTATGGATCACATAATTCCTAACAAATTTTGACACAGATTCCCAATTCGGGCATTCAGAACATATAGCACGTTGCTGTAAGCAAGCACATTCTCATTCAAAGTTGCAAGTTACTATGTAGGAACAAGTTTGTATAGGTATTTCAAAGATGCCCAGAACTGAGCTAAACTTGGTATGTGTCCAACTCCTAGAAATATCTTCATGCCCCAACTCCCTTACTTCCAGCTAGTAAGGATCACATAATTCCTAACAAATTTTGACACAGATTCCCAATTCGGGCATTCAGAACATATAGCACGTTGCTGCAAGCAAGCACATTCTCATTCAAAGTTGCAAGTTACTATGTAGGAACAAGTTTGTACAGGTATTTCAAAGATGCCCAGAACTGAGCTAAACTTGGTATGTGTCCAACTCCTAGAAATAACTTCATGCCCCATCTCCCTTACTTCCAGCTAGTAAGGATCACATCATTCCTAACAAATTTTTGACACATATTCCCAATTCGGGCATTCAGAACATATAGCACGTTGCTGCAAGCAAGCATATTCTCATTCAAAGATGCAAGTTACTATGTAGGAACAAGTTTGTACAGGTATTTCAATGATGCCCAGAACTGAGCTAAACTTGGTATGTGTCCAACTCCTAGAAATAACTTCATGCCCCATCTCCCTTACTTCCAGCTAGTAAGGATCACATAATTCCTAACAAAGTTTTGACACAGATTCCCAATTCGGGCATTGAGAACATATAGCACGTTGCTTCAAGCAAGCACATTCTCATTCAAAGATGCAAGTTACTATGTAGGAACAAGTTTGTATAGGTATTTCAAAGATGCCCAGAACTGAGCTAAACTTGGTATGTGTCCAACTCCTAGAAATATCTTCATGCCCCAACTCCCTTGCTTCCAGCTAGAAAGGATCACATAATTCCTAACAAATTTTGACACAGATTCCCAATTCGGGCATTCAGAACATATAGCACGTTGCTGTAAGCAAGCACATTCTCATTCAAAGATGCAAGTTACTATGTAGGAACAAGTTTGTATAGGTATTTCAAAGATGCCCAGAACTGAGCTAAACTTGGTATGTGTCCAACTCCTAGAAATAACTTCATGCCCCATCTCCCTTACGTCCAGCTAGTAAGGATCACATAATTCCTAACAAAGTTTTGACACAGATTCCCAATTCGGGCATTCAGAACATATAGCACGTTGCTGTAAGCAAGCACATTCTCATTCAAAGTAGCAAGTTACTGTGTAGGAACAAGTTTGTATAGGTATTTCAAAGATGCCCAGAACTGAGCTAAACTTGGTATGTGTCCAACTCCTAGAAATAACTTCATGCCCCATCTCCCTTACTTCCAGCTAGTAAGGATCACATAATTTCTAACAAATTTTGACACAGATTCCCAATTCGGGCATTCAGAACATATAGCACGTTGCTGTAAGCAAGCACATTCTCATTCAAAGTTGCAAGTTACTATGTAGGAACAAGTTTGTATAGGTATTTCAAAGATGACCAGAACTGAGCTAAACATTGTATGTGTCCAACTCCTAGAAATACCTTCATGCCCCAACTGCCCCAACTCCCTTACTTCCAGCTAGTAAGGATCACATAATTCCTAACAAAGTTTTGACAGAGATTCCCAATTCGGGCATTCAGAACATATAGCACGTTGCTGGAAGCAAGCACATTCTCATTCAAAGTTGCAAGTTACTATGTAGGAACAAGTTTGTATAGGTATTTCAAAGATGCCCAGAACTGAGCTAAACTTGGTACATGTCCAACTCCTAGAAATAACTTCATGTCCCATCTCCCTTACTTCCAGCTACTAAGGATCACATAATTCCTAACAAAGTTTTGACACATATTCCCAATTCGGGCATTCAGAACATATAGCACGTTGTTGTAAGCAAGCACATTCTCATTCAAAGATGCAAGTTACTATGTAGGAACAAGTTTATATAGGTATTTCAAAGATGCCCAGAACTGAGCTAAACTTGGTATGTGTCCAACTCCTAGAAATATCTTCATGCTCCATCTCCCTTACATCCAGGTAGTAAGGATCACATAATTCCTAACAATGTTTTGACACAGATTCCCAATTCGGGCATTCAGAACATATAGCACGTTGCTGCAAGCAAGCACATTCTCATTCAAAGTTGCAAGTTACTATGTAGGAACAAGTTTGTATAGGTATTTCAAAGATGCCCAGAACTGAGCTAAACGTTGTATGTTTCCAACTCCTAGAAATAACTTCATGCCCCATCTCCCTTACTTCCAGCTAGTAAGGATCACATAATTCCTAACAAAGATTTGACACAGATTCCCAATTCGGGCATTCAGAACATATAGCACGTTGCTGTAAGCAAGCACATTCTCATTCAAAGTTGCAAGTTACTATGTAAGAACAAGTTTGTATAGGTATTTCAAAGATGCCCAGAACTGAGCTAAACTTGGTATGTGTCCAACTCCTAGAAATAACTTCATGCCCCATCTCCCTTACTTCCAGCTAGTAAGGATCACATAATTCCTAACAAAGTTTTGACACAGATTCCCAATTCGGTCATTCAGAACATATAGCACGTTGCTGTAAGCAAGCACATTCTCATTCAAAGATGCAAGTTACTATGTAGGAACAAGTTTATATAGGTATTTCAAAGATGCCCAGAACTGAGCTAAACTTGGTATGTGTCCAACTCCTAGAAATATCTTCATGCTCCATCTCACTTACTTCCAGGGAGTAAGGATCACATAATTCCTAACAAAGTTTTGACACAGATTCCCAATTCGGGCATTCAGAACATATAGCACGTTGCTGCAAGCAAGCACATTCTCATTCAAAGTTGCAAGTGACTATGTAGGAACAAGTTTGTATAGGTATTTCAAAGATGCCCAGAACTGAGCTAAACGTTGTATGTCTCCAACTCCTAGAAATAACTTCATGCCCCATCTCCCTTACTTCCAGCTAGTAAGGATCACATAATTCCTAACAAAGATTTGACACAGATTCCCAATTCGGGCATTCAGAACATATAGCACGTTGCTGTAAGCAAGCACATTCTCATTCAAAGTTGCAAGTTACTATGTAAGAACAAGTTTGTATAGGTATTTCAAAGATGCCCAGAACTGAGCTAAACTTGGTATGTCTCCAACTCCTAGAAATAACTTCATGCCCCATCTCCCTTACTTCCAGCTAGTAAGGATCACATAATTCCTAACAAAGTTTTGACACAGATTGCCAATTCGGGCATTCAGAACATATAGCACGTTGCTGTAAGCAAGCACATTCTCATTCAAGGTTGCAAGTTACTATGTAGAAACAAGTTTGTATAGGTATTTCAAAGATGCCCAGAACTGAGCTAAACTTGGTATGTGTCCAACTCCTAGAAATAACTTCATGCCCTAACTCCCTTACTTCCAGCTAGTAAGGATCACATAATTCCTAACAAATTTTGACACAGATTCCGAATTCGGGCATTCAGAACATATAGCACGTTGCTGTAAGCAAGCAGATTCTCATTCAAAGTTGCAAGTTACTATGTAGGAACAAGTTTGTATAGGTATTTCAAAGATGCCCAGAACTGAGCTAAACTTGGTATGTGTCCAACTTCTAGAAATAACTTCATGCCCCATCTCCCTTACTTCCAGCTAGTAAGGATCACATAATTCCTAACAAAGTTTTGAAACAGATTCCCAATTAAGGCATTCAGAACATATAGGACGTTGCTGTAAGCAAGCAGATTCTCATTCAAAGATGCAAGTTACTATGTAGGAACAAGTTTGTATAGGTATTTCAAAGATGCCCAGAACTGAGCTAAACGTGGTATGTCTCCAACTCCTAGAAATAACTTCATGCCCCATCTCCCTTACTTCCAGCTAGTAAGGATCACATAATTCCTAACAAAGTTTTGACACAGATTCCCAATTCGGGCATTCAGAACATAGAGCACGTTGCTGTAAGCAAGCACATTCTCATTCAATGTTGCAAGTTACTATGTAGGAACAAGTTTGTATAAGTATTTCAAAGATGCCCAGAACTGAGCTAAACTTGGTATGTGTCCAACTCCTAGAAATAACTTCCTGCCCCATCTCCCTTACTTCCAGCTAGTAAGGATCACATAATTCCTAACAAACTTTTGACACAGATTCCCAATTCGGGCATTCAGAACATATAGCACGTTGCTGTAAGCAAGCACATTCTCATTCAAAGTTGCAAGTTAATATGTAGGAACAAGTTTGTATAGGTATTTCAAAGATGCCCAGAACTGAGCTAAACTTGGTATGTGTCCAACTCCTTGAAATAACATCATGCCCCATCTCCCTTACTTCCAGCTAGTAAGGATCACATAATTCCTAACAAAGATTTCACACATATTCCCAAATCGGGCATTCAGAACATATAGCACGTTGCTGTAAGCAAGCACATTCTCATTCAAAGATGCAAGTTACCTTGTAGGAACAAGTTTGTATAGGTATTGCAAAGATGCCCAGAACTGTGCTAAACTTGGTATGTGTCCAACTCCTAGAAATAACTTCATTTCCCATCTCCCTTACTTCCAGCTACTAGGGATCACATAATTCCTAACAAAGTTTTGACACAGATTCCCAATTCGGGCATTCAGAACATATAGCACGTTGCTGTAAGCAAGCACATTCTCATTCAAAGTTGAAAGTTACTATGTAGGAACAAGTTTGTATAGGTATTTCAAAGATGCCCAGAACTGTGCTAAACTTTGTATGAGTCCAACTCATAGAAATACCTTCATTCCCCAACTCCCTTACTTCCAGCTAGTAAGGATCACATAATTCCTAACAAAATTTGACACAGATTCCCAATTCCTGCATTTAGAACATATAGCACGTTGCTGTCATCAAGCACATTCTCCTTCAAAGTTGCAAGTTAATATGTGGGAACAAGTTTGTATAGGTATTTCAAAGATGCCCAGAACTGAGCTAAACTTGGTATGTGTCCAACTCCTAGAAATAACTTCATGCCCCATCTCCCTTACTTCCAGCTAGTAAGGATCACATAATTCCTAACAAAGTTTTGACACATATTCCCAATTCGGGCATTCAGAACATATAGCACGTTGCTGTAAGCAAGCACATTCTCATTCAAAGATGCAAGTTACTATGTAGGAACAAGTTTATATAGGTATTTCAAAGATGCCCAGAACTGAGCTAATCTTGGTATGTTTCCAACTCCTAGAAATAACTTCATGCTCCATATCCCTTACTTCCAGGTAGTAAGGATCACATAATTCCTAACAAAGTTTTGACACAGATTCCCAATTCGGGCATTCAGAACATATAGCACGTTGCTGCAAGCAAGCACATTCTCATTCAAAGTTGCAAGTGACTATGTAGGAACAAGTTTGTATAGGTATTTCAAAGATGCCCAGAACTGAGCTAAACGTTGTATGTGTCCAACTCCTAGAAATACCTTCATGCCCAAACTGCCCCAACTCACTTACTTCCAGCTAGTAAGGATCACATAATTCCTAATAAAGTTTTGACACAGATTCGCAATTCGGGCATTCAGAACATATAGCACGTTGCTGTAAGCAAGCACATTCTCATTCAAAGTTGCAAGTTACTATGTAAGAACAAGTTTGTATAGGTATTTCAAAGATGCCCAGAACTGAGCTAAACTTGGTATGTCTCCAACTCCTAGAAATAACTTCATGCCCCAACTCCCTTACTTCCAGCTGGTAAGGATCACATAATTCCTAACAAAGTTTTGACACAGATTCCCAATTCGGGCATTCAGAACATATAGCACGTTGCTGTAAGCAAGCACATTCTCATTCAAAGTTGCAAGTTACTATGTAGGAACAAGTTTGTATAGGTATTTCAAAGATGCCCAGAACTGTGCTAAACTTGGTATGTGTCCAACTCCTAGAAATACCTTCATGCCCCAACTCCCTTACTTCCATCTAGTAAGGATCACATAATTTCTAACAGTTTTGACACAGATTCCCTATTCGGGCATTCAGAACATATAGCACGTTGCTGTAAGCAAGCACATTCTCATTCAAAGTTGCAAGTTACTATGTAGGAACAAGTTTGTATAGGTATTTCAAAGATGCCCAGAACTGAGCTAAACTTCGTATGTGTCCAACTCCTAGAAATAACTTCATGCCCCATCTCCCTTACTTCCAGCTAGTAAGGATCACATAATTCCTAACAAAGTTTTGACACAGATTCCCAATTCGGGCATTCAGAACATATAGCACGTTGCTGTAAGCAAGCACATTCTCATTCAAAGTTGCAAGTTACTATGTAGGAACAAGTTTGTATAGGTATTTCAAAGATGCCCAGAACTGAGCTAAACTTGGTATGTGTCCAACTCCTAGAAATAACTTCATGCCCCATCTCCCTTACTTCCAGCTTGTAAGGATCACATAATTCCTGACAAAGTTTTGACAAAGATTCCCAATTCGGGCATTCAGAATATATAGCACGTTGCTGTAAGCAAGCAGATTCTCATTCAAAGATGCAAGTTACTATGTAGGAACAAGTTTGTATAGGTATTTCAAAGATGCCCAGAACTGAGCTAAACTTGGTATGTGTCCAACTCCTAGAAATAACTTCATGCCCCATCTCCCTTACTTCCAGCTAGTAAGGATCACATAATTCCTAACAAAGTTTTGACACAGATTGCGAATTCGGGCATTCAGAACATATAGCACGTTGCTGTAAGCAAGCACATTCTCATTCAAAGATGCAAGTTACTATGTAGGAACAAGTTTGTATAGGTATTTCAAAGATGCCCAGAACTGAGCTAAATTTGGTATGTGTCGAACTCCTAGAAATAACTTCATGCTCCATCTCCCTTACTTCCAGCTAGTAAGGATCACATAATTCCTAACAAAGTTTTGACACAGATTCCCAAATCGGGCATTCAGAACATATAGCACGTTGCTGCAAGCAAGCACAAACTCATTCAAAGTTGCAAGTTACTATGTAGGAACATGTTTGTATAGGTATTTCAAAGATGCCCAGAACTGAGCTAAACTTGGTATGTCTCCAACTCCTAGAAATAACTTCATGCCCCATCTCCCTTACTTCCAGCTAGTAAGGATCACATAATTCCTAACAAAGATTTGACACAGATTCCCAATTCGGGCATTCAGAACATATAGCACGTTGCTGTAAGCAAGCACATTCTCATTAATGTTTCAAGTTACTATGTAGCAACAAGTTTGTATAGGTATTTCAAAGATGCCCAGAACTGAGCTAAACTTGGTATGTGTCCAACTCCTAGAAATAACTTCATGCCCCATCTCCCTTACTTCCAGCTAGTAAGGATCACATAATTCCTAACAAAGTTTTGACACAGATTCCCAATTCGGGCATTCAGAACATATAGCACGTTGCTGTAAGCAACCACATTCTCATTCAAAGATGCAAGTTACTATGTAGGAACAAGTTTGTATAGGTATTTCAAAGATGCCCAGAACTGAGCTAAACTTGGTATGTGTCCAACTCCTAGAAATAACTTCATGCCCCATCTCCCTTACTTCCAGCTAGTAAGGATCACATAATTCCTAACAAAGTTTTGACACAGATTCCCAATTCGGGCATTCAGAACATATAGCACGTTGCTGTAAGCAAGCACATTCTCATTCAAAGATGCAAGTTACTATGTAGGAACAAGTTTGTATAGGTATTTCAAAGATGCCCAGAACTGAGCTAAACTTGGTATGTGTCCAACTCCTAGAAATAACTTCATGCCCCATCTCCCTTACTTCCAGCTAGTAAGGATCACATAATTCCTAACAAAGTTTTGACACAGATTCCCAATTCGGGCATTCAGAACATATAGCACGTTGCTGTAAGCAAGCACATTCTCATTAATGATGCAAGTTACTATGTAGCAACAAGTTTGTATAGGTATTTCAAAGATGCCCAGAACTGAGCTAAACTTGGTATGTGTCCAACTCCTAGAAATAACTTCATGCCCCATCTCCCTTACTTCCAGCTAGTAAGGATCACATAATTCCTAACAAAGTTTTGACACAGATTGCCAATTCGGGCATTCAGAACATATAGCACGTTGCTGTAAGCAAGCACATTCTCATTCAAAGATGCAAGTTACTATGTAGGAACAAGTTTGTTTGGTATTTCAAAGATGCCCAGAACTGAGCTAAACTTGGTATGTGTCCAACTCCTAGAAATAACTTCATGCCCCATCTCCCTTACTTCCAGCTAGTAAGGATCACATAATTCCTAACAAAGTTTTGACACAGATTCCCAATTCGGGCATTCAGAACATATAGCACGTTGCTGTAAGCAAGCACATTCTCATTCAAAGATGCAAGTTACTATGTAGGAACAAGTTTGTATAGGTATTTCAAAGATGCCCAGAACTGAGCTAAACTTGGTATGTGTCCAACTCCTAGAAATAACTTCATGCCCCATCTCCCTTACTTCCAGCTAGTAAGGATCACATAATTCCTAACAAAGTTTTGACACAGATTGCCAATTCGGGCATTCAGAACATATAGCACGTTGCTGTAAGCAAGCAGATTCTGATTCAAAGATGCAAGTTACTATGTAGGAACAAGTTTGTATAGGTATTTCAAAGATGCCCAGAACTGAGCTAAACTTGGTATGTGTCCAACTCCTAGAAATAACTTCATGCCCCATCTCCCTTACTTCCAGCTAGTAAGGATCACATAATTCCTAACAAAGTTTTGACACAGATTCCCAATTCGGGCATTCAGAACATATAGCACGTTGCTGTAAGCAAGCAGATTCTCATTCAAAGATGCAAGTTACTATGTAGGAACAAGTTTGTATAGGTATTTCAAAGATGCCCAGAACTGAGCTAAACTTGGTATGTGTCCAACTCCTAGAAATAACTTCATGCCCCATCTCCCTTACTTCCAGCTAGTAAGGATCACATAATTCCTAACAAAGTTTTGACACAGATTCCCAATTCGGGCATTCAGAACATATAGCACGTTGCTGTAGGCAATCACATTCTCATTCAAAGTTGCAAGTTACTATGTAGGAACAAGTTTGTATAGGTATTTCAAAGATGCCCAGAACTGAGCTAAACTTGGTATGTGTCCAACTCCTAGAAATAACTTCATGCCCCATCTCCCTTACTTCCAGCTAGTAAGGATCACATAATTCCTAACAAAGTTTTGACACAGATTGCCAATTCGGGCATTCAGAACATATAGCACGTTGCTGTAAGCAAGCACATTCTCATTCAAAGATGCAAGTTACTATGTAGGAACAAGTTTGTATAGGTATTTCAAAGATGCCCAGAACTGAGCTAAACTTGGTATGTGTCCAACTCCTAGAAATAACTTCATGCCCCATCTCCCTTACTTCCAGCTAGTAAGGATCACATAATTCCTAACAAAGTTTTGACACAGATTCCCAATTCGGGCATTCAGAACATATAGCACGTTGCTGTAAGCAAGCACATTCTCATTCAAAGATGCAAGTTACTATGTAGGAACAAGTTTGTATAGGTATTTCAAAGATGCCCAGAACTGAGCTAAACTTGGTATGTGTCCAACTCCTAGAAATAACTTCATGCCCCATCTCCCTTACTTCCAGCTAGTAAGGATCACATAATTCCTAACAAAGTTTTGACACAGATTGCCAATTCGGGCATTCAGAACATATAGCACGTTGCTGTAAGCAAGCAGATTCTCATTCAAAGATGCAAGTTACTATGTAGGAACAAGTTTGTATAGGTATTTCAAAGATGCCCAAAACTGAGCTAAACTTGGTATATGTCCAACTCCTAGAAATAACTTCATGCCCCATCTCCCTTACTTCCAGCTAGTAAGGATCACATAATTCCTAACAAAGTTTTGACACAGATTCCCAATTCGGTCATTCAGAACATATAGCACGTTGCTGTAAGCAAGCACATTCTCATTCAAAGTTGCAAGTTACTATGTAGGAACAAGTTTGTATAGGTATTTCAAAGATGCCCAGAACTGAGCTAAACTTGGTATGTGTCCAACTCCTAGAAATAACTTCATGCCCCATCTCCCTTACTTCCAGCTAGTAAGGATCACATAATTCCTAACAAAGTTTTGACACAGATTCCCAATTCGGGCATTCAGAACATATAGCACGTTGCTGTAGGCAATCACATTCTCATTCAAAGTTGCAAGTTACTATGTAGGAACAAGTTTGTATAGGTATTTCAAAGATGCCCAGAACTGAGCTAAACTTGGTATGTGTCCAACTCCTAGAAATAACTTCATGCCCCATCTCCCTTACTTCCAGCTAGTAAGGATCACATAATTCCTAACAAAGTTTTGACACAGATTGCCAATTCGGGCATTCAGAACATATAGCACGTTGCTGTAAGCAAGCACATTCTCATTCAAAGATGCAAGTTACTATGTAGGAACAAGTTTGTATAGGTATTTCAAAGATGCCCAGAACTGAGCTAAACTTGGTATGTGTCGAACTCCTAGAAATAACTTCATGCCCCATCTCCCTTACTTCAAGCTAGTAAGGATCACATAATTCCTAACAAAGTTTTGACACAGATTCCCAAATCGGGCATTCAGAACATATAGCATGTTGCTGTAAGCAAGCACATTCTCATTAATGATGCAAGTTACTATGTAGCAACAAGTTTGTATAGGTATTTCAAAGATGCCCAGAACTGAGCTAAACTTGGTATGTGTCCAACTCCTAGAAATAACTTCATGCCCCATCTCCCTTACTTCCAGCTAGTAAGGATCACATAATTCCTAACAAAGTTTTGACACAGATTCCCAATTCGGGCATTCAGAACATATAGCACGTTGCTGTAAGCAAGCAGATTCTCATTCAAAGATGCAAGTTACTATGTAGGAACAAGTTTGTATAGGTATTTCAAAGATGCCCAGAACTGAGCTAAACTTGGTATGTGTCCAACTCCTAGAAATAACTTCATGCCCCATCTCCCTTACTTCCAGCTAGTAAGGATCACATAATTCCTAACAAAGTTTTGACACAGATTCCCAATTCGGGCATTCAGAACATATAGCACGTTGCTGTAAGCAAGCACATTCTCATTCAAAGTTGCAAGTTACTATGTAGGAACAAGTTTGTATAGGTATTTCAAAGATGCCCAGAACTGAGCTAAACTTGGTATGTGTCCAACTCCTAGAAATAACTTCATGCCCCATCTCCCTTACTTCCAGCTAGTAAGGATCACATAATTCCTAACAAAGTTTTGACACAGATTCCCAATTCGGGCATTCAGAACATATAGCACGTTGCTGTAAGCAAGCACATTCTCATTCAAAGTTGCAAGTTACTATGTAGGAACAAGTTTGTATAGGTATTTCAAAGATGCCCAGAACTGAGCTAAACTTGGTATGTGTCCAACTCCTAGAAATAACTTCATGCCCCATCTCCCTTACTTCCAGCTAGTAAGGATCACATAATTCCTAACAAAGTTTTGACACAGATTCCCAATTCGGGCATTCAGAACATATAGCACGTTGCTGTAGGCAATCACATTCTCATTCAAAGTTGCAAGTTACTATCTAGGAACAAGTTTGTATAGGTATTTCAAAGATGCCCAGAACTGAGCTAAACTTGGTATGTGTCCAACTCCTAGAAATAACTTCATGCCCCATCTCCCTTACTTCCAGCTAGTAAGGATCACATAATTCCTAACAAAGATTTGACACAGATTCCCAATTCGGGCATTCAGAACATATAGCACGTTGCTGTAAGCAAGCACATTCTCATTCAAAGTTGCAAGTTACTATGTAGGAACAAGTTTGTATAGGTATTTCAAAGATGCCCAGAACTGAGCTAAACTTGGTATGTGTCCAACTCCTAGAAATAACTTCATGCCCCATCTCCCTTACTTCCAGCTAGTAAGGATCACATAATTCCTAACAAAGTTTTGACACAGATTCCCAATTCGGGCATTCAGAACATATAGCACGTTGCTGTAAGCAAGCACATTCTCATTCAAAGTTGCAAGTTACTATGTAGGAACAAGTTTGTATAGGTATTTCAAAGATGCCCAGAACTGAGCTAAACTTGGTATGTGTCCAACTCCTAGAAATAACTTCATGCCCCATCTCCCTTACTTCCAGCTAGTAAGGATCACATAATTCCTAACAAAGTTTTGACACAGATTCCCAATTCGGGCATTCAGAACATATAGCACGTTGCTGTAGGCAATCACATTCTCATTCAAAGTTGCAAGTTACTATCTAGGAACAAGTTTGTATAGGTATTTCAAAGATGCCCAGAACTGAGCTAAACTTGGTATGTGTCCAACTCCTAGAAATAACTTCATGCCCCATCTCCCTTACTTCCAGCTAGTAAGGATCACATAATTCCTAACAAAGATTTGACACAGATTCCCAATTCGGGCATTCAGAACATATAGCACGTTGCTGTAAGCAAGCACATTCTCATTCAAAGTTGCAAGTTACTATGTAGGAACAAGTTTGTATAGGTATTTCAAAGATGCCCAGAACTGAGCTAAACTTCGTATGTGTCCAACTCCTAGAAATAACTTCATGCCCCATCTCCCTTACTTCCAGCTAGTAAGGATCACATAATTCCTAACAAAGTTTTGACACAGATTCCCAATTCGGGCATTCAGAACATATAGCACGTTGCTGTAAGCAAGCACATTCTCATTCAAAGTTGCAAGTTACTATGTAGGAACAAGTTTGTATAGGTATTTCAAAGATGCCCAGAACTGAGCTAAACTTGGTATGTGTCCAACTCCTAGAAATAACTTCATGCCCCATCTCCCTGACTTCCAGCTTGTAAGGATCACATAATTCCTAACAAAGTTTTGACAAAGATTCCCAATTCGGGCATTCAGAACATATAGCACGTTGCTGTAAGCAAGCAGATTCTCATTCAAAGATGCAAGTTACTATGTAGGAACAAGTTTGTATAGGTATTTCAAAGATGCCCAGAACTGAGCTAAACTTGGTATGTGTCCAACTCCTAGAAATAACTTCATGCCCCATCTCCCTTACTTCCAGCTAGTAAGGATCACATAATTCCTAACAAAGTTTTGACACAGATTGCGAATTCGGGCATTCAGAACATATAGCACGTTGCTGTAAGCAAGCACATTCTCATTCAAAGATGCAAGTTACTATGTAGGAACAAGTTTGTATAGGTATTTCAAAGATGCCCAGAACTGAGCTAAACTTGGTATGTGTCGAACTCCTAGAAATAACTTCATGCTCCATCTCCCTTACTTCCAGCTAGTAAGGATCACATAATTCCTAACAAAGTTTTGACACAGATTCCCAAATCGGGCATTCAGAACATATAGCACGTTGCTGCAAGCAAGCACAAACTCATTCAAAGTTGCAAGTTACTATGTAGGAACATGTTTGTATAGGTATTTCAAAGATGCCCAGAACTGAGCTAAACTTGGTATGTCTCCAACTCCTAGAAATAACTTCATGCCCCATCTCCCTTACTTCCAGCTAGTAAGGATCACATAATTCCTAACAAAGTTTTGACACAGATTCCCAATTCGGGCATTCAGAACATATAGCACGTTGCTGTAAGCAAGCACATTCTCATTAATGTTTCAAGTTACTATGTAGCAACAAGTTTGTATAGGTATTTCAAAGATGCCCAGAACTGAGCTAAACTTGGTATGTGTCCAACTCCTAGAAATAACTTCATGCCCCATCTCCCTTACTTCCAGCTAGTAAGGATCACATAATTCCTAACAAAGTTTTGACACAGATTCCCAATTCGGGCATTCAGAACATATAGCACGTTGCTGTAAGCAACCACATTCTCATTCAAAGATGCAAGTTACTATGTAGGAACAAGTTTGTATAGGTATTTCAAAGATGCCCAGAACTGAGCTAAACTTGGTATGTGTCCAACTCCTAGAAATAACTTCATGCCCCATCTCCCTTACTTCCAGCTAGTAAGGATCACATAATTCCTAACAAAGTTTTGACACAGATTGCCAATTCGGGCATTCAGAACATATAGCACGTTGCTGTAAGCAAGCACATTCTCATTCAAAGATGCAAGTTACTATGTAGGACCAAGTTTGTATAGGTATTTCAAAGATGCCCAGAACTGAGCTAAACTTGGTATGTGTCCAACTCCTAGAAATAACTTCATGCCCCATCTCCCTTACTTCCAGCTAGTAAGGATCACATAATTCCTAACAAAGTTTTGACACAGATTCCCAATTCGGGCATTCAGAACATATAGCACGTTGCTGTAAGCAAGCACATTCTCATGAATGATGCAAGTTACTATGTAGGAACAAGTTTGTATAGGTATTTCAAAGATGCCCAGAACTGAGCTAAACTTGGTATGTGTCCAACTCCTAGAAATAACTTCATGCCTCATCTCCCTTACTTCCAGCTAGTAAGGATCACATAATTCCTAACAAAGATTTGACACAGATTCCCAATTCGGGCATTCAGAACATATAGCACGTTGCTATAGGCAATCACATTCTCATTCAAAGTTGCAAGTTACTATGTAGGAACAAGTTTGTATAGGTATTTCAAAGATGCCCAGAACTGAGCTAAACTTGGTATGTCTCCAGCTCCTAGAAATAACTTCATGCCCCATCTCCCTTACTTCCAGCTAGTAAGGATCACATAATTCCTAACAAAGTTTTGACACAGATTCCCAATTCGGGCATTCAGAACATATAGCACGTTGTTGTAAGCAAGCACATTCTCATTAAAGATGCAAGTTACTATGTAGGAACAAGTTTGTATAGGTATTTCAAAGATGCCCAGAACTGAGCTAAACTTGGTATGTGTCCAACTCCTAGAAATAACTTCATGCCCCATCTCCCTTACTTCCAGCTTGTAAGGATCACATAATTCCTAACAAAGTTTTGACACAGATTCCCAATTCGGGCATTCAGAACATATAGCACGTTGCTGTAAGCAAGCAGATTCTCATTCAAAGATGCAAGTTACTATGTAGGAACAAGTTTGTATAGGTATTTCAAAGATGCCCAGAACTGAGCTAAACTTGGTATGTGTCCAACTCCTAGAAATAACTTCATGCCCCATCTCCCTTACTTCCAGCTAGTAAGGATCACATAATTCCTAACAAAGTTTTGACACAGATTCCCAATTCGGGCATTCAGAACATATAGCACGTTGCTGTAAGCAAGCACATTCTCATTCAAAGTTGCAAGTTACTATGTAGGAACAAGTTTGTATAGGTATTTCAAAGATGCCCAGAACTGAGCTAAACTTGGTATGTGTCCAACTCCTAGAAATAACTTCATGCCCCATCTCCCTTACTTCCAGCTAGTAAGGATCACATAATTCCTAACAAAGTTTTGACACAGATTGCCAATTCGGGCATTCAGAACATATAGCACGTTGCTGTAAGCAAGCACATTCTCATTCAAAGATGCAAGTTACTATGTAGGAACAAGTTTGTATAGGTATTTCAAAGATGCCCAGAACTGAGCTAAACTTGGTATGTGTCGAACTCCTAGAAATAACTTCATGCCCCATCTCCCTTACTTCCAGCTAGTAAGGATCACATAATTCCTAACAAAGTTTTGACACAGATTCCCAAATCGGGCATTCAGAACATATAGCACGTTGCTGCAAGCAAGCACATTCTCATTCAAAGTTGCAAGTTACTATGTAGGAACAAGTTTGTATAGGTATTTCAAAGATGCCCAGAACTGAGCTAAACTTGGTATGTCTCCAACTCCTAGAAATAACTTCATGCCCCATCTCCCTTACTTCCAGCTAGTAAGGATCACATAATTCCTAACAAAGTTTTGACACAGATTCCCAATTCGGGCATTCAGAACATATAGCACGTTGCTGTAAGCAAGCACATTCTCATTAATGATGCAAGTTACTATGTAGCAACAAGTTTGTATAGGTATTTCAAAGATGCCCAGAACTGAGCTAAACTTGGTATGTGTCCAACTCCTAGAAATAACTTCATGCCCCATCTCCCTTACTTCCAGCTAGTAAGGATCACATAATTCCTAACAAAGTTTTGACACAGATTCCCAATTCGGGCATTCAGAACATATAGCACGTTGCTCTAAGCAAGCACATTCTCATTCAAAGATGCAAGTTACTATGTAGGAACAAGTTTGTATAGGTATTTCAAAGATGCCCAGAACTGAGCTAAACTTGGTATGTGTCCAACTCCTAGAAATAACTTCATGCCCCATGTCCCTTACTTCCAGCTAGTAAGGATCACATAATTCCTAACAAAGTTTTGACACAGATTCCCAATTCGGGCATTCAGAACATATAGCACGTTGCTGTAAGCAAGCACATTCTCATTCAAAGATGCAAGTTACTATGTAGGAACAAGTTTGTATAGGTATTTCAAAGATGCCCAGAACTGAGCTAAACTTGGTATGTGTCGAACTCCTAGAAATAACTTCATGCTCCATCTCCCTTACTTCCAGCTAGTAAGGATCACATAATTCCTAACAAAGTTTTGACACAGATTCCCAAATCGGGCATTCAGAACATATAGCACGTTGCTGCAAGCAAGCACAAACTCATTCAAAGTTGCAAGTTACTATGTAGGAACATGTTTGTATAGGTATTTCAAAGATGCCCAGAACTGAGCTAAACTTGGTATGTCTCCAACTCCTAGAAATAACTTCATGCCCCATCTCCCTTACTTCCAGCTAGTAAGGATCACATAATTCCTAACAAAGTTTTGACACAGATTCCCAATTCGGGCATTCAGAACATATAGCACGTTGCTGTAAGCAAGCACATTCTCATTAATGTTTCAAGTTACTATGTAGCAACAAGTTTGTATAGGTATTTCAAAGATGCCCAGAACTGAGCTAAACTTGGTATGTGTCCAACTCCTAGAAATAACTTCATGCCCCATCTCCCTTACTTCCAGCTAGTAAGGATCACATAATTCCTAACAAAGTTTTGACACAGATTCCCAATTCGGGCATTCAGAACATATAGCACGTTGCTGTAAGC
Organism: Diceros bicornis minor; assembly: GCF_020826845.1. NCBI lineage: Eukaryota > Metazoa > Chordata > Mammalia > Perissodactyla > Rhinocerotidae > Diceros > Diceros bicornis. The sequence goes on from NC_080758.1 coordinate 57,377,435, forward strand.
AAGCACATTCTCATTCAAAGATGCAAGTTACTATGTAGGAACAAGTTTGTATAGGTATTTCACAGATGCCCAGAACTGAGCTAAACTTGGTATGTGTCCAACTCCTAGAAATAACTTCATGCCCCATCTCCCTTACTTCCAGCTAGTAAGGATCACATAATTCCTAACAAAGTTTTGACACAGATTGCCAATTCGGGCATTCAGAACATATAGCACGTTGCTGTAAGCAAGCACATTCTCATTCAAAGATGCAAGTTACTATGTAGGAACAAGTTTGTATAGGTATTTCAAAGATGCCCAGAACTGAGCTAAACTTGGTATGTGTCCAACTCCTAGAAATAACTTCATGCCCCATCTCCCTTACTTCCAGCTAGTAAGGATCACATAATTCCTAACAAAGTTTTGACACAGATTCCCAATTCGGGCATTCAGAACATATAGCACGTTGCTGTAAGCAAGCACATTCTCATGAATGATGCAAGTTACTATGTAGGAACAAGTTTGTATAGGTATTTCAAAGATGCCCAGAACTGAGCTAAACTTGGTATGTGTCCAACTCCTAGAAATAACTTCATGCCTCATCTCCCTTACTTCCAGCTAGTAAGGATCACATAATTCCTAACAAAGATTTGACACAGATTCCCAATTCGGGCATTCAGAACATATAGCACGTTGCTATAGGCAATCACATTCTCATTCAAAGTTGCAAGTTACTATGTAGGAACAAGTTTGTATAGGTATTTCAAAGATGCCCAGAACTGAGCTAAACTTGGTATGTCTCCAGCTCCTAGAAATAACTTCATGCCCCATCTCCCTTACTTCCAGCTAGTAAGGATCACATAATTCCTAACAAAGTTTTGACACAGATTCCCAATTCGGGCATTCAGAACATATAGCACGTTGTTGTAAGCAAGCACATTCTCATTAAAGATGCAAGTTACTATGTAGGAACAAGTTTGTATAGGTATTTCAAAGATGCCCAGAACTGAGCTAAACTTGGTATGTGTCCAACTCCTAGAAATAACTTCATGCCCCATCTCCCTTACTTCCAGCTTGTAAGGATCACATAATTCCTAACAAAGTTTTGACACAGATTCCCAATTCGGGCATTCAGAACATATAGCACGTTGCTGTAAGCAAGCAGATTCTCATTCAAAGATGCAAGTTACTATGTAGGAACAAGTTTGTATAGGTATTTCAAAGATGCCCAGAACTGAGCTAAACTTGGTATGTGTCCAACTCCTAGAAATAACTTCATGCCCCATCTCCCTTACTTCCAGCTAGTAAGGATCACATAATTCCTAACAAAGTTTTGACACAGATTCCCAATTCGGGCATTCAGAACATATAGCACGTTGCTGTAAGCAAGCACATTCTCATTCAAAGTTGCAAGTTACTATGTAGGAACAAGTTTGTATAGGTATTTCAAAGATGCCCAGAACTGAGCTAAACTTGGTATGTGTCCAACTCCTAGAAATAACTTCATGCCCCATCTCCCTTACTTCCAGCTAGTAAGGATCACATAATTCCTAACAAAGTTTTGACACAGATTGCCAATTCGGGCATTCAGAACATATAGCACGTTGCTGTAAGCAAGCACATTCTCATTCAAAGATGCAAGTTACTATGTAGGAACAAGTTTGTATAGGTATTTCAAAGATGCCCAGAACTGAGCTAAACTTGGTATGTGTCGAACTCCTAGAAATAACTTCATGCCCCATCTCCCTTACTTCCAGCTAGTAAGGATCACATAATTCCTAACAAAGTTTTGACACAGATTCCCAAATCGGGCATTCAGAACATATAGCACGTTGCTGCAAGCAAGCACATTCTCATTCAAAGTTGCAAGTTACTATGTAGGAACAAGTTTGTATAGGTATTTCAAAGATGCCCAGAACTGAGCTAAACTTGGTATGTCTCCAACTCCTAGAAATAACTTCATGCCCCATCTCCCTTACTTCCAGCTAGTAAGGATCACATAATTCCTAACAAAGTTTTGACACAGATTCCCAATTCGGGCATTCAGAACATATAGCACGTTGCTGTAAGCAAGCACATTCTCATTAATGATGCAAGTTACTATGTAGCAACAAGTTTGTATAGGTATTTCAAAGATGCCCAGAACTGAGCTAAACTTGGTATGTGTCCAACTCCTAGAAATAACTTCATGCCCCATCTCCCTTACTTCCAGCTAGTAAGGATCACATAATTCCTAACAAAGTTTTGACACAGATTCCCAATTCGGGCATTCAGAACATATAGCACGTTGCTGTAAGCAAGCACATTCTCATTCAAAGATGCAAGTTACTATGTAGGAACAAGTTTGTATAGGTATTTCAAAGATGCCCAGAACTGAGCTAAACTTGGTATGTGTCCAACTCCTAGAAATAACTTCATGCCCCATGTCCCTTACTTCCAGCTAGTAAGGATCACATAATTCCTAACAAAGTTTTGACACAGATTCCCAATTCGGGCATTCAGAACATATAGCACGTTGCTGTAAGCAAGCACATTCTCATTCAAAGATGCAAGTTACTATGTAGGAACAAGTTTGTATAGGTATTTCAAAGATGTCCAGAACTGAGCTAAACTTGGTATGTGTCCAACTCTTAGAAATAACTTCATGCCCCATCTCCCTTACTTCCAGCTAGTAAGGATCACATAATTCCTAACAAAGTTTTGACACAGATTCCCAATTCGGGCATTCAGAACATATAGCACGTTGCTGTAAGCAAGCACATTCTCATTCAAAGATGCAAGTTACTATGTAGGAACAAGTTTGTATAGGTATTTCAAAGATGCCCAGAACTGAGCTAAACTTGGTATGTGTCCAACTCCTAGAAATAACTTCATGCCCCATCTCCCTTACTTCCAGCTGGTAAGGATCACATAATTCCTAACAAAGTTTTGAAACAGATTCCCAATTCGGGCATTCAGAACATGTAGCACGTTGCTGCAAGCAAGCACATTCTCATTCAAAGTTGCAAGTTACTATGTAGGAACAAGTTTGTACAGGTATTTCAAAGATGCCCAGAACTGAGCTAAACTTGGTATGTGTCCAACTCCTAGAAATAACTTCATGCCCCATCTCCCTTACTTCCAGCTAGTAAGGATCACATCATTCCTAACAAATTTTTGACACATATTCCCAATTCGGGCATTCAGAACATATAGCACGTTGCTGCAAGCAAGCACATTCTCATTCAAAGATGCAAGTTACTATGTAGGAACAAGTTTGTACAGGTATTTCAATGATGCCCAGAAGTGAGCTAAACTTGGTATGTGTCCAACTCCTAGAAATAACTTCATGCCCCATCTCCCTTACTTCCAGCTAGTAAGGATCACATAATTCCTAACAAACTTTTGACACACATTCCCAATTCGGGCATTCAGAACATAGAGCTCGTTGCTGCAAGCAAGCACATTCTCATTCAAAGTTGCAAGTTACTATGTAGGAACAAGTTTGTATAGGTATTTCAAAGATGCCCAGAACTGAGCTAAACTTGGTATGTCTCCAACTCCTAGAAATAACTTCATGCCCCATCTCCCTTACTTCCAGCTAGTAAGGATCACATAACTCCTAACAAAGTTTTGACACAGATTCCCTTTTCGGGCATTTAGAGCATATAGCACGTTGCTGTAAGCAAGCACATTCTCATTCAAAGTTGCAAGTTACTATGTAGGAACAAGTTTGTATAGGTATTTCAAAGATGCCCAGAACTGAGCTAAACTTGGTATGTGTCCAACTCCTAGAAATATCTTCATGCCCCAACTCCCTTACTTCCAGCTAGTAAGGATCACATAATTCCTAACAAATTTTGACACAGATTCCCAATTCAGGCGTTCAGAACATATAGCACGTTGCTGTAAGCAAGCACATTCTCATTCAAAGTTGCAAGTTACTATGTAGGAACAAGTTTGTATAGGTATTTCAAAGATGCCCAGAACTGAGCTAAACTTGGTATGTGTCCAACTCCTAGAAACACCATCATGCCCCAACTCCCTTACTTCCAGCTAGTATGGATCACATAATTCCTAACAAATTTTGACACAGATTCCCAATTCGGGCATTCAGAACATATAGCACGTTGCTGTAAGCAAGCACATTCTCATTCAAAGTTGCAAGTTACTATGTAGGAACAAGTTTGTATAGGTATTTCAAAGATGCCCAGAACTGAGCTAAACTTGGTATGTGTCCAACTCCTAGAAATATCTTCATGCCCCAACTCCCTTACTTCCAGCTAGTAAGGATCACATAATTCCTAACAAATTTTGACACAGATTCCCAATTCGGGCATTCAGAACATATCGCACGTTGCTGTAAGCAAGCACATTCTCATTAAAAGTTGCAAGTTACTATGTAGGAACAAGTTTGTATAGGTATTTCAAAGATGCCCAGAACTGAGCTAAACTTGGTATGTCTCCAACTCCTAGAAATAACTTCATGCCCCAACTTCCTTACTTCCAGCTAGTATGGATCACATAATTCCTAACAAAATTTGACACAGATTCCCATTCGGGCATTCAGAACATATAGCACGTTGCTGAAAGCAAGCACATTCTCATTCAAAGTTGCAAGTTACTATGTAGGAACAAGTTTGTATAGGTATTTCAAAGATGCCCAGAACTGAGCTAAACTTGGTATGTGTCCAACTCCTAGAAATAACTTCATGCCCCATCTCCCTTACTTCCAGCTAGTAAGGATCACATAATTCCTAACAAAGTTTTGACACAGATTCAGAATTCGGGCATTCAGAACATATAGCACGTTGCTGCAAGCAAGCACATTCTCATTCAAAGTTGCAAGTTACTATGTAGGAACAAGTTTGTATAGGTATTTCAAAGATGCCCAGAACTGAGCTAAACGTTGTATGTCTCCAACTCCTAGAAATAACTTCATGCCCCATCTCCCTTACTTCCAGCTAGTAAGGATCACATAATTCCTAACAAAGTTTTGACACAGATTGCCAATTCGGGCATTCAGAACATATAGCACGTTGCTGCAAGCAAGCACATTCTCATTAAAAGTTGCAAGTTACTATGTAGGAACAAGTTTGTATAGGTATTTCAAAGATGCCCAGAACTGAGCTAAACTTGGTATGTGTCCAACTCCTAGAAATAACTTCATGCCCCATCTCCCTTACTTCCAGCTGGTAAGGATCGCATAATTCCTAACAAAGTTTTGACACAGATTCCCAATTCGGGCATTCAGAACATATAGCACGCTGCTGCAAGCAAGCACATTCTCATTCAAAGTTGCAAGTTACTATGTAGGAACAAGTTTGTACAGGTATTTCAAAGATGCCCAGAACTGAGCTAAACTTGGTATGTGTCCAACTCCTAGAAATAACTTCATGCCCCATCTCCCTTACTTCCAGCTAGTAAGGATCACATCATTCCTAACAAATTTTTGACACATATTCCCAATTCGGGCATTCAGAACATATAGCACGTTGCTGCAAGCAAGCACATTCTCATTCAAAGATGCAAGTTACTATGTAGGAACAAGTTTGTACAGGTATTTCAATGATGCCCAGAACTGAGCTAAACTTGGTATGTGTCCAACTCCTAGAAATAACTTCATGCCCCAACTCCCTTACTTCCAGCTAGTATGGATCAAATAATTCCTAACAAAATTTGACACAGATTCCCATTCGGGCATTCAGAACATATAGCACGTTGCTGAAAGCAAGCACATTCTCATTCAAAGTTGCAAGTTACTATGTAGGAACAAGTTTGTATAGGTATTTCAAAGATGCCCAGAACTGAGCTAAACTTGGTATGTGTCCAACTCCTAGAAATAACTTCATGCCCCATCTCCCTTACTTCCAGCTAGTAAGGATCACATAATTCCTAACAAAGTTTTGACACAGATTCCCAATTCGGGCATTCAGAACATATAGCACGTTGCTGCAAGCAAGCACATTCTCATTCAAAGTTGCAAGTTACTATGTAGGAACAAGTTTGTATAGGTATTTCAAAGATGCCCAGAACTGAGCTAAACGTTGTATGTCTCCAACTCCTAGAAATAACTTCATGCCCCATCTCCCTTACTTCCAGCTAGTAAGGATCACATAATTCCTAACAAAGTTTTGACACAGATTGCCAATTCGGGCATTCAGAACATATAGCACGTTGCTGCAAGCAAGCACATTCTCATTAAAAGTTGCAAGTTACTATGTAGGAACAAGTTTGTACAGGTATTTCAAAGATGCCCAGAACTGAGCTAAACTTGGTATGTGTCCAACTCCTAGAAATAACTTCATGCCCCATCTCCCTTACTTCCAGCTGGTAAGGATCTCATAATTCTTAACAAAGTTTTGACACAGATTCCCAATTCGGGCATTCAGAACATATAGCACATTGCTGCAAGCAAGCACATTCTCATTCAAAGTTGCAAGTTACTATGTAGGAACAAGTTTGTACAGGTATTTCAAAGATGCCCAGAACTGAGCTAAACTTGGTATGTGTCCAACTCCTAGAAATAACTTCATGCCCCATCTCCCTTACTTCCAGCTAGTAAGGATCACATCATTCCTAACAAATTTTTGACACATATTCCCAATTCGGGCATTCAGAACATATAGCACGTTGCTGCAAGCAAGCACATTCTCATTCAAAGATGCAAGTTACTATGTAGGAACAAGTTTGTACAGGTATTTCAATGATGCCCAGAACTGTGCTAAACTTGGTATGTGTCCAACTCCTAGAAATAACTTCATGCCCCATCTCCCTTACTTCCAGCTAGTAAGGATCACATAATTCCTAACAAAGTTTTGACACAGATTCCCAATTCGGGCATTCAGAACATATAGCACGTTGCTTCAAGCAAGCACATTCTCATTCAAAGATGCAAGTTACTATGTAGGAACAAGTTTGTATAGGTATTTCAAAGATGCCCAGAACTGAGCTAAACTTGGTATGTGTCCAACTCCTAGAAATATCTTCATGCCCCAACTCCCTTACTTCCAGCTATAAAGGATCACATAATTCCTAACAAATTTTGACACAGATTTCCAATTCGGGCATTCAGAACATATAGCACGTTGCTGTAAGCAAGCACATTCTCATTCAAAGATGCAAGTTACTATGTAGGAACAAGTTTGTATAGGTATTTCAAAGATGCCCAGAACTGAGCTAAACTTGGTATGTGTCCAACTCCTAGAAATAACTTCATGCCCCATCTCCCTTACTTCCAGCTAGTAAGGATCACGTAATTCCTAACAAAGTTTTGACACAGATTCCCAATTCGGGCATTCAGAACATATAGCACGTTGCTGGAAGCAAGCACATTCTCATTCAAAGTTGCAAGTTACTATGTAGGAACAAGTTTGTATAGGTATTTCAAAGATGCCCAGAACTGAGCTAAACTTGGTATGTGTCCAACTCCTAGAAATAACTTCATGCCCCATCTCCCTTACTTCCAGCTAGTAAGGATCACATAATTTCTAACAAATTTTGACACAGATTCCCAATTCGGGCATTCAGAACATATAGCACGTTGCTGTAAGCAAGCACATTCTCATTCAAAGTTGAAAGTTACTATGTAGGAACAAGTTTGTATAGGTATTTCAAAGATGACCAGAACTGAGCTAAACATTGTATGTGTCCAACTCCTAGAAATACCTTCATGCCCCAACTGCCCCAACTCCCTTACTTCCAGCTAGTAAGGATCACATAATTCCTAACAAAGTTTTGACAGAGATTCCCAATTCGGGCATTCAGAACATATAGCACGTTGCTGGAAGCAAGCACATTCTCATTCAAAGTTGCAAGTTACTATGTAGGAACAAGTTTGTATAGGTATTTCAAAGATGCCCAGAACTGAGCTAAACTTGGTACATGTCCAACTCCTAGAAATAACTTCATGCCCCATCTCCCTTACTTCCAGCTTGTAAGGATCACATAACTCCTAACAAAGTTATGACACAGATTCCCTTTTCGGGCATTTAGAGCATATAGCACGTTGCTGTAAGCAAGCACATTCTCATTCAAAGTTGCAAGTTACTATGTAGGAACAAGTTTGTATAGGTATTTCAAAGATGCCCAGAACTGAGCTAAACTTGGTATGTGTCCAACTCCTAGAAACACCTTCATGCCCCCACTCCCTTACTTCCAGCTAGTATGGATCACATAATTCCTAACAAATTTTGACACAGATTCCCAATTCGGGCATTCAGAACATATAGCACGTTGCAGTAAGCAAGCACATTCTCATTCAAAGTTGCAAGTTACTATGTAGGAACAAGTTTGTATAGGTATTTCAAAGATGCCCAGAACTGAGCTAAACTTGGTATGTGTCCAACTCCTAGAAATATCTTCATGCCCCAACTCCCTTACTTCCAGCTAATAAGGATCACATAATTCCTAACAAAGTTTTGACACAGATTCCCAATTCGGGCATTCAGAACATATAGCACGTTGCTGCAAGCAAGCACATTCTCATTCAAAGTTGCAAGTTACTATGTAGGAACAAGTTTGTATAGGTATTTCAAAGATGCCCAGAACTGAGCTAAACGTTGTATGTCTCCAACTCCTAGAAATAACTTCATGCCCCATCTCCCTTACTTCCAGCTAGTAAGGATCACATAATTCCTAACAAAGTTTTGACACAGATTGCCAATTCGGGCATTCAGAACATATAGCACGTTGCTGCAAGCAAGCACATTCTCATTAAAAGTTGCAAGTTACTATGTAGGAACAAGTTTGTACAGGTATTTCAAAGATGCCCAGAACTGAGCTAAACTTGGTATGTGTCCAACTCCTAGAAATAACTTCATGCCCCATCTCCCTTACTTCCAGCTGGTAAGGATCGCATAATTCCTAACAAAGTTTTGACACAGATTCCCAATTCGGGCATTCAGAACATATAGCACGCTGCTGCAAGCAAGCACATTCTCATTCAAAGTTGCAAGTTACTATGTAGGAACAAGTTTGTACAGGTATTTCAAAGATGCCCAGAACTGAGCTAAACTTGGTATGTGTCCAACTCCTAGAAATAACTTCATGCCCCATCTCCCTTACTTCCAGCTAGTAAGGATCACATCATTCCTAACAAATTTTTGACACATATTCCCAATTCGGGCATTCAGAACATATAGCACGTTGCTGCAAGCAAGCACATTCTCATTCAAAGATGCAAGTTACTATGTAGGAACAAGTTTGTACAGGTATTTCAATGATGCCCAGAACTGAGCTAAACTTGGTATGTGTCCAACTCCTAGAAATATCTTCATGCCCCAACTCCCTTACTTCCAGCTAGTAAGGATCACATAATTCCTAACAAATTTTGACACAGATTCCCAATTCGGGCATTCAGAACATATAGCACGTTGCTGTAAGCAAGCACATTCTCATTCAAAGTTGCAAGTTACTATGTAGGAACAAGTTTGTATAGGTATTTCAAAGATACCCAGAACTGAGCTAAACTTGGTATGTGTCCAACTCCTAGAAATAACTTCATGCCCCATCTCCCTTTCTTCCAGCTAGTAAGGATCACATAATTCCTAACAATGTTTTGACACAGATTCCCAATTCGGGCATTCAGAACATATAGCACGTTGCTGCAAGCAAGCACATTCTCATTCAAAGTTGCAAGTTACTATGTAGGAACAAGTTTGTATAGGTATTTCAAAGATGCCCAGAACTGAGCTAAACGTTGTATGTCTCCAACTCCTAGAAATAACTTCATGCCCCATCTCCCTTACTTCCAGCTAGTAAGGATCACATAATTCCTAACAAAGTTTTGACACAGATTGCCAATTCGGGCATTCAGATATATAGCACGTTGCTGCAAGCAAGCACATTCTCATTAAAAGTTGCAAGTTACTATGTAGGAACAAGTTTGTACAGGTATTTCAAAGATGCCCAGAACTGAGCTAAACTTGGTATGTGTCCAACTCCTAGAAATAACTTCATGCCCCATCTCCCTTACTTCCAGCTGGTAAGGATCTCATAATTCCTAACAAAGTTTTGACACAGATTCCCAATTCGGGCATTCAGAACATATAGCACGTTGCTGCAAGCAAGCACATTCTCATTCAAAGTTGCAAGTTACTATGTAGGAACAAGTTTGTACAGGTATTTCAAAGATGCCCAGAACTGAGCTAAACTTGGTATGTGTCCAACTCCTAGAAATAACTTCATGCCCCATCTCCCTTACTTCCAGCTAGTAAGGATCACATCATTCCTAACAAATTTTTGACACATATTCCCAATTCGGGCATTCAGAACATATAGCACGTTGCTGCAAGCAAGCACATTCTCATTCAAAGATGCAAGTTACTATGTAGGAACAAGTTTGTACAGGTATTTCAATGATGCCCAGAACTGAGCTAAACTTGGTATGTGTCCAACTCCTAGAAATAACTTCATGCCCCATCTCCCTTACTTCCAGCTAGTAAGGATCATATAATTCCTAACAAAGTTTTGACACAGATTCCCAATTCGGGCATTGAGAACATATAGCACGTTGCTTCAAGCAATCACATTCTCATTCAAAGATGCAAGTTACTATGTAGGAACAAGTTTGTATAGGTATTTCAAAGATGCCCAGAACTGAGCTAAACTTGGTATGTGTCCAACTCCTAGAAATATCTTCATGCCCCAACTCCCTTGCTTCCAGCTAGAAAGGATCACATAATTCCTAACAAATTTTGACACAGATTCCCAATTCGGGCATTCAGAACATATAGCACGTTGCTGTAAGCAAGCACATTCTCATTCAAAGATGCAAGTTACTATGTAGGAACAAGTTTGTATAGGTATTTCAAAGATGCCCAGAACTGAGCTAAACTTGGTATGTCTCCAACTCCTAGAAATAACTTCATGCCCCATCTCCCTTACTTCCAGCTAGTAAGGATCACATAATTCCTAACAAAGTTTTGACACAGATTCCCAATTCGGGCATTCAGAACATATAGCACGTTGCTGTAAGCAAGCACATTCTCATTCAAAGTTGCAAGTTACTGTGTAGGAACAAGTTTGTATAGGTATTTCAAAGATGCCCAGAACTGAGCTAAACTTGGTATGTCTCCAACTCCTAGAAATAACTTCATGCCCCAACTCCCTTACTTCCAGCTGGTAAGGATCACATAATTCCTAACAAAGTTTTGACACAGATTCCCAATTCGGGCATTCAGAACATATAGCACGTTGCTGTAAGCAAGCACATTCTCATTCAAAGTTGCAAGTTACTATGTAGGAACAAGTTTGTATAGGTATTTCAAAGATGCCCAGAACTGTGCTAAACTTGGTATGTGTCCAACTCCTAGAAATACCTTCATGCCCCAACTCCCTTACTTCCATCTAGTAAGGATCACATAATTTCTAACAGTTTTGACACAGATTCCCTATTCGGGCATTCAGAACATATAGCACGTTGCTGTAAGCAAGCACATTCTCATTCAAAGTTGCAAGTTACTATGTAGGAACAAGTTTGTATAGGTATTTCAAAGATGCCTAGAAGTGAGCTAAACTTGGTATGTGTCGAACTCCTAGAAATAATTTCATGCCCCATCTCACTTACTTCCAGCTAGTAAGGATCACATAATTCCTAACAAAGTTTTGACACAGATTCCCTTTTCGGGCATTCAGAGCATATAGCACGTTGCTGTAAGCAAGCAATTCTCATTCAAAGTTGCAAGTTACTATGTAGGAACAAGTTTGTATACGTATTTCTAAGATGCCCAGAACTGTGCTAAACTTGGTTTGTGTCCAACTCCTAGAAATAGCTTCATGCCCCAACTCCCTTAATTCCAGCTAGTAAGGATCACATAATTCCTAACAAAGTTTTGACACAGATTGCCAATTCGGGCATTCAGAACATATAGCACGTTGCTGTAGGCAAGCACATTCTCATTCAAAGATGCAAGTTACTATGTAGGAACAAGTTTGTATAGGTATTTCAAAGATGCCCAGAACTGAGCTAAACTTGGTATGTGTCCAACTCCTAGAAATAACTTCATGCCCCATCTCCCTTACTTCTAGCTAGTAAGGATCACATAATTCCTAACAAAGTTTTGACACAGATTCCCAATTCGGGCATTCAGAACATATAGCACGTTGCTGTAAGCAAGCACATTCTCATTCAAAGTTGCAAGTTACTATGTAGGAACAAGTTTGTATAGGTATTTCAAAGATGCCCAGAACTGAGCTAAACTCGGTATGTGTCCAACTCCTAGAAATAACTTCATGCCCCATCTCCCTTACTTCTAGCTAGTGAGGATCACATAATTCCTAACAAAGTTTTGACACAGATTCCCAATTCGGGCATTCAGAACATATAGCACGTTGCTGTAAGCAAGCACATTCTCATTCAAAGATGCAAGTTACTATGTCGGAACAAGTTTGTATAGGTATTTCAAAGATGCCCAGAACTGAGCTAAACTTGGTATGTCTCCAACTCCTAGAAATACCTTCATGCCCTAACTCCCTTACTTCCAGCTAGTAAGGATCACATAATTCCTAACAAAGTTTTGACACAGATTCCCAATTCGGGCATTCAGAACATATAGCACGTTGCTGCAAGCAAGCACATTCTCATTCAAAGTTGCAAGTTACTATGTAGGAACATGTTTGTATAGGTATTTCAAAGATGCCCAGAACTGAGCTAAACGTTGTATGTGTCCAACTCCTAGAAATACCTTCATGCCCAAACTGCCCCAACTCCCTTACTTCCAGCTAGTAAGGATCACATAATTCCTAATAAAGTTTTGACACAGATTCGCAATTCGGGCATTCAGAACATATAGCACGTTGCTGTAAGCAAGCACATTCTCATTCAAAGTTGCAAGTTACTATGTAAGAACAAGTTTGTATAGGTATTTCAAAGATGCCCAGAACTGAGCTAAACTTGGTATGTCTCCATCTCCTAGAAATAACTTCATGCCCCAACTCCCTTACTTCCAGCTGGTAAGGATCACATAATTCCTAACAAAGTTTTGACACAGATTCCCAATTCGGGCATTCAGAACATATAGCACGTTGCTGTAAGCAAGCACATTCTCATTCAAAGTTGCAAGTTACTATGTAGGAACAAGTTTGTATAGGTATTTCAAAGATGCCCAGAACTGTGCTAAACTTGGTATGTGTCCAACTCCTAGAAATACCTTCATGCCCCAACTCCCTTACTTCCATCTAGTAAGGATCACATAATTTCTAACAGTTTTGACACAGATTCCCTATTCGGGCATTCAGAACATATAGCACGTTGCTGTAAGCAAGCACATTCTCATTCAAAGTTGCAAGTTACTATGTAGGAACAAGTTTGTATAGGTATTTCAAAGATGCCTAGAACTGAGCTAAAGTTGGTATGTGTCCAACTCCTAGAAATAATTTCATGCCCCATCTCACTTACTTCCAGCTAGTAAGGATCACATAATTCCTAACAAAGTTTTGACACAGATTCCCTTTTCGGGCATTCAGAGCATATAGCACGTTGCTGTAAGCAAGCAATTCTCATTCAAAGTTGCAAGTTACTATGTAGGAACAAGTTTGTATACGTATTTCTAAGATGCCCAGAACTGTGCTAAACTTGGTTTGTGTCCAACTCCTAGAAATAGCTTCATGCCCCAACTCCCTTAATTCCAGCTAGTAAGGATCACATAATTCCTAACAAAGTGTTGACACAGATTGCCAATTCGGGCATTCAGAACATATAGCACGTTGCTGTAGGCAAGCACATTCTCATTCAAAGATGCAAGTTACTATGTAGGAACAAGTTTGTATAGGTATTTCAAAGATGCCCAGAACTGAGCTAAACTTGGTATGTGTCCAACTCCTAGAAATAACTTCATGCCCCATCTCCCTTACTTCCAGCTAGTAAGGATCACATAATTCCTAACAAAGTTTTGACACAGATTCCCAATTCGTGCATTCAGAACATATAGCACGTTGCTGTAAGCAAGCACATTCTCATTCAAAGTTGCAAGTTACTATGTAGGAACAAGTTTGTATAGGTATTTCAAAGATGCCCAGAACTGAGCTAAACTCGGTATGTGTCCAACTCCTAGAAATAACTTCATGCCCCATCTCCCTTACTTCTAGCTAGTAAGGATCACATAATTCCTAACAAAGTTTTGACACAGATTCCCAATTCGGGCATTCAGAACATATAGCACGTTGCTGTAAGCAAGCACATTCTCATTCAAAGATGCAAGTTACTATGTGGGAACAAGTTTGTATAGGTATTTCAAAGATGCCCAGAACTGAGCTAAACTTGGTATGTCTCCAACTCCTAGAAATACCTTCATGCCCTAACTCCCTTACTTCCAGCTAGTAAGGATCACATAATTCCTAACAAATTTGGACACAGATTCCGAATTCGGGCATTCAGAACATATAGCACGTTGCTGTAAGCAAGCACATTCTCATTCAAAGTTGCAAGTTACTATGTAGGAACAAGTTTGTATAGGTATTTCAAAGATGCCCAGAACTTAGCTAAACGTTGTATGTCTCCAACTCCTAGAAATAACTTCATGCCCCATCTCACTTACTTCCAGCTAGTAAGGATCCCATAATTCCTAACAAAGTTTTGACACTGATTCCCTTTTCGGGCATTCAGAGCATATAGCACGTTGCTGTAAGCAAGCAATTCTCATTCAAAGTTGCAAGTTACTATGTAGGAACATGTTTGTATAGGTATTTCAAAGATGCCCAGAACTGAGCTAAACGTTGTATGTGTCCAACTCCTAGAAATACCTTCATGCCCAAACTGCCCCAACTCCCTTACTTCCAGCTAGTAAGGATCACATAATTCCTAATAAAGTTTTGACACAGATTCGCAATTCGGGCATTCAGAACATATAGCACGTTGCTGTAAGCAAGCACATTCTCATTCAAAGTTGCAAGTTACTATGTAAGAACAAGTTTGTATAGGTATTTCAAAGATGCCCAGAACTGAGCTAAACTTGGTATGTCTCCATCTCCTAGAAATAACTTCATGCCCCAACTCCCTTACTTCCAGCTGGTAAGGATCACATAATTCCTAACAAAGTTTTGACACAGATTCCCAATTCGGGCATTCAGAACATATAGCACGTTGCTGTAAGCAAGCACATTCTCATTCAAAGTTGCAAGTTACTATGTAGGAACAAGTTTGTATAGGTATTTCAAAGATGCCCAGAACTGTGCTAAACTTGGTATGTGTCCAACTCCTAGAAATACCTTCATGCCCCAACTCCCTTACTTCCATCTAGTAAGGATCACATAATTTCTAACAGTTTTGACACAGATTCCCTATTCGGGCATTCAGAACATATAGCACGTTGCTGTAAGCAAGCACATTCTCATTCAAAGTTGCAAGTTACTATGTAGGAACAAGTTTGTATAGGTATTTCAAAGATGCCTAGAACTGAGCTAAAGTTGGTATGTGTCCAACTCCTAGAAATAATTTCATGCCCCATCTCACTTACTTCCAGCTAGTAAGGATCACATAATTCCTAACAAAGTTTTGACACAGATTCCCTTTTCGGGCATTCAGAGCATATAGCACGTTGCTGTAAGCAAGCAATTCTCATTCAAAGTTACAAGTTACTATGTAGGAACAAGTTTGTATACGTATTTCTAAGATGCCCAGAACTGTGCTAAACTTGGTTTGTGTCCAACTCCTAGAAATAGCTTCATGCCCCAACTCCCTTAATTCCAGCTAGTAAGGATCACATAATTCCTAACAAAGTGTTGACACAGATTGCCAATTCGGGCATTCAGAACATATAGCACGTTGCTGTAGGCAAGCACATTCTCATTCAAAGATGCAAGTTACTATGTAGGAACAAGTTTGTATAGGTATTTCAAAGATGCCCAGAACTGAGCTAAACTTGGTATGTGTCCAACTCCTAGAAATAACTTCATGCCCCATCTCCCTTACTTCCAGCTAGTAAGGATCACATAATTCCTAACAAAGTTTTGACACAGATTCCCAATTCGTGCATTCAGAACATATAGCACGTTGCTGTAAGCAAGCACATTCTCATTCAAAGTTGCAAGTTACTATGTAGGAACAAGTTTGTATAGGTATTTCAAAGATGCCCAGAACTGAGCTAAACTCGGTATGTGTCCAACTCCTAGAAATAACTGCATGCCCCATCTCCCTTACTTCTAGCTAGTAAGGATCACATAATTCCTAACAAAGTTTTGACACAGATTCCCAATTCGGGCATTCAGAACATATAGCACGTTGCTGTAAGCAAGCACATTCTCATTCAAAGATGCAAGTTACTATGTCGGAACAAGTTTGTATAGGTATTTCAAAGATGCCCAGAACTGAGCTAAACTTGGTATGTCTCCAACTCCTAGAAATACCTTCATGCCCTAACTCCCTTACTTCCAGCTAGTAAGGATCACATAATTCCTAACAAATTTGGACACAGATTCCGAATTCGGGCATTCAGAACATATAGCACGTTGCTGTAAGCAAGCACATTCTCATTCAAAGTTGCAAGTTACTATGTAGGAACAAGTTTGTATAGGTATTTCAAAGATGCCCAGAACTTAGCTAAACGTTGTATGTCTCCAACTCCTAGAAATAACTTCATGCCCCATCTCACTTACTTCCAGCTAGTAAGGATCCCATAATTCCTAACAAAGTTTTGACACTGATTCCCTTTTCGGGCATTCAGAGCATATAGCACGTTGCTGTAAGCAAGCAATTCTCATTCAAAGTTGCAAGTTACTATGTAGGAACAAGTTTGTATAGGTATTTCTAAGATGCCCAGAACTGTGCTAAACTTGGTTTGTGTCCAACTCCTAGAAATAGCTTCATGCCCCATCTCCCTTACTTCCAGCTAGTAAGGATCACATAATTCCTAACAAAGTTTTGACACATATTCCCAATTCGGGCATTCAGAGCATATAGCACGTTGCTGTAAGCAAGCACATTCTCTTTCAAAGTTGCAAGTTAATATGTGGGAACCAGTTTGTATAGGTATTTCAAAGATGCCCAGAACTGAGCTAAACTTGGTATGTCTCCAACTCCTAGAAATAACTTCATGACCCATCTCCCTTACTTCCAGCTAGTAAGGATCACATAATTCCTAACAAAGTTTTGACACATATTCCCAATTCGGGCATTCAGAACATATAGCACGTTGCTGTAAGCAAGCACATTCTCGTTCAAAGATGCAAGTTACTATGTAGGAACAAGTTTGTATAGGTATTTCAAAGATGCCCAGAACTGAGCTAAACTTGGTATGTGTCCAACTCCTAGATATAACTTCATGCTCCATCTCCCTTACTTCCAGGTAGTAAGGATCACATAATTCCTAACAAAGTTTTGACACAGATTCCCAATTCGGGCATTCAGAACATATAGCACGTTGCTGCAAGCAAGCACATTCTCATTCAAAGTTGCAAGTTACTATGTAGGAACAAGTTTGTATAGGTATTTCAAAGATGACCAGAACTGAGCTAAACATTGTATGTGTCCAACTCCTAGAAATACCTTCATGCCCCAACTGCCCCAACTCCCTTACTTCCAGCTAGTAAGGATCACATAATTCCTAACAAAGTTTTGACACAGATTCCCAATTCGGGCATTCAGAACATATAGCAACAGAACGTTGCTGTAAGCAAGCACATTCTCATTCAAAGTTGCAAGTTACTATGTAGGAACAAGTTTGTATAGGTATTTCAAAGATGCCCAGAACTGTGCTAAACTTGGTATGTGTCCAACTCCTAGAAATACCTTCATGCCCCAACTCCCTTACTTCCATCTAGTAAGGATCACATAATTTCTAACAAAGATTTGACACAGATTCCCTATTCGGGCATTCAGAACACATAGCACGTTGCTGTAAGCAAGCACATTCTCATTCAAAGTTGCAAGTTACTATGTAGGAACAAGTTTGTATAGGTATTTTAAAGATGCCCAGAACTGTGCTAAACTTGGTATGTGTCTAACTCCTAGAAATACCTTCATGCCCCAACTCCCTTACTTCCAGCTAGTAAGGATCACATAATTCCTAACAAATTTTGACACAGATTCCCAATTCGGTCATTCAGAACATATAGCACGTTGCTGTAAGCAAGCACATTCTCATTCAAAGTTGCAAGTTAATATGTGGGAACAAGTTTGTATAGGTATTTCAAAGATGCCCAGAACTGAGCTAAACTTGGTACATGTCCAACTCCTAGAAATAACTTCATGCCCCATCTCCCTTACTTCCAGCTACTAAGGATCCCATAATTCCTAACAAAGTTTTGACACTGATTCCCTTTTCGGGCATTCAGAGCATATAGCACGTTGCTGTAAGCAAGCAATTCTCATTCAAAGTTGCAAGTTACTATGTAGGAACAAGTTTGTATAGGTATTTCTAAGATGCCCAGAACTGTGCTAAACTTGGTTTGTGTCCAACTCCTAGAAATAGCTTCATGCCCCATCTCCCTTACTTCCAGCTAGTAAGGATCACATAATTCCTAACAAAGTTTTGACACATATTCCCAATTCGGGCATTCAGAGCATATAGCACGTTGCTGTAAGCAAGCACATTCTCTTTCAAAGTTGCAAGTTAATATGTGGGAACCAGTTTGTATAGGTATTTCAAAGATGCCCAGAACTGAGCTAAACTTGGTATGTCTCCAACTCCTAGAAATAACTTCATGACCCATCTCCCTTACTTCCAGCTAGTAAGGATCACATAATTCCTAACAAAGTTTTGACACATATTCCCAATTCGGGCATTCAGAACATATAGCACGTTGCTGTAAGCAAGCACATTCTCGTTCAAAGATGCAAGTTACTATGTAGGAACAAGTTTGTATAGGTATTTCAAAGATGCCCAGAACTGAGCTAAACTTGGTATGTGTCCAACTCCTAGAAATAACTTCATGCTCCATCTCCCTTACTTCCAGGTAGTAAGGATCACATAATTCCTAACAAAGTTTTGACACAGATTCCCAATTCGGGCATTCAGAACATATAGCACGTTGCTGCAAGCAAGCACATTCTCATTCAAAGTTGCAAGTTACTATGTAGGAACAAGTTTGTATAGGTATTTCAAAGATGACCAGAACTGAGCTAAACATTGTATGTGTCCAACTCCTAGAAATACCTTCATGCCCCAACTGCCCCAACTCCCTTACTTCCAGCTAGTAAGGATCACATAATTCCTAACAAAGTTTTGAAACAGATTCCCAATTCGGGCATTCAGAACATATAGCAACAGAACGTTGCTGTAAGCAAGCACATTCTCATTCAAAGTTGCAAGTTACTATGTAGGAACAAGTTTGTATAGGTATTTCAAAGATGCCCAGAGCTGTGCTAAACTTGGTATGTCTCCAACTCCTAGAAATACCTTCATGCCCCAACTCCCTTACTTCCATCTAGTAAGGATCACATAATTTCTAACAAAGATTTGACACAGATTCCCTATTCGGGCATTCAGAACACATAGCACGTTGCTGTAAGCAAGCACATTCTCATTCAAAGTTGCAAGTTACTATGTAGGAACAAGTTTGTATAGGTATTTCAAAGATGCCCAGAGCTGTGCTAAACTTGGTATGTGTCCAACTCCTAGAAATACCTTCATGCCCCAACTCCCTTACTTCCAGCTAGTAAGGATCACATAATTCCTAACAAATTTTGACACACATTCCCAATTCGGTCATTCAGAACATATAGCACGTTGCTGTAAGCAAGCACATTCTCATTCAAAGTTGCAAGTTAATATGTGGGAACAAGTTTGTATAGGTATTTCAAAGATGCCCAGAACTGAGCTAAACTTGGTACATGTCCAACTCCTAGAAATAACTTCATGCCCCATCTCCCTTACTTCCAGTTACTAAGGATCACATAATTCCTAACAAAGTTTTGACACATATTCCCAATTCGGGCATTCAGAACATATAGCACGTTGCTGTAAGCAAGCACATTCTCATTCAAAGATGCAAGTTACTATGTAGGAACAAGTTTATATAGGTATTTCAAAGATGCCCAGAACTGAGCTAAACTTGGTATGTGTCCAACTCCTAGAAATATCTTCATGCTCCATCTCCCTTACTTCCAGGTAGTAAGGATCACATAATTCCTAACAAAGTTTTGACACAGATTCCCAATTCGGGCATTCAGAACATATAGCACGTTGCTGTAAGCAAGCACATTCTCATTCAAAGTTGCAAGTTACTATGTAGGAACAAGTTTGTATAGGTATTTCAAAGATGCCCAGAATTGAGCTAAAGGTTGTATGTCTCCAACTCCTAGAAATAACTTCATGCCCCATCTCCCTTATTTCCAGCTAGTAAGGATCACATAATTCCTAACAAAGATTTGACACAGATTCCCAATTCGGGCATTCAGAACATATAGCACGTTGCTGTAAGCAAGCACATTCTCATTCAAAGTTGCAAGTTACTATGTAAGAACAAGTTTGTATAGGTATTTCAAAGATGCCCAGAACTGAGCTAAACTTGGTATGTCTCCAACTCCTAGAAATAACTTCATGCCCCATCTCCCTTACTTCCAGCTAGTAAGGATCACATAATTCCTAACAAAGTTTTGACACAGATTCCCAATTCGGGCATTCAGAACATATAGCACGTTGCTGTAAGCAAGCACATTCTCATTCAAAGATGCAAGTTACTATGTAGGAACAAGTTTATATAGGTATTTCAAAGATGCCAAGAACTGAGCTAAACTTGGTATGTGTCCAACTCCTAGAAATATCTTCATGCCCCATCTCACTTACTTCCAGGTAGTAAGGATCACATAATTCCTAACAAAGTTTTGACACAGATTCCCAATTCGGGCATTCAGAACATATAGCACGTTGCTGCAAGCAAGCACATTCTCATTCAAAGTTGCAAGTGACTATGTAGGAACAAGTTTGTATAGGTATTTCAAAGATGCCCAGAACTGAGCTAAACGTTGTATGTCTCCAACTCCTAGAAATAACTTCATGCCCCATCTCCCTTACTTCCAGCTAGTAAGGATCACATAATTCCTAACAAAGATTTGACACAGATTCCCAATTCGGGCATTCAGAACATATAGCACGTTGCTGTAAGCAAGCACATTCTCATTCAAAGTTGCAAGTTACTATGTAGGAACAAGTTTGTATAGGTATTTCAAAGATGCCCAGAACTGAGCTAAACTTGGTATGTCTCCAACTCCTAGAAATAACTTCATGCCCCATCTCCCTTACTTCCAGCTAGTAAGGATCACATAATTCCTAACAAAGTTTTGACACAGATTCCCAATTCGGGCATTCAGAACATATAGCACGTTGCTGTAAGCAAGCACATTCTCATTCAAAGTTGCAAGTTACTATGTAGGAACAAGTTCGTATAGGTATTTCAAAGATGCCCAGAACTGTGCTAACCTTGGTATGTCTCCAACTCCTAGAAATAACTTCATGCTCCATCTCCCTTACTTCTAGCTAGTAAGGATCACATAATTCCTAACAAAGTTTTGACACAGATTCCCAATTCGGGCATTCAGAACATATAGCACGTTGCTGTAAGCAAGCACATTCTCATTCAAAGTTGCAAGTTACTATGTAGGAACAAGTTTGTATAGGTATTTCAAAGATGCCCAGAACTGAGCTAAACTTGGTATGTGTCCAACTCCTAGAAATAACTTCATGCCCTATCTCCCTTACTTCCAGCTAGTAAGGATCACATAATTCCTAACAAATTTTGACACAGATTCCCAATTCGGGCATTCAGAACATATAGCACTTTGCCATAAGCAAGCAGATTCTCATTCAAAGATGCAAGTTACTATGTAGGAACAAGTTTGTATAGGTATTTCAAAGATGCCCAGCACTGAGCTTAACGTGGTATGTCTCCAACTCCTAGAAATAACTTCATGCCCCATCTCCCTTACTTCCAGCTAGTAAGGATCACATAATTCCTAACAAAGTTTTGACACAGATTCCCAATTCTGGCATTCAGAGCATATAGCACGTTGCTGTAAGCAAGCAGATTCTCATTCAAAGTTGCAAGTTACTATGTAGGAACAAGTTTGTATAGGTATTTCAAAGATGCCCAGAACTGAGCTAAACTTGGTATGTGTCCAACTCCTAGAAATAACTTCATGCCCCATCTCCCTTACTTCCAGCTAGTAAGGATGACATAATTCATAACAAAGTTTTGAAACAGATTCCCAATTAAGGCATTCAGAACATATAGCACGTTGCTGTAAGCAAGCAGATTCTCATTCAAAGATGCAAGTTACTATGTAGGAACAAGTTTGAATAGGTATTTCAAAGATGCCCAGAACTGAGCTAAACGTGGTATGTCTCCAACTCCTAGAAATAACTTCATGCCCCATCTCCCTTACTTCCAGCTAGTAAGGATCACATAATTCCTAACAAAGATTTGACACAGATTCCCAATTCGGGCATTCAGAACATAGAGCACTTTGCTGTAAGCAAGCACATTCTCATTCAAAGTTGCAAGTTACTATGTAGGAAGAAGTTTGTATAGGTATTTCAAAGATGCCCAGAACTGAGCTAAACTTGGTATGTGTCCAACTCCTAGAAATAACTTCATGCCCCATCTCCCTTACTTCCAGCTTGTAAGGATCACATAATTCCTAACAAAGTTTTGACACAGATTCCCAATTCGGGCATTCAGAACATATAGCACGTTGCTGTAAGCAAGCACATTCTCATTCAAAGTTGCAAGTTAATATGTAGGAACAAGTTTGTATAGGTACTTCAAAGATGCCCAGAACTGAGCTAAACTTGGTATGTGTCCAACTCCTTGAAATAACATCATGCCCCATCTCCCTTACTTTCAGCTAGTAAGGATCACATAATTCCTAACAAAGATTTCACACATATTCCCAAATCGGGCATTCAGAACATATAGCACGTTGCTGTAAGCAAGCACATTCTCATTCAAAGATGCAAGTTACTATGTAGGAACAAGTTTGTATAGGTATTGCAAAGATGCCCAGAACTGTGCTAAACTTGGTATGTCTCCAACTCCTAGAAATAACTTCATTCCCCATCTCCCTTACTTCCAGCTAGTAAGGATCACATAATTCATAACAAAGTTTTGACACAGATTCCCAATTCGGGCATTCAGAACATATCGCACGTTGCTGTAAGCAAGCACATTCTCATTCAAAGTTGCAAGTTACTATGTAGGAACAAGTTTGTATAGGTATTTCAAAGATGCCCAGAACTGTGCTAAACTTGGTATGTGTCCAACTCCTAGAAATACCTTCATGCCCCAACTCCCTTACTTCCAGCTAGTAAGGATCACATAATTCCTAACAAATTTTGACACAGATTCCCAATTCCCGGCATTCAGAACATATAGCACGTTGCTGTAAGCAAGCACATTCTCATTCAAAGTTGCAAGTTAATATGTGGGAACAAGTTTGTATAGGTATTTCAAAGATGCCCAGAACTGAGCTAAACGTTGTATGTGTCCAACTCCTAGAAATACCTTCATGCCCAAACTCCCCCAACTCCCTTACTTCCAGCTAGTAAGGATCACATAATTCCTAATAAAGTTTTGACACAGATTCCCAATTCGGGCATTCAGAACATATAGCACGTTGCTGTAAGCAAGCAGATTCTCATTCAAAGTTGCAAGTTACTATGTAAGAACAAGTTTGTATAGGTATTTCAAAGATGCCCAGAACTGAGCTAAACTTGGCATGTCTCCAACTCCTAGAAATAACTTCATGCCCCATCTCCCTTACTTCCAGCTAGTAAGGATCACATAATTCCTAACAAAGATTTGACACAGATTCCCAATTCGGGCATTCAGAACATATAGCACGTTGCTGTAAGCAAGCACATTCTCATTCAAAGTTGCAAGTTACTATGTAGGAACAAGTTTGTATAGGTATTTCAAAGATGCCCAGAACTGTGCTAAACTTGGTATGTGTCCAACTCCTAGAAATACCTTCATGCCCCAACTCCCTTACTTCCATCTAGTAAGGATCACATAATTTCTAACAGTTTTGACACAGATTCCCAATTCGGGCATTCAGAACATATAGCACGTTGCTGTAAGCAAGCACATTCTCATTCAAAGTTGCAAGTTAATATGTAGGAAAAAGTTTGTATAGGTATTTCAAAGATGCCCAGAACTGAGCTAAACTTGGTATGTCTCCAACTCCTAGAAATAACTTCATGCCCCATCTCCCTTACTTCCAGCTAGTAAGGATCACATAATTCCTAACAAAGTTTTGACACAGATTCCCAATTCGGGCATTCAGAACATATAGCACGTTGCTGTAAGCAAGCACATTCTCTTCAAAGTTGTAAGTTACTATGTAAGAACAAGTTTGTATAGGTATTTCAAAGATGCCCAGAACTGAGCTAAACGTTGTATGTCTCCAACTCCTAGAAATAACTTCATACCCCATCTCCCTTACTTCCAGCTAGTAAGGATCACATAATTCCTAACAAAGATTTGACACAGATTCCCAATTCGGGCATTCAGAACATATAGCACATTGCTGTAAGCAAGCACATTCTCATTCAAAGTTGCAAGTTACTATGTAGGAACAAGTTTGTATAGGTATTTCAAAGATGCCCAGAACTGTGCTAAACTTGGTATGTGTCCAACTCCTAGAAATACCTTCATGCCCCAACTCCCTTACTTCCATCTAGTAAGGATCACATAATTTCTAACAAAGTTTTGACACAGATTCCCTATTCGGGCATTCAGAACATATAGCACGTTGCTGTAAGCAAGCACATTCTCATTCAAAGATGCAAGTTACTATGTAGGAACAAGTTTGTATAGGTATTTCAAAGATGCCCAGAACTGAGCTAAACATTGTATGTCTCCAACTCCTAGAAATAACTTCATGCCCCATCTCACTTACTTCCAGCTAGTAAGGATCACATAATTCCTAACAAAGTTTTGACACAGATTCCCAATTCGGGCATTCAGATCATAGAGCACGTTGCTGTAAGCAAGCACATTCTCATTCAAAGTTGCAAGTTACTATGTAGGAACATGTTTGTATAGGTATTTCAAAGATGCCCAGAACTGAGCTAAACGTTGTATGTCTCCAACTCCTAGAAATAACTTCATGCCCCATCTCACTTACTTCCAGCTAGTAAGGATCACATAATTCCTAACAAAGTTTTGACACAGATTCCCAATTCGGGCATTCAGAACATATAGCACGTTGCTGTAAGCAAGCACATTCTCATTCAAAGTTGCAAGTTACTATGTAGGAACAAGTTTGAATAGGATATTCAAAGATGCCCAGAACTGAGCTAAACTTGGTATGTCTCCAACTCCTAGAAATAACTTCATGCCCCATCTCCCTTACTTCCAGCTAGTAAGGTTTACATAATTCCTAACAAAGTTTTGACACAGATTCCCAATTCGGGCATTCAGAACATGTAGGACGTTGCTGTAAGCAAGCACATTTTCATTCAAAGTTGCAAGTTACTATGTAGGAACAAGTTTGTATAGGTATTTCAAAGATGCCCAGAACTGAGCTAAACTTGGTATGTGTCCAACTCCTAGAAATACCTTCAAGCCCCAACTCCCTTACTTCCAGCTAGTAAGGATCACATAATTCCTAACAAAGTTTTGACACAGATTCCCAATTCGGGCATTCAGAACTCGTAGCACGTTGCTGTAAGCAAGCACATTCTCATTCAAAGTTGCAAGTTACTATGTAGGAACAAGTTTGTATAGGTATTTCAAAGATGCCCAGAACTGAGCTAAACGTTGTATGTCTCCAACTCCTAGAAATAACTTCATGCCCCATCTCCCTTACTTCCAGCTTGTAAGGATCACATAATTTCTAACAAAGTTTTGACACAGATTCCTATTTCGGTCATTCAGAACATATAGCACGTTGCTGTAAGCAAGCACATTCTCATTCAAAGATGCAAGTTACTATGTAGGAACAAGTTTGTATAGGTATTTCAAAGATGCCCAGAACTGAGTTAAACGTTGTATGTCTCCAACTCCTAGAAGTAACTTCATGCACCATCTCCCTTACTTCCAGCTGGTAAGGATCACATAATTTCTAACAAAGTTTTGACACAGATTCCCATTCTGGTCATTCAGAACCTATAGCACGGTGCTGTAAGCAAGCACATTCTCATTCAAAGTTGCAAGTTGCTATGTAGGAACAAGTTTGAATAGGACTTTCAAAGATGCCCAGAACTGAGCTAAACTTGGTATGTGTCCAACTCCTAGAAATAACTTCATGCCCCATCTCCCTTACTTCCAGCTGGTAAGGATCACATAATTCCTAACAAAGTTTTGACACAGATTCCCAATTCGGGCATTCAGAATGTATCGCACGTTGCTGTAAGCAAGCACATTCTCATTCAAAGTTGCAAGTTACTATGTAGGAACAAGTTTGTATAGGTATTTCAAAGATGCCCAGAACTGTGTTAAACTTGGTATGTGTCCAACTCCTAGAAATACCTTCATGCCCCAACTCCCTTACTTCCAGCTAGTAAGGATCACATAATTCCTAACAAATTTTGACAAAGATTCCCAATTCGGGCATTCAGAACATATAGCACGTTGCTGTAAGCAAGCACATTCTCATTCAAAGTTGCAAGTTACTATGTAGGAACAAGTTTGTATAGGTATTTCAAAGATGCCCAGAACTGAGCTAAACGTTGCATGTCTCCAACTCCTAGAAATAACTTCATGCCCCATCTCCCTTACTTCCAGCTAGTAAGGATCACATAATTCCTAACAAAGTTTTGACACAGATTCCCAATTCGGGCATTCAGAACATGTAGCACGTTGCTGTAAGCAAGCACATTCTCATTCAAAGTTGCAAGTTACTATGTAGGAACAAGTTTGTATAGGAATTTCAAAGATGCCCAGAACTGAGCTAAAAGTTGTATGTCTTCAACTCCTAGAAATAACTTCATGCCCCATCTCACTTACTTCCAGCTATTATGGATCACATAATTCCTAACAAAGATTTGACACAGATTCCCAATTCGGGCATTCAGAACATATAGCACGTTGCTGTAAGCAAGCACATTCTCATTCAAAGTTGCAAGTTACTATGTAGGAACAAGTTTGAATAGGAATTTCAAAGATGCCCAGAACTGAGCTAAACTTGGTATGTGTCCAACTCCTAGAAATAACTCCATGCCCATCTCCCTTACTTCCAGCTAGTAAGGATCACATAATTCCTAATAAAGTTTTGACACAGATTCCCAATTCGGGCATTCAGAACATACAGCACGGTGCTGTAAGCAAGCACATTCTCATTCAAAGTTGCAAGTTACTATGTAGGAACAAGTTTGAATAGGACTTTCAAAGATGCCCAGAACTGAGCTAAACTTGGTATGTCTCCAACTCCTAGAAATATCTTCATGCCCCATCTCCCTTACTTCCAGCTAGTAAGGATCACATAATTCCTAACAAAGTTTTGACACAGATTCCCAATTCTGGCATTCAGAACATATCGCACGTTGCTGTAAGCAAGCACATTCTCATTCAAAGTTGCAAGTTGCTATGTAGGAACAAGTTTGTATAGGTATTTCAAAGATGCCCAGAACTGTGCTAAACTTGGTATGTGTCCAACTCCTAGAAGTATCTTCATGCCCCAACTCCCTTACTTCCAGCTAGTAAGGATCACATAATTCCTAACAAATTTTGACACAGATTCCCAATTCGGTCATTCAGAACATATAGCACGTTGCTGTAAGCAAGCACATTCTCATTCAAAGTTGCAAGTTAATATGTAGGAACAAGTTGGTATAGGTATTTCAAAGATGCCCAGAACTGAGCTAAACTTGGTATGTGTCCAACTCCTAGAAACAACTTCATGCCCCATCTCCCTTGCTTCCATCTAGTAAGGATCACATAATTCCTAACAAAGTTTTGACACAGATTCCCAATTCGGGCATTCAGAACATATAGCACGTTGCTGTAAGCAAGCACATTCTCATTTAAAGTTGCAAGTTACTATGTAGGAACAAGTTTGTATAGGTATTTCAAAGATGCCCAGAACTGAGCTAAACTTGGCATGTGTCAATCTCCTAGAAATAACTCCATGCCCCAAACTCCCTTACTTCCAGCTAGTAAGGATCACATAATTCCTAACAAATTTTTGACACAGATTCCCAATTCGGGCATTCAGAACATATAGCACGTTGCTGTAAGCAAGCACATTCTCATTCAAAGTTGCAAGTTTCTATGTAGGAACAAGTTTGAATAGGAATTTCAAAGATGCCCATAACTGAGCTAAACGTTGTATGTCTCCAACTCCTAGAAATAACTCCATGCCCCATCTCCCTTACTTCCAGCTAATAAGGATCACATAATCTCTAACAAAGTTTTGACACAGGTTCCCAATTCGGGCATTCAGAATATATCGCACGTTGCTGTAAGCAAGCACATTCTCATTCAAAGTTGCAAGTTACTATGTAGGAACAAGTTTGTATAGGTATTTCACAGATGCCCAGAACTGTGCTAAACTTGGTATGTGTCCAACTCCTAGAAAAACCTTCATGCCCCAACTCCCTTACTTCCAGCTAGTAAGGATCACATAATTCCTAACAAATTTTGACACAGATTCCCAATTCGGGCATTCAGAACATATAGCACGTTGCTGTAAGCAAGCACATTCTCATTCAAAGTTGCAATTTAATATGTAGGCACATGTTCGTATAGGTGTTTCAAAGATGCCCAGAACTGAGCTAAACTTGGTATGTGTCCAACTCCTAGAAATAACTTCATGCCCCATCTCCCTTACTTCCAGCTAGTAAGGATCACATAATTCCTAACAAAGTTTTGACACAGATTCCTAATTCGGGCATTCAGAACATGTAGCTCGTTGCTGTGGGCAAGCACATTCTCATTCAAAGTTGCAAGTTACTATGTAGGAACAAGTTTGTATAGGTATTTCAAAGATGCCCAGAACTGAGCTAAACTTGGTATGTGTCCATCTCCTAGAAATAACTCCATGCCCCAAACTCCCTTACTTCCAGCTAGTAAGGATCACATAATTCCTAACAAATTTTTGACACAGATTCCCAATTCGGGCATTCAGAACATATAGCACGTTGCTGTAAGCAAGCACATTCTCATTCAAAGTTGCAAGTTAATATGTAGGAACATGTTCGTATACGTGTTTCAAAGATGCCCAGAACTGAGCTAAACTTGGTATGTGTCCAACTTCTAGAAATAACTTCATGCCCCATCTCCCTTACTTCCAGCTAGTAAGGATCACATAATTCCTAACAAAGTTTTGACACAGATTCCTAATTCGGGCATTCAGAACATGTAGCTCGTTGCTGTAAGCAAGCACATTCTCATTCAAAGTTGCAAGTTACTATGTAGGAACAAGTTTGTATAGGTATTTCAAAGATGCCCATAACTGAGCTAAACATGGTATGTGTCAAACTCCTAGAAATAACTTCATGCCCCATCTCCCTTACTTCCAGCTAGTAAGGATCACATAATTCATAACAAAGTTTTGACACAGATTCCCAATTCGGGCATTCAGAACATGTAGCACGTTGCTGTAAGCAAGCACATTCTCATTCAAAGTTGCAAGTTACTATGTATGAACAAGTTTGTACAGGTATTTCAAGGATTCCCAGAACTGAGCTAAACGTTGTATGTCTCCAACTCCTAGAAATAACTTCATGCCCAATCTCCCTTACTTGAAGCTAATAAGGATCACATAATTTCTAACAAAGTTTTGACACAGGTTCCCAATTCGGGCATTCAGAACATGTAGCACGTTGCTGTAAGCAAGCACATTCTAATTCAAAGTTGCAAGTTACTATGTAGGAACAAGTTTGTATAGGTATTTCAAAGATGCACAGAAGTGAGCTAAACGTTGTATGTGTCCAACTCCTAGAAGTAACTTCATGCCCCAACTCCATTACTTCCAGCCGGTAAGGATCACATAATTCCTAAAATGTTTTGACACAGATTCCCAATTCGGGCATTCAGAACATATCGCACGTTGCTGTAAGCAAGCACATTCTCATTCAAAGTTGCAAGTTACTATGTAGGAACAAGTTTGTATAGGTATTTCAAAGATGCCCAGAAGTGAGCTAAACTTGGTATGTGTCCATCTCCTAGAAATAACTTCATGCCCCAAACTCCCTTACTTCCAGCTAGTAAGGATCACATAATTCCTAACA
Source organism: Diceros bicornis minor (assembly GCF_020826845.1). Taxonomy (NCBI): domain Eukaryota; kingdom Metazoa; phylum Chordata; class Mammalia; order Perissodactyla; family Rhinocerotidae; genus Diceros; species Diceros bicornis. The sequence continues at coordinate 57,407,500 of NC_080758.1, forward strand.
AAGTTTTGACACAGATTGCCCATTCGGGCATTCAGAACATATAGCACGTTGCTGTAAGCAAGCACATTCTCATTCAAAGTTGCAAGTTACTATGTAGAAACAAGTTTGTATAGGTATTTCAAAGATGCCCAGAACTGAGCTAAACGTTGTATGTCTCCAACTCCTAGAAATAACTTCATGCCCCATCTCCCTTACTTCCAGCTAGTAAGGATCACATATTTCCTAAGAAAGTTTTGACACAGATTCCCAATTCGGGCATTCAGTTCATATAGCACGTTGATGTAAGCAAGCACATTCTCATTCAAAGTTGCAAGTTACTATGTAGGAACAAGTTTGAATAGGACTTTCAAAGATGCCCAGAACTGAGCTAAACTTGGTATGTCTCCAACCTCTAGAAATAACTTCATGCCCCAACTCCCTTACTTCCAGCTAGTAAGGATCACATAATTCCTAACAAAGTTTTGACACACATTCCCAATTCAGGCATTCAGAACATATAGCACGGTGCTGTAAGCAAGCACATTCTCATTCAAAGTTGCAAGTTGCTATGTAGGAACAAGTTTGAATAGGACTTTCAAAGATGCCCAGAACTGAGCTAAACTTGGTATGCCTCCAACTCCTAGAAATAACTTCATGCCCCATCTCCCTTACTTCCAGCTGGTAAGGATCACATAATTCCTAACAAAGTTTTGACACAGATTCCCAATTCGGGCATTCAGAACATATCGCACGTTGCTGTAAGCAAGCACATTCTCATTCAAAGTTGCAAGTTGCTATGTAGGAACAAGTTTGTATAGGTATTTCAAAGATGCCCAGAACTGTGCTAAACTTGGTACGTGTCCAACTCCTAGAAATATCTTCATGCCCCAACTCCCTTACTTCCAGCTAGTAAGGATCACATAATTCCTAACAAAGTTTGACACAGATTCCCAATTCGGGCATTCAGAACATATAGCACGTTGCTGTAAGCAAGCACATTCTCATTCAAATTTGCAAGTTACTATGTAGGAACAAGTTGGTATAGGTATTTCAAAGATGCCCAGAACTGAGCTAAACTTGGTATGTGTCCAACTCCTAGAAATAACATCATGCCCCATCTCCCTTGCTTCCATCTAGTAAGGATCACATAATTCCTAACAAAGTTTTGACACAGATTCCCAATTCGGGCATTCAGAACATATAGCACGTTGCTGTAAGCAAGCACATTCTCCTTTAAAGTTGCAAGTTACTATGTAGGAACAAGTTTGTATAGGTATTTCAAAGATGCCCAGAACTGAGCTAAACGTTGTCTGTCTCCAACTCCTAGAAATAACTCCATGCCCCATCTCCCTTACTTCCAGCTAATAAGGATCACATAATTTCTAACAAAGTTTTGACACAGGTTCCCAATTAGGGCATTCAGAATATATCGCACGTTGCTGTAAGCAAGCACATTCTCATTCAAAGTTGCAAGTTACTATGTAGGAACAAGTTTGTATAGGTATTTCAAAGATGCCCAGAACTGTGCTAAACTTTGTATGTGTCCAACTCCTAGAAAAACCTTCATGCCCCAACTCCGTTACTTCCAGCTAGTAAGATTCACATAATTCCTAACAAATTTTGACACAGATTCCCAATTCGGGCATTCAGAACATGTAGCACGTTGCTGTAAGCAAGCACATTCTCATTCCAAGTTGCAAGTTACTATGTAGGAACAAGTTTGTACAGGTATTTCAAGGATTCCCAGAACTGAGCTAAACGTTGTATGTCTCCAACTCCTAGAAATAACTTCATGCCCCATCTCCCTTACTTCCAGCTAATAAGGATCACATAATTTCTAACAAAGTTTTGACACAGGTTCCCAATTCGGGCATTCAGAACATGTAGCACGTTGCTGTAAGCAAGCACATTCTCATTCAAAGTTGCAAGTTACTATGTAGGAACAAGTTTGAATAGGAATTTCAAAGATGCCCAGAACTGAGCTAAACTTGGTATGTGTCCAACTCCTAGAAATATCTTCATGCCCCAACTCCCTTACTTCCAGCTAGTAAGGATCACATAATTCCTAACAAATTTTGACACAGATTCCCAATTCGGGCATTCAGAACATATAGCACGTTGCTGTAAGCAAGCACATTCTCATTTAAAGTTGCAAGTTACTATGTAGGAACAAGTTTGTATAGGTATTTCAAAGATGCCCAGAACTGAGCTAAACTTGGTATGTGTCCATCTCCTAGAAATAACTCCATGCCCCAAACTCCCTTACTTCCAGCTAGTAAGGATCACATAATTCCTAACAAATTTTTGACACAGATTCCCAATTCGGGCATTCAGAACATATAGCACGTTGCTGTAAGCAAGCACATTCTCATTCAAAGTTGCAAGTTACTATGTAGGAACAAGTTTGAATAGGAATTTCAAAGATGCCCAGAACTGAGCTAAACGTTGTATGTCTCCAACTCCTAGAAATAACTCCATGCCCCATCTCCCTTACTTCCAGCTAATAAGGATCACATAATCTCTAACAAAGATTTGACACAGGTTCCCAATTCGGGCATTCAGAATATATCGCACGTTGCTGTAAGCAAGCACATTCTCATTCAAAGTTGCAAGTTACTATGTAGGAACAAGTTTGAATAGGAATTTCAAAAATGCCCAGAACTGAGCTAAACTTGGTATGTGTCCAACTCCTAGAAATAACTCCATGCCCCATCTCCCTTACTTCCAGCTAGTAAGGATCACATAATGCCTAATAAAGTTTTGACACAGATTCCCAATTCGGGCATTCAGAACATATAGCACGGGGCTGTAAGCAAGCACATTCTCATTCAAAGTTGCAAGTTACTATGTAGGAACAAGTTTGAATAGGACTTTCAAAGATGCCCAGAACAGAGCTAAACTTGGTATGTCTCCAACTCCTAGAAATATCTTCATGCCCCAACTCCCTTACTTCCAGCTAGTAAGGATCACATAATTCCTAACATATTTTGACACAGATTCCCAATTCGGGCATTCAGAACATATAGCACGTTGCTGTAAGCAAGCACATTCTCATTCAAAGTTGCAATTAATATGTAGGAACAAGTTGGTATAGGTATTTCAAAGACGCCCAGAACTGAGCTAAACTTGGTATGTGTCCAACTCCTAGAAACAACTTCATGCCCCATCTCCCTTGCTTCCATCTAGTAAGGATCACATAATTCCTAACAAAGTTTTGACACAGATTCCCAATTCGGGCATTCAGAACATATAGCACGTTGCTGTAAGCAAGCACATTCTCATTTAAAGTTGCAAGTTACTATGTAGGAACAAGTTTGTATAGGTATTTCAAAGATGCCCAGAACTGTGCTAAACTTGGTATGTGTCCAACTCCTAGAAAAACCTTCATGCCCCAACTCCCTTACTTCCAGCTAGTAAGGATCACATAATTCCTAACAAATTTTGACACAGATTCCCATTCGGGCATTCAGAACATATAGCACGTTGCTGTAAGCAAGCACATTCTCATTCAAAGTTGCAAGTTACTATGTAGGAACAAGTTTCTATAGGTATTTCAAAGATGCCCAGAACTGAGCTAAACATGGTATGTGTCAAACTCCTAGAAATAACTTCATGCCCCATATCCCTTACTTCCAGCTAGTAAGGATCACATAATTCATAACAAAGTTTTGACACAGATTCCCAATTCGGGCATTCAGAACATGTAGCACGTTGCTGTAAGCAAGCACAGTCTCATTCAAAGTTGCAAGTTACTATGTATGAACAAGTTTGTACAGGTATTTCAAGGATTCCCAGAACTGAGCTAAACGTTGTATGTCTCCAACTCCTAGAAATAACTTCATGCCCAATCTCCCTTACTTGAAGCTAATAAGGATCACATAATTTCTAACAAAGTTTTGACACAGGTTCCCAATTCGGGCATTCAGAACATGTAGCACGTTGCTGTAAGCAAGCACATTCTAATTCAAAGTTGCAAGTTACTATGTAGGAACAAGTTTGTATAGGTATTTCAAAGATGCACAGAAGTGAGCTAAACGTTGTATGTCTCCAACTCCTAGAAGTAACTTCATGCCCCAACTTCATTACTTCCAGCCGGTAAGGATCACATAATTCCTAAAATGTTTTGACACAGATTCCCAATTCGGGCATTCAGAACATATCGCACGTTGCTGTAAGCAAGCACATTCTCATTCAAAGTTGCAAGTTACTATGTAGGAACAAGTTTGTATAGGTATTTCAAAGATGCCCAGAAGTGAGCTAAACTTGGTATGTGTCCATCTCCTAGAAATAACTTCATGCCCCAAACTCCCTTACTTCCAGCTAGTAAGGATCACATAATTCCTAACAAAGTTTTGACACAGATTCCCAATTCGGGCATTCAGAATATATCGCACGATGCTGTAAGCAAGCACATTCTCATTCAAAGTTGCAAGTTACTATGTAGGAACAAGTTTGTATAGGTATTTCAAAGATGCCCAGAACTGTGCTAAACTTGGTATGTGTCCAACTCCTAGAAATACCTTCATGCCCCAACTCCCTTACTTCCAGCTAGTAAGGATCACATAATTCCTAACAAATTTTGACAAAGATTCCCAATTCGGGCATTCAGAACATATAGCACGTTGCTGAAATCAAGCACATTCTCATTCAAAGTTGCAAGTTAATATGTAGGAACAAGTTCGTATAGGTATTTCAAAGATGCCCAGAACTGAGCTAAACTTGGTATGTGTCCAACTCCTAGAAATAACTTTATGCCCCATCTCACTTACTTCCAGGTAGTAAGGATCACATAATTCCTAACAAAGTTTTGACACACATTCCCAATTCGGGCATTCAGAACATGTAGCACGTTGCTGTAAGCAAGCACATTCTCATTCAAAGTTTCAAGTTACTATGTAGGAACAAGTTTGTATAGGTATTTCAAAGATGCCGAGAACTGAACTAAACGTTGCATGTCTCCAACTCCTAGAAATAACTTCATGCCCCATCTCCCTTACTTCCAGCTAGTAAGGATCACATAATTCCTAACAAAGTTTTGACACAGATTCCCAATTCGGGCATTCAGAATATATCGCACGTTGCTGTAAGTAAGCACATTCTCATTCAAAGTTGCAAGTTACTATGTAGGAACAACTTTGAATAGGAATTTCAAAGATGCCCAGAACTGAGCTAAACGTTGTATGTCTCCAACTCCTAGAAATAACTCCATGCCCCATCTCCCTTACTTCCAGCTAATAAGGATCACATAATTTCTAACAAAGTTTTGACACAGGTTCCCTATTTGGGCATTCAGAATATATCGCACGTTGCTGTAAGCAAGCACATTCTCATTCAAAGTTGCAAGTTACTATGTAGGAACAAGTTTGTATAGGTATTTCAAAGATGCCCAGAACTGTGCTAAACTTGGTATGTGTCCAACTCCTAGAAAAACCTTCATGCCCCAACTCCCTTACTTCCTTCTAGGAAGGATCACATAATTCCTAACAAATTTTGGCACAGATTCCCAATTCGGGCATTCAGAACATATAGCACGTTGCTGTAAGCAAGCACATTCTCATTCAAAGTTGCAAGTTACTATGTAGGAACAAGTTTGTATAGGTATTTCAAAGATGCCCAGAACTGAGCTAAACATGGTATGTGTCAAACTCCTAGAAATAACTTCATGCCTCATCTCCCTTACTTCCAACTAGTAAGGATCACATAATTCATAACAAAGTTTTGACACAGATTCCCAATTCGGGCATTCAGAACATGTAGCACGTTGCTGTAAGCAAGCACATTCTCATTCAAAGTTGCAAGTTACTATGTATGAACAAGTTTGTACAGGTATTTCAAGGATTCCCAGAACTGAGCTAAACGTTGTATGTCTCCAACTCCTAGAAATAACTTCATGCCCAATCTCCCTTACTTGAAGCTAATAAGGATCACATAATTTCTAACAAAGTTTTGACACAGGTTCCCAATTCGGGCATTCAGAACATGTAGCACGTTGCTGTAAGCAAGCACATTCTAATTCAAAGTTGCAAGTTACTATGTAGGAACAAGTTTGTATAGGTATTTCAAAGATGCCCAGAACTGAGCTAAACGTTGTATGTCTCCAACTCCTAGAAGTAACTTCATGCCCCAACTCCATTACTTCCAGCCGGTAAGGATCACATAATTCCTAAAATGTTTTGACACAGATTCCCAATTCGGGCATTCAGAACATATCGCACGTTGCTGTAAGCAAGCACATTCTCATTCAAAGTTGCAAGTTACTATGTAGGAACAAGTTTGTATAGGTATTTCAAAGATGCCCAGAAGTGAGCTAAACTTGGTATGTGTCCAACTCCTAGAAATAACTTTATGCCCCATCTCACTTACTTCCAGGTAGTAAGGATCACATAATTCCTAACAAAGTTTTGACACACATTCCCAATTCGGGCATTCAGAACATGTAGCACGTTGCTGTAAGCAAGCACATTCTCATTCAAAGTTTCAAGTTACTATGTAGGAACAAGTTTGTATAGGTATTTCAAAGATGCCGAGAACTGAGCTAAACGTTGCATGTCTCCAACTCCTAGAAATAACTTCATGCCCCATCTCCCTTACTTCCAGCTAGTAAGGATCACATAATTCCTAACAAAGTTTTGACACAGATTCCCAATTCGGGCATTCAGAATATATCGCACGTTGCTGTAAGTAAGCACATTCTCATTCAAAGTTGCAAGTTACTATGTAGGAACCAGTTTGTATAGGTATTTCAAAGATGCCCAGAACTGTGCTAAACTTGGTATGTGTCCAACTCCTAGAAATACCTTCATGCCCCAACTCCCTTACTTCCAGCTAGTAAGGATCACATAATTCCTAACAAATTTTGACACAGATTCCCAATTCGGGCATTCAGAACATGTAGCACGTTGCTGTAAGCAAGCACATTCTCATTCAAAGTTGCAAGTTACTATGTAGAAACAAGTTTGTACAGGTATTTCAAAGATGCCCAGAACTGAGCTAAACGTTGTATGTCGTCAACTCCTAGAAATAACTTCATGCCCAATCTCCCTTACTTCCAGCTAATAAGGATCACATAATTTCTAACAAAGTTTTGACACAGGTTCCCAATTCGGGCATTCAGAACATGTAGCACGTTGCTGTAAGAAAGCACATTCTCATTCAAAGATGCAAGTTACTATGTAGGAACAAGTTTGTATAGGTATTTCAAAGATGCCCAGAACTGAGCTAAACTTGGTATGTGTCCAACCTCTGGAAATGACTTCAAGCCCCAACTCCCTTACTTCCAGCTAGTAAGGATCACATAATTCCTAACAAAGTTTTGACACAGATTCCCAATTCGGGCATTCAGTAAATGTAGCAAGTTGCTGTAAGCAAGGACATTCTCATTCAAAGTTGCAAGTTACTATGTAGGAACAAGTTTGTATAGGTATTTCAAAGATGCCCAGAACTGAGCTAAACTTGGTATGTCTCCAACTAAAAAAATAACTTCATGCCCCATCTCCCTTACTTCCATCTAGTAAGGATCACATAATTTCTAACAAAGTTTTAACACAGATTCCCAATTCGGGCATTCAGAACATGTAGCACGTTGCTGTAAGCAAGCACATTCTCATTCAAATTTGCAAGTTACTATGTAGGAACAAGTTTGTAAAGGTATTTCAAAGATGCCCGGAACTGAGCTAAACGTTGTATGTCTCCAACTCCTAGCAATAACTTCATGCCCCATCACCCTTACTTCCAGCCTGTAATGATCACATAATTCCTAACAATGTTTTGACACAGATTCCCAATTCGGGCATTCAGAACCTATAGCACGTTGCTGTAAGAAAGCACATTCTCATTCAAAGTTGCAAGATACTATGTAGGAACAAGATTGTATAGGTATTTCAAAGATGCCCAGAACTGACCTAAACTTGGTATGTGTCCAACTCCTAGAAATATCTTCATGCCCCAACTCCCTTACTTCCAGCTAGTAAGGATCACATAATTCCTAACAAATTTTGACACAGATTCCCAATTCGGGCATTCAGAACATATAGCACGTTGCTGTAAGCAAGCACATTCTCATTCAAAGTTGCAAGTTAATATGTAGGAACAAGTTGGTATAGGTATTTCAAAGACGCCCAGAACTGAGCTAAACTTGGTATGTGTCCAACTCCTAGAAACAACTTCATGCCCCATCTCCCTTGCTTCCATCTAGTAAGGATCACATAATTCCTAACAAAGTTTTGACACAGATTCCCAATTCGGGCATTCAGAACATATAGCACGTTGCTGTAAGCAAGCACATTCTCATTTAAGGTTGCAAGTTACTATGTAGGAACAAGTTTGTATAGGTATTTCAAAGATGCCCAGAACTGAGCTAAACTTGGTATGTGTCCATCTCCTAGAAATAACTCCATGCCCCAAACTCCCTTACTTCCAGCTAGTAAGGATCACATAATTCCTAACAAATTTTTGACACAGAATCACAATTCGGGATTTCAGAACATATAGCACGTTGCTGTAAGCAAGCACATTCTCATTCAAAGTTGCAAGTTACTATGTAGGAACAAGTTTGAATAGGAATTTCAAAGATGCCCAGAACTGAGCTAAACGTTGTATGTCTCCAACTCCTAGAAATAACTCCATGCCCCATCTCCCTTACGTCCAGCTAATAAGGATCACATAATTTCTAACAAAGTTTTGACACAGGTTCCCAATTTGGGCATTCAGAATATATCGCACGTTGCTGTAAGCAAACACATTCTCATTCAAAGTTGCAAGTTACTATGTAGGAACAAGTTTGTATAGGTATTTCAAAGATGCCCAGAAGTGAGCTAAACTTGGTATGTGTCCATCTCCTAGAAATAACTTCATGCCCCAAACTCCCTTACTTCCAGCTAGTAAGGATCACATAATTCCTAAGAAAGTTTTGACACAGATTCCCAATTCGGTCATTCAGAACATATAGAACGTTGCTGTAAGCAAGCACATTCTCATTCAAAGTTGCAAGTTACTATGTAGGAACAAGTTTGAATAGGAATTTCAAAGATGCCCAGAACTGAGCTAAACTTGGTATGTGTCCAACTCCTAGAAATAACTCCATGCCCCATCTCCCTTACTTCCAGCTAGCAAGGATCACATAATTCCTAACAAAGTTTTGACACAGATTCCAAATTCGGGCATTCAGAATATATCGCACGTTGCTGTAAGCAAGCACATTCTCATTCAAAGTTGCAAGTTACTATGTAGGAACAAGTTTGTATAGGTATTTTAAAGATGCCCAGAACTGTGCTAAACTTGGTATGTGTCCAACTCCTAGAAATACCTTCATGCCCCAACTCCCTTACTTCCAGCTAGTAAGGATCACATAATTCCTAACAAATTTTGACAAAGATTCCCAATTCGGGCATTCAGAACATATAGAACGTTGCTGAAAGCAAGCACATTCTCGTTCAAAGTTGCAAGTTAATATGTAGGAACAAGTTCGTATAGGTATTTCAAAGATGCCCAGAACTGAGCTAAACTTGGTATGTGTCCAACTGCTAGAAATAACTTTATGCCCCATCTCACTTACTTCCAGGTAGTAAGGATCACATAATTCCTAACAAAGTTTTGACACACATTCCCAATTCGGGCATTCAGAACATGTAGCACGTTGCTGTAAGCAAGCACATTCTCATTCAAAGTTTCAAGTTACTATGTAGGAACAAGTTTGTATAGGTATTTCAAAGATGCCGAGAACTGAGCTAAACGTTGCATGTCTCCAACTCCTAGAAATAACTTCATGCCCCATCTCCCTTACTTCCAGCTAGTAAGGATCACATAATTCCTAACAAAGTTTTGACACAGATTCCCAATTCGGGCATTCAGAATATATCGCACGTTGCTGTAAGTAAGCACATTCTCATTCAAAGTTGCAAGTTACTATGTAGCAACAAGTTTGAATAGGAATTTCAAAGATGCCCAAAACTGAGCTAAACATGGTATGTGTCAAACTCCTAGAAATAACTTCATGCCCCATCTCCCTTACTTCCAGCTAGTAAGGATCACATAATTCATAACAAAGTTTTGACACAGATTCCCAATTCGGGCATTCAGAACATGTAGCACGTTGCTGTAAGCAAGCACATTCTCATTCAAAGTTGCAAGTTACTATGTATGAACAAGTTTGTACAGGTATTTCAAGGATTCCCAGAACTGAGCTAAACGTTGTATGTCTCCAACTCCTAGAAATAACTTCATGCCCAATCTCCCTTACTTGAAGCTAATAAGGATCACATAATTTCTAACAAAGTTTTGACACAGGTTCCCAATTCGGGCATTCAGAACATGTAGCACGTTGCTGTAAGCAAGCACATTCTAATTCAAAGTTGCAAGTTACTATGTAGGAACAAGTTTGTATAGGTATTTCAAAGATGCACAGAAGTGAGCTAAACGTTGTATGTCTCCAACTCCTAGATGTAACTTCATGCCCCAACTCCATTACTTCCAGCCGGTAAGGATCACATAATTCCTAAAATGTTTTGACACAGATTCCCAATTCGGGCATTCAGAACATATCGCACGTTGCTGTAAGCAAGCACATTCTCAATCAAAGTTGCAAGTTACTATGTAGGAACAAGTTTGTATAGGTATTTCAAAGATGCCCAGAAGTGAGCTAAACTTTGTATGTGTCCATCTCCTAGAAATAACTTCATGCCCCAAACTCCCTTACTTCCAGCTAGTAAGGATCACATAATTCCTAACAAAGTTTTGACACAGATTCCCAATTCGGTCATTCAGAACATATAGCACGTTGCTGTAAGAAGCACATTCTCATTCAAAGTTGCAAGTTACTATGTAGGAACAAGTTTGAATAGGAATTTCAAAGATGCCCAGAACTGAGCTAAACTTGGTATGTGTCCAACTCCTAGAAATAACTCCATGCCCCATCTCCCTTACTTCCAGCTAGTAAGGATCACATAATTCCTAACAAAGTTTTGACACAGATTCCCAATTCGGGCATTCAGAATATATCGCACGTTGCTGTAAGCAAGCACATTCTCATTCAAAGTTGCAAGTTACTATGTAGGAACAAGTTTGTATAGGTATTTCAAAGATGCCCAGAACTGTGCTAAACTTGGTATGTGTCCAACTCCTAGAAATATCTTCATGCCCCATCTCCCTTACTTCCAGCTAGTAAGGATCACATAATTCCTAAAAATTTTGACAAAGATTGCCAATTCGGGCATTCAGAACATATAGCACGTTGCTGAAAGCAAGCACATTCTCATTCAAAGTTGCAAGTTACTATGTAGGAACAAGTTTGTTTAGGTATTTCAAAGATGCCCAGAACTGTGCTAAACTTGGTATGTGTCCAACTCCTAGAAAAACCTTCATGCCCCAACTCCCTTACTTCCAGCTAGTAAGGATCACATAATTCCTAACAAATTTTGACACAGATTCCCAATTCGGGCATTCAGATCATATAGCACGTTGCTGTAAGCAAGCACATTCTCATTCAAAGTTGCAAGTTACTATGTAGGAACAAGTTTGTATCGGTATTTCAAAGATGCCCAGAACTGAGCTAAACATGGTATGTGTCAAACTCCTAGAAATAACTTCATGCCCCATCTCCCATACTTCCAGCTAGTAAGGATCACATAATTCATAACAAAGTTTTGACACAGATTCCCAATTCGGGCATTCAGAACATGTAGCACGTTGCTGTAAGCAAGCACATTCTCATTCAAAGTTGCAAGTTACTATGTATGAACAAGTTTGTACAGGTATTTCAAGGATTCCCAGAACTGAGCTAAACGTTGTATGTCTCCAACTCCTAGAAATATCTTCATGCCCAATCTCCCTTACTTGAAGCTAATAAGGATCACTTAATTTCTAACAAAGTTTTGACACAGGTTCCCAATTCGGGCATTCAGAACATGTAGCAGGTTGCTGTAAGCAAGCACATTCTAATTCAAAGTTGCAAGTTACTATGTAGGAACAAGTTTGTATAGGTATTTCAAAGATGCACAGAAGTGAGCTAAACGTTGTATGTCTCCAACTCCTAGAAGTAACTTCATGCCCCAACTCCATTACTTCCAGCCGGTAAGGATCACATAATTCCTAAAATGTTTTGACACAGATTCCCAATTCGGGCATTCAGAAAATATCGCACGTTGCTGTAAGCAAGCACATTCTCATTCAAAGTTGCAAGTTACTATGTAGGAACAAGTTTGTATAGGTATTTCAAAGATGCCCAGAAGTGAGCTAAACTTGGTATGTGTCCATCTCCTAGAAATAACTTCATGCCCCAAACTCCCTTACTTCCAGCTAGTAAGGATCACATAATTCCTAACAAAGTTTTGACACAGATTCCCAATTCGGTCATTCAGAACATATAGCACGTTGCTGTAAGCAAGCACATTCTCATTCAAAGTTGCAAGTTACTATGTAGGAACAAGTTTGAATGGGAATTTCAAAGATGCCCAGAACTGAGCTAAACTTGGTATGTGTCCAACTCCTAGAAATAACTCCATGCCCCATCTCCCTTACTTCCAGCTAGTAAGGATCACATAATTCCTAACAAAGTTTTGACACAGATTCCCAATTCGGGCATTCAGAATATATCGCACGTTGCTGTAAGCAAGCACATTCTCATTCAAAGTTGCAAGTTACTATGTAGGAACAAGTTTGTATAGGTATTTCAAAGATGCCCAGAACTGTGCTAAACTTGGTATGTGTCCAACTCCTAGAAATACCTTCATGCCCCAACTCCCTTACTTCCAGCTAGTAAGGATCACATAATTCCTAACAAATTTTGACAAAGATTCCCAATTCGGGCATTCAGAACATATAGCACGTTGCTGAAAGCAAGCACATTCTCATTCAAAGTTGCAAGTTAATATGTAGGAACAAGTTCGTATAGGTATTTCAAAGATGCCCAGAACTGAGCTAAACTTGGTATGTGTCCAACTCCTAGAAATAACTTTATGCCCCATCTCACTTACTTCCAGGTAGTAAGGATCACATAATTCCTAACAAAGTTTTGACACACATTCCCAATTCGGGCATTCAGAACATGTAGCACGTTGCTGTAAGCAAGCACATTCTCATTCAAAGTTTCAAGTTACTATGTAGGAACAAGTTTGTATAGGTATTTCAAAGATGCCGAGAACTGAGCTAAACGTTGCATGTCTCCAACTCCTAGAAATAACTTCATGCCCCATCTCCCTTACTTCCAGCTAGTAAGGATCACATAATTCCTAACAAAGTTTTGACACAGATTCCCAATTCGGGCATTCAGAATATATCGCACGTTGCTGTAAGTAAGCACATTCTCATTCAAAGTTGCAAGTTACTATGTAGGAACAAGTTTGTATAGGTATTTCAAAGATGCCCAGAACTGTGCTAAACTTGGTATGTGTCCAACTCCTAGAAATACCTTCATGCCCCAACTCCCTTACTTCCAGCTAGTAAGGATCACATAATTTCTAACAAATTTTGACACAGATTCCCAATTCGGGCATTCAGAACATATAGCACGTTGCTGTAAGCAAGCACATTCTCATTCAAAGTTGCAAGTTAATATGTAGGAACAAGTTTGTATAGGTATTTCAAAGATGCCCAGAACTGAGCTAAACTTGGTATGTGTCCAACATCTAGAAATAACTTCATGCCCCATCTCCCTTACTTCCAGCTAGTAAGGATCACATAATTCCTAACAAAGTTTTGACACAGATTCCCAATTCGGGCATTAAGAACATGTAGCACGTTGCTGTAAGCAAGCACATTCTCATTCAAAGTTGCAAGTTACTATGTAGGAACAAGTTTGTACAGGTATTTCAAAGATGCCCAGAACTGAGCTAAACGTTGTATGTCTCCAACTCCTAGAAATAACTTCATGCCCAATCTCCCTTACTTCCAGCTAATAAGGATCACATAATTTCTAACAAAGTTTTGACACAGATTCCCAATTCGGGCATTCAGAACATGTAGCACGTTGCTGTAAGCAAGCACATTCTCATTTAAAGATGCAAGTTACTATGTAGGAACAAGTTTGTATAGGTATTTCAAAGATGCCCAGAACTGAGCTAAACTTGGTATGTGTCCAACCTCTGGAAATGACTTCAAGCCCCAACTCCATTACTTCCAGCTAGTAAGGATCACATAATTCCTAACAAAGTTTTGACACAGATTCCCAATTCGGGCATTCAGAAAATGTAGCAAGTTGCTGTAAGCAAGCACATTCTCATTCAAAGTTGCAAGTTACTATGTAGGAACAAGTTTGTATAGGTATTTCAAAGATGCCCAGAACTGAGCTAAACTTGGTATGTCTCCAACTAAAAAAATAACTTCATGCCCCATCTCCCTTACTTCCATCTAGTAAGGATCACATAATTTCTAACAAAGTTTTAACAGAGATTCCCAATTCGGGCATTCAGAACATGTAGCACGTTGCTGTAAGCAAGCACATTCTCATTCAAATTTGCAAGTTACTATGTAGGAACAAGTTTGTAAAGGTATTTCAAAGATGCCCAGAACTGAGCTAAACGTTGTATGTCTCCAACTCCTAGAAATAACTTCATGCCCCATCACCCTTACTTCCAGCCTGTAATGATCACATAATTCCTAACAATGTTTTGACACAGATTCCCAATTCGGGCATTCAGAACCTATAGCACGTTGCTGTAAGAAAGCACATTCTCATTCAAAGTTGCAAGATACTATGTAGGAACAAGTTTGTATAGGTATTTCAAAGATGCCCAGAACTGAGCTAAACGTTGTATGTCTCCAACTCCTAGAAATAACTTCATGCCCCATCTCCCTTACTTCCATCTAGTAAGGATCACATAATTTCTAACAAAGTTTTAACACAGATTCCCAATTCGGGCATTCAGAACATGTAGCACGTTGCTGGGAGCAAGCACATTCTCATTCAAACTTGCAAGTTACTATGTAGGAACAAGTTTGTATAGGTATTTCAAAGATGCCCAGAACTGAGCTAAACGTTGTATGTCTCCAACTCCTAGAAATAACTTCGTGCCCCATCTCCCTTACTTCCATCTAGTAAGGATCACATAATTTCTAACAAAGTTTTGACACAGATTCCCAATTCGGGGATTCAGAACATATAGCACGTTGCTGTAAGCAAGCACATTCTCATTCAAAGTTGCAAGTTACTATGTAGGAACAAGTTTGTAAAGGTATTTCAACGATGCTCAGAACTGAGCTAAACTTGGTATGTCTCCAACTCCTAGAAATAACTTCATGCCCCATCACCCTTACTTTCAGCTAGTAAGGATCACATAATTCCTAACAAAGTTTTGACACAGATTCCCAATTCGGGCATTCAGAACATATAGCACGTTGCTGTAAGCAAGCACATTCTCATTCAAAGTTGCAAGTTAATATGTAGGAACAAGTTTGTATAGGTATTTCAAAGATGCCCAGAACTGAGCTTTCTTGGTATGTGTCCAACCTCTAGAAATAACCTCATGCCCCAACTCCCTTACTTCCAGCTAGCAAGGATCCCATAATTCCTAACAAAGTTATGACACAGATTCCCAATTCGGGCATTCAGAACATATAGCACGTTGCTGTAAGCAAGCACATTCTCATTCAAAGTTGCAAGTTACTATGTAGGAACAAGTTTGTATAGGTATTTCAAAGATGCCCAGAACTGTGCTAAACTTGGTATGTGTCCAACTCCTAGAAATACCTTCATGCCACAACTCCCTTACTTCCAGCTAGTAAGGATCACATAATTCCTAACAAAGATTTGACACAGATTCCCAATTCGGGCATTCAGAACATATAGCACGTTGCTGTAAGCAAGCACATTCTCATTCAAAGTTGCAAGTTAATATGTAGGAACAAGTTTGTATAGGTATTTCAAAGATGCCCAGAACTGAGCTAAACTTGGTATGTGTCCAACTACTAGAAATAACTTCATGCCCCATCTCCCTTACTTCCAGCTAGTAAGGATCACATAATTCCTAACAAAGTTTTGACACAGATTCCCAATTCGGGCATTCAGAACACGTAGCACGTTGCTGTAAGCAAGCACATTCTCATTCAAAGTTGCAAGTTACTATGTAGGAACAAGATTGTACAGGTATTTCAAAGATGCCCAGAACTGAGCTAAACGTTGTATGTCTCCAACTCCTAGAAAAAACTTCATGCCCCATCACCCTTACTTCCAGCTAGTAAGGATCACATAATTCCAAACAAAGTTTTGACACAGATTCCCAATTCGGGCATTCAGAACATGTAGCACGTTGCTGTAAGCAAGCACATTCTCATTCAAAGTTGCAAGTTACTATGTAGGAACAAGTTTGTATAGGTATTTCAAAGATGCCCAGAACTGAGCTAAACTTGGTATGTGTCCAACCTCTAGAAATAACTTCATGCCCGAACTCCCTTACTTCCAGCTAGTAAGGATCACATAATTCCTAACAAAGTTTTGACACAGATTCCCAATTCGGGAATTCAGAACATATCGCACGTTGCTGTAAGCAAGCACATTCTCATTCAAAGTTGCAAGTTACTATGTAGGAACAAGTTTGTATAGGAATTTCAAAGATGCCCAGAACTGAGCTAAACTTGGTATGTGTCCATCTCCTAGAAATAACTTCATGCCCCAAACTCCCTTACTTCCAGCTAGTAAGGATCACATAATTCCTAACAAAGTTTTGACACAGGTTCCCAGTTCGGGCATTCAGATAATATAGCACGTTGCCGTAAGCAAGCACATTCTAATTCAAAGTTGCAAGTTACTATGTAGGAACAAGGTTGAATAGATTTTTCAAAGATGCCCAGAACTCAGCTAAACTTGGTATGTGTCCAACTCCTAGAAATAACTCCATGCCCCATCTCCCTTACTTCCAGCTAGTAAGGATCACATAATTCCTAACAAAGTTTTGACACAGACTCCCAATTCGGGCATTCAGAATATATCGCACGTTGCTGTAAGCAAGCACATTCTCATTCAAAGTTGCAAGTTACTATGTAGGAATAAGTTTGTATAGGTATTTCAAAGATGCCCAGAACTGTGCTAAACTTGGTATGTATCCAACTCCTAGAAATACCTTCATGCCCCAACTCCCTTACTTCCAGCTAGTAAGGATCACATAATTCCTAACAAATTTTGACAAAGATTCCCAATTCGGGCATTAAGAACATATAGCACGTTGCTGAAAGCAAGCACATTCTCATTCAAAGTTGCAAGTTAATATGTAGGAACAAGTTCGTATAGGTATTTCAAAGATGCCCAGAACTGAGCTAAACTTGGTATGTGTCCAACTCCTAGAAATAACTTCATGCCCCATCTCACTTACTTTCAGGTAGTAAGGATCACATAATTCCAAACAAAGTTTTGACACAGATTCCCAATTCGGGCATTCAGAACATGTAGCACGTTGCTGTAAGCAAGCACATTCTCATTCAAAGTTTCAAGTTACTATGTAGGAACAAGTTTGTATAGGTATTTCAAAGATGCCGAGAACTGAGCTAAACGTTGCATGTCTCCAACTCCTAGAAATAACTTCATGCCCCATCTCCCTTACTTCCAGCTAGTAAGGATCACATAATTCCTAACAAAGTTTTGACACAGATTCCCAATTCGGGCATTCAGAACATGGAGCACGTTGCTGTAAGCAAGCACATTCTCATTCAAAGTTGCAAGTTACTATGTAGGAACAAGTTTGTATAGGTATTTCAAAGATGCCCAGAACTGAGCTAAACGTTGTATGTCTTCAACTCCTAGAAATAACTTCATGCCCCATCTCACTTACTTCCAGCTATTATGGATCACATAATTTCTAACAAAGTTTTGACACAGATTCCCAATTCGGGCATTCAGAACATATAGCACGTTGCTGTAAGCAAGCACATTCTCATTCAAAGTTGCAAGTTACTAAGTAGGAACAAGTTTGTATAGGTATTTCAAAGATGCCCAGAACTGAGCTAAACGTTGTATGTCTCCAACTCCTAGAAATAACTTCATGCCCCATCTCCCTTACTTCCAGCTAGTAAGGATCACATAATTCCCAACAAAGTTTTGACACAGATTCCCAATTCGGGCATTCAGAACATGTAGGACGTTGCTGTAAGCAAGCACATTCTCATTCAAAGTTGCAAGTTACTATGTAGGAACAAGTTTGTATAGGTATTTCAAAGATGCCCAGAACTGAGCTAAACTTGGTATGTGTCCAACCTCTGGAAATAACTTCATGCCCCAACTCCCTTACTTCCAGCCAGTAAGGATCACATAATTCCTAACAAAGTTTTGACACAGATTCCCAATTCGGGCATTCAGAACATATAGCCCGTTGCTGTAAGCAAGCACATTCTCATTCAAAGTTGCAAGTTACTATGTAGGAACAAGTTTGTATAGGTATTTCAAAGATGCCCAGAACTGAGCTAAACGTTGTATGTCTCCAACTCCTAGAAATAACTTCATGCCCCATCTCCCTTACTTCCAGCTAGTAAGGATCACATAATTCCTAACAAAGTTTTGACACAGATTCCCAATTCGGGCATTCAGAACATGTAGCAGGTTGCTGTAAGCAAGCACATTCTCATTCAAATTTGCAAGTTACTATGTAGGAACAAGTTTGTAAAGGTATTTCAAAGATGCCCAGAACTGAGCGAAACGTTGTATATCTCCAACTCCTAGAAATAACTTCATGCCCCATCACCCTTACTTCCAGCCAGTAATGATGACATAATTCCTAACAAAGTTTTGACACAGATTCCCAATTCGGGCATTCAGAACCTATAGCACGTTGCTGTAAGAAAGCACATTCTCATTCAAAGTTGCAAGATACTATGTAGGAACAAGATTGTATAGGTATTTCAAAGATGCCCAGAACTGAGCTAAACTTGGTATGTGTGCAACCTCTAGAAATAACTTCATGCCCCAACTCCCTTACTTCCAGCCAGTAAGGATCACATAATTCCTAAAAAAGTTTTGACACAGATCCCCAATTCGGGCATTCAGAACATATAGCACGTTGCTGTAAGCAAGCACATTCTCATTCAAAGTTGCAAGTTACTATGTAGGAACAAGTTTGTATAGGTATTTCAAAGATGCAAAGAACTGAGCTAAACGTTGTATGTCTCCAACTCCTAGAAATAACTTCATGCCCCATCTCCCTTACTTCCATCTAGTAAGGATCACATAATTTCTAACAAAGTTTTAACACAGATTCCCAATTCGGGCATTCAGAACATGTAGCACGTTGCTGGGAGCAAGCACATTCTCATTCAAAGTTGCAAGTTACTATGTAGGAACAAGTTTGTACAGGTATTACAAAGATGCCCAGAACTGAGCTAAACTTGGTATGTGTCCAACCTCTAGAAATAACTTCATGCCCCAACTCCCTTACTTCCAGCTAGTAAGGATCACATAATTCCTAACAAAGTTTTGACACAGATTCCCAATTCGGGCATTCAGAACATATCGCACGTTGCTGTAAGCAAGCACATTCTCATTCAAAGTTGCAAGTTACTATGTAGGAACAAGTTTGTATAGGAATTTCAAAGATGCCCAGAACTGAGCTAAACTTGGTATGTGTCCATCTCCTGGAAATAACTTCATGCCCCAAACTCCCTTACTTCCAGCTAGTAAGGATCACATAATTCCTAACAAAGTTTTGACACAGATTCCCATTCGGGCATTCAGATCATATAGCACGTTGCCGTAAGCAAGCACATTCTAATTCAAAGTTGCAAGTTACTATGTAGGAACAAGGTTGAATAGATATTTCAAAGATGCCCAGAACTCAGCTAAACTTGGTATGTGTCCAACTCCTAGAAATAACTCCATGCCCCATCTCCCTTACTTCCAGCTAGTAAGGATCACATAATTCCTAACAAAGTTTTGACACAGATTCCCAATTCGTGCATTCAGAACATGTAGCACGTTGCTGTAAGCAAGCACATTCTCATTCAAAGTTGCAAGTTACTATGTAGGAACAAGTTTGTATAGGTATTTCAAAGATGCCCAGAACTGAGCTAAACGTTGTATGTCTTCAACTCCTAGAAATAACTTCATGCCCCATCTCACTTACTTCCAGCTATTATGGATCACATAATTTCTAACAAAGTTTTGACACAGATTCCCAATTCGGGCATTCAGAACATATAGCACGTTGCTGTAAGCAAGCACATTCTCATTCAAAGTTGCAAGATACTATGTAGGAACAAGTTTGTATAGGTATTTCAAAGATGCCCAGAACTGAGCTAAACGTTGTATGTCTCCAACTCCTAGAAATAACTTCATGCCCCATCTCCCTTACTTCCTGCTAGTAAGGATCACATAATTCCTAACAAAGTTTTGACACAGATTCCCAATTCGGGCATTCAGAACATGTAGGACGTTGCTGTAAGCAAGCACATTCTCATTCAAAGTTGCAAGTTACTATGTAGAAACAAGTTTGTATAGGTATTTCAAAGATGCCCAGAACTGAGCTAAACGTTGCATGTCTCCAACTCCTAGAAATAACTTCATGCCCCATCTCCCTTACTTCCAGCTAGTAAGGATCACATAATTCCTAACAAAGTTTTGACACAGATTCCCAATTCGGGGATTCAGAACATATAGCACGTTGCTGTAAGCAAGCACATTCTCATTCAAAGTTGCAAGTTACTATGTAGCAACAAGTTTGTATAGGTATTTCAAAGATGCCCAGAACTAAGCTAAACTTGGTATGTCTCCAACTCCTAGAAATAACTTCATGCCCCAAACTCCCTTACTTCCAGCTGGTAAGGATCACATAATTCCTAACAAAGTTTTGACACAGATTCCCAATTCGGTCATTCAGAACATATAGCACGTTGCTGTAAGCAAGCACATTCTCATTCAAAGTTGCAAGTTACTATGAAGGAACAAGTTTGAATAGGAATTTCAAAGATGCCCAGAACTGAGCAAAACTTGGTATGTGTCCAACTCCTAGAAATAACTCCATGCCCCATCTCACTTACTTCCAGCTAGTAAGGATCACATAATTCCTAACAAAGTTTTGACACAGATTCCCAATTCGGGCATTCAGAATATATCGCACGTTGCTGTAAGTAAGCACATTCTCATTCAAAGTTGCAAGTTACTATGTAGGAACAAGTTTGTATAGGTATTTCAAAGATGCCCAGAACTGTGCTAAACTTGGTATGTGTCCAACTCCTAGAAATACCTTCATGCCCCAACTCCCTTACTTCCAGCTAGTAAGGATCACATAATTCCTAACAAATTTTGACACAGATTCCCAATTCGGGCATTCAGAACATATAGCACGTTGCTGTAAGCAAGCACATTCTCATTCAAAGTTGCAAGTTAATATGTAGGAACAAGTTTGTATAGGTATTTCAAAGATGCCCAGAACTGAGCTAAACGTTGTATGTCTCCAACTCCTAGAAATAACTTCATGCCCCATCTCCCTTACTTCCAGCTAGTAAGGATCACATAATTCCTAACAAAGTTTTGACACAGATTCCCAATTCGGGCATTCAGAACATGTAGGACGTTGCTGTAAGCAAGCACATTCTCATTCAAAGTTGCAAGTTACTATGTAGAAACAAGTTTGTATAGGTATTTCAAAGATGCCCAGAACTGAGCTAAACGTTGCATGTCTCCAACTCCTAGAAATAACTTCATGCCCCATCTCCCTTACTTCCAGCTAGTAAGGATCACATAATTCCTAACAAAGTTTTGACACAGATTCCCAATTCGGGGATTCAGAACATATAGCACGTTGCTGTAAGCAAGCACATTCTCATTCAAAGTTGCAAGTTACTATGTAGCAACAAGTTTGTATAGGTATTTCAAAGATGCTCAGAACTGAGCTAAACTTGGTATGTGTCCATCTTCTAGAAATAACTTCATGCCCCAACTCCCTTACTTCCAGCTATTAAGGATCACATAATTCCTAACAAAGTTTTGACACAGATTCCCAATTCGGGCATTCAGAACATATAGCACGTTGCTGTAAGCAAGCACATTCTCATTCAAAGTTGCAAGTTACTATGTAGGAACAAGTTTGTATAGGTATTTCAAAGATGCCCAGAACTGAGCTAAACTTGGTATGTGTTCAACCTCTAGAAATAACTTCATGCCCCAACTCCCTTACTTCCTGCCAGTAAGGATCACATAATTCCTAACAAAGTTTTGACACAGATTCCCAATTCGGGCATTCAGAACATATAGCACGTTGCTGTAAGCAAGCACATTCTCATTCAAAGTTGCAAGTTACTATGTAGGAACAAGTTTGTATAGGTATTTCAAAGATGCCCAGAACTGAGCTAAACTTGGTATGTCTCCAACTCCTAGAAATAACTCCATGCCCCATTTCCCTTACTTCCAGCTAGTAAGGATCACATAATTCCTAACAAAGTTTTGACACAGATTCCCAATCCCGGCGTTCAGAACATGTAGCACGTTGCTGTAAGCAAGCACATTCTCATTCAAAGTTGCAAGTTACTATGTAGGAACAAGTTTGTAAAGGTATTTCAAAGATGCCCAGAACTGAGCTAAACGTTGTATGTCTCCAACTCGTAGAAATAACTTCATGCCCCATCACCCTTACTTCCAGCCAGTAATGATCACATAATTCCTAACAAAGTTTTGACACAGATTCCCAATTCGGGCATTCAGAACATATAGCACGTTGCTGTAAGAAAGCACATTCTCATTCAAAGTTGCAAGATACTATGTAGGAACAAGTTTGTATAGGTATTTCAAAGATGCCCAGAACTGAGCTAAAAGTTATATGTCTCCAACTCCTAGAAATAACTTCATGCCCCATCTCCCTTACTTCCATCTAGTAAGGATCACATAATTTCTAACAAAGTTTTGACACAGATTCCCAATTCGGGCATTCAGAACATATAGCACGTTGCTGTAAGCAAGCACATTCTCATTCAAAGATGCAAGTTACTATGTAGGAACAAGTTTGTATAGGTATTTCAAAGATGCCCAGAACTGAGCTTAACTTGGTATGTGTCCAACTCCTAGAAATAACCTCATGCCCCATCTCCCTTACTTCCAGCTAGTAAGGATCACATAATTCCTAACAAATTTTGACACAGATTCCCAATTCGGGCATTCAGAACATATAGCACGTTGCTGTAAGCAAGCACATTCTCATTCAAAGTTGCAAGTTACTATGTAGGAACAAGTTTGTATAGGTATTTCAAAGATGCCCAGAACTGTGCTCAACTTGGTATGTGTCCAACTCCTAGAAATACCTTCATGCCCCAACTCCCTTACTTCCAGACAGTAAGGATCACATAATTCCTAACAAAATTTTGACACAGATTCCCAATTCGGGCATTCAGAACATATAGCACGTTGCTGTAAGCAAGCACATTCTCATTCAAAGTTGCAAGTTACTATGTAGGAACAAGTTTGTATAGGTATTTCAAAGATGCCCAGAACTGAGCTAAACTTGGTATGTCTCCAACTCCTAGAAATAACTCCATGCCCCATTTCCCTTACTTCCAGCTAGTAAGGATCACATAATTCCTAACAAAGTTTTGACACAGATTCCCAATCCCGGCGTTCAGAACATGTAGCACGTTGCTGTAAGCAAGCACATTCTCATTCAAAGTTGCAAGTTACTATGTAGGAACAAGTTTGTAAAGGTATTTCAAAGATGCCCAGAACTGAGCTAAACGTTGTATGTCTCCAACTCGTAGAAATAACTTCATGCCCCATCACCCTTACTTCCAGCCAGTAATGATCACATAATTCCTAACAAAGTTTTGACACAGATTCCCAATTCGGGCATTCAGAACATATAGCACGTTGCTGTAAGAAAGCACATTCTCATTCAAAGTTGCAAGATACTATGTAGGAACAAGTTTGTATAGGTATTTCAAAGATGCCCAGAACTGAGCTAAAAGTTATATGTCTCCAACTCCTAGAAATAACTTCATGCCCCATCTCCCTTACTTCCATCTAGTAAGGATCACATAATTTCTAACAAAGTTTTGACACAGATTCCCAATTCGGGCATTCAGAACATATAGCACGTTGCTGTAAGCAAGCACATTCTCATTCAAAGATGCAAGTTACTATGTAGGAACAAGTTTGTATAGGTATTTCAAAGATGCCCAGAACTGAGCTTAACTTGGTATGTGTCCAACTCCTAGAAATAACCTCATGCCCCATCTCCCTTACTTCCAGCTAGTAAGGATCACATAATTCCTAACAAATTTTGACACAGATTCCCAATTCGGGCATTCAGAACATATAGCACGTTGCTGTAAGCAAGCACATTCTCATTCAAAGTTGCAAGTTACTATGTAGGAACAAGTTTGTATAGGTATTTCAAAGATGCCCAGAACTGTGCTCAACTTGGTATGTGTCCAACTCCTAGAAATACCTTCATGCCCCAACTCCCTTACTTCCAGACAGTAAGGATCACATAATTCCTAACAAAATTTTGACACAGATTCCCAATTCGGGCATTCAGAACATATAGCACGTTGCTGTAAGCAAGCACATTCTCATTCAAAGTTGCAAGTTACTATGTAGGAACAAGTTTGTATAGGTATTTCAAAGATGCCCAGAACTGAGCTAAACTTGGTATGTCTCCAACTCCTAGAAATAACTCCATGCCCCATTTCCCTTACTTCCAGCTAGTAAGGATCACATAATTCCTAACAAAGTTTTGACACAGATTCCCAATCCCGGCGTTCAGAACATGTAGCACGTTGCTGTAAGCAAGCACATTCTCATTCAAAGTTGCAAGTTACTATGTAGGAACAAGTTTGTATAGGTATTTCAAAGATGCCCAGAACTGAGCTAAACTTGGTATGTGTCCAACCTCTAGAAATAACTTCATGCCCCAACTCCCTTACTTCCAGCTAATAAGGATCACATAATTCCTAACACAGTTATGACACAGATTCCCAATTCGGGCATTCAGAACATATCGCACGTTGCTGTAAGCAAGCACATTCTCATTCAAAGTTGCAAGTTACTATGTAGGAACAAGTTTGTATAGGTATTTCAAAGATGCTCAGAACTGAGCTAAACTTGGTATGTGTCCATCTTCTAGAAATAACTTCATGCCCCAACTCCCTTACTTCCAGCTAGTAAGGATCACATAATTCCTAACAAAGTTTTGACACAGATTCCCAATTCGGGCATTCAGAACATATAGCACGTTGCTGTAAGCAAGCACATTCTCATTCAAAGTTGCAAGTTACTATGTAGGAACAAGTTTGTATAGGTATTTCAAAGATGCCCAGAACTGAGCTAAACTTGGTATGTGTTCAACCTCTAGAAATAACTTCATGCCCCAACTCCCTTACTTCCAGCCAGTAAGGATCACATAATTCCTAACAAAGTTTTGACACAGATTCCCAATTCGGGCATTCAGAACATATAGCACGTTGCTGTAAGCAAGCACATTCTCATTCAAAGTTGCAAGTTACTATGAAGGAACAAGTTTGTATAGGTATTTCAAAGATGCCCAGAACTGAGCTAAACGTTGTATGTCTCCAACTCCTAGAAATAACTTCATGCCCCATCTCCCTTAGTTCCAGCTAGTAAGGATCACATAATTCCTAACAAAGTTTTGACACAGATTCCCAATTCGGGCATTCAGAACATGTAGCACGTTGCTGTAAGCAAGCACATTCTCATTCAAAGTTCCAAGTTACTATGTAGGAACAAGTTTGTATAGGTATTTCAAAGATGCCCAGAACTGAGCTAAACGTTGTATGTCTCCAACTCCTAGAAATAACATCATGCCCCATCTCCCTTACTTCCACCTAGTAAGGATCACATAAATTCTAACAAAGTTTTGACACAGATTCCCAATTCGGGCATTCAGAACATATAGCACGTTGCTGTAAGCAAGCACATTCTCATTCAAAGTTGCAAGTTACTATGTAGGAACAAGTTTGTATAGGTATTTCAAAGATGCCCAGAACTGAGCTAAACGTTGTATGTCTCCAACTCCTAGAAATAACTTCATGCCCCATCTCCCTTACTTCCAGCTAGTAAGGATCACATAATTTCTAACAAAGTTTTGACACAGGTTCCCAATTCGGGCATTCAGATCATGTAGCATGTTGCTGTAAGCAAGCACATTTTCATTCAAAGTTGCAAGTTACTATGTAGGAACAAGTTTGTATAGGTATTTCAAAGATGCCCAGAAGTGAGCTAAACGTTGTATGTCTCCAACTCCTAGAAATAACTTCATGCCCCATCTCCCTTACTTCCATCTAGTAAGGATCACATAATTCCTAACAAAGTTTTGACACAGATTCCCAATTCGGGCATTCAGAACATATAGCACGTTGCTGTAAGCAAGCACATTCTCATTCAAAGTTGCAAGTTACTATGTAGGAACAAGTTTGTATAGGTATTTCAAAGATGCCCAGAACTGTGCTAAACTTGGTATGTGTCCAACCTCTAGAAATACCTTCATGCCCCAACTCCCTTACTTCCAGCTAGTAAGGATCACATAATTCCTAACAAAGTTTTGACACAGATTCCCAATTCGGGCATTCAGAACATATAGCACGTTGCTGTAAGCAAGAACATTCTCTTTCAAAGTTGCAAGTTAATATGTAGGAACAAGTTTGTATAAGTATTTCAAAGAAGCCCAGAACTGAGCTAAACTTGGTATGTCTCCAACTCCTAGAAATAACTTCATGCCCCATCTCACTTACTTCCAGCTAGTAAGGATCACATAATTCCTAACAAAGTTTTGACACAGATTCCCAATTCGGGCATCCAGAACATGTAGCACGTTGCTGTAAGCAAGCACATTCTCATTCAAAGTTGCAAGTTACTATGTAGGAACAAGTTTGTATAGGTATTTCAAAGATGCCCAGAACTGAGCTAAACGTTGTATGTCTCCAACTCCTAGAAATAACTTCATGCCCCATCTCCCTTACTTCCAGCTAGTAAGGATCACATAATTTCTAACAAAGTTTTGACAAACATTCCCAATTCGGGCATTCAGAACATGTAGCACGTTGCTGTAAGCAAGCACATTCTCATTCAAGGTTGCAAGTTACTATGTAGGAACAAGTTTTCATAGGTATTTCAAAGATGCCCAGAACTGAGCTAAACGTTGTATGTCTCCAACTCCTAGAAATAACTTCATGCCCCATCTCCCTTACTTCCAGCTAGTAAGGATCACATAATTTCTAACAAAGTTTTGACACAGGTTCCCAATTCGGGCATTCAGAACATGTAGCACGTTGCTGTAAGCAACCACATTTTCATTCAAAGTTGCAAGTTACTATGTAGGAACAAGTTTGTATAGGTATTTCAAAGATGCCCAGAAGTGAGCTAAACGTTGTATGTCTCCAACTCCTAGAAATAACTTCATGCCCCATCTCCCTTACTTCCATCTAGTAAGGATCACATAATTCCTAACAAAGTTTTGACACAGATTCCCAATTCGGGCATTCAGAACATATAGCACGTTGCTGTAAGCAAGCACATTCTCATTCAAAGTTGCAAGTTACTATGTAGGAACAAGTTTGTATAGGTATTTCAAAGATGCCCAGAACTGTGCTAAACTTGGTATGTGTCCAACTCCTAGAAATACCTTCATGCCCCAACTCCCTTACTTCCAGCTAGTAAGGATCACATAATTCCTAACAAAGTTTTGACACAGATTCCCAATTCGGGCATTCAGAACATATAGCACGTTGCTGTAAGCAAGAACATTCTCTTTCAAAGTTGCAAGTTAATATGTAGGAACAAGTTTGTATAAGTATTTCAAAGAAGCCCAGAACTGAGCTAAACTTGGTATGTCTCCAAATCCTAGAAATAACTTCATGCCCCATCTCACTTACTTCCAGCTAGTAAGGATCACATAATTCCTAACAAAGTTTTGACACAGATTCCCAATTCGGGCATCCAGAACATGTAGCCCGTTGCTGTAAGCAAGCACATTCTCATTCAAAGTTGCAAGTTACTATGTAGGAACAAGTTTGTATAGGTATTACAAAGATGCCCAGAACAGAGCTAAACTTGGTATGTGTCCAACACCTAGAAATAACTTCATGCCCCATCTCCCTTACTTCCATCTAGTAAGGATCACATAATTCCTAACAAAGTTTTGACACAGATTCCCAATTCGGGCATTCAGAACATATAGCACGTTGCTGTAAGCAAGCACATTCTCATTCAAAGTTCCAAGATACTATGTAGGAACAAGATCGTATAAGAATTTCAAAGATGCCCAGAACTGTGCTAAACTTTGTATGTGTCAAACCTCTAGAAACAACATCATGCCCCAAATCCCTTACTTCCAGCTAGTAAGGATCACATAATTCCTAACAAATTTTGACACAGATTCCCAATTCGGGCTTTCAGAACATGTAGCACGTTGCTGTAAGCAAGCACATTCTCATTCAAAGTTGCATGTTACTATGAAGGAACAAGTTTGTATAGGTATTTCAAAGATGTCCAGAACTGAGCTAAACGTTGTATGTCTCCAACTCCTAGAAATAACTTCATGCCAAATCTCCCTTACTTCCAGCTAGTAAGAATCACATAATTTCTAACAAAGTTTTGACACAGATTCCCAATTCTGGCATTCAGAACATGTAGCACTTTTCTGTAAGCAAGCACATTCTCATTCAAAGTTCCAAGTTACTATGTAGGAACAAGTTTATAAAGGTATTTCAAAGATGCCCAGAACTGAGCTAAACGTTGTATGTCTCCAACTCCTAGAAATATCTTCATGCCCCATCACCCTTACTTCCAGCCAGTAAGGATCACATAATTCCTAACAAAGATTTCACACAGATTCCCAATTCGGGCATTCAGAACATATAGCACGTTGCTGTAAGCAAGCACATTCTCATTCAAAGTTGCAAGTTACTATGTAGGAACAAGTTTGTATAGGTATTTCAAAGATGCCCAGAACTGAGCTAAACGTTGTATGTCTCCAACTCCTAGAAATAACTTCATGCCCCATCTTCATTACTTCCAGCTAGTAAGGATCACATAATTCCTAACAAAGTTTTGACACAGATTCCCAATTCGGGCATTCAGAACATGTAGCACGTTGCTGTAAGCAAGCACATTCAATTCAAAGTTGCAAGTTACTATGTAGGAACAAGTTTGTATAGGTATTTCAAAGATGCCCAGAACTGAGCTAAATGTTGTATGTCTCAAACTCCTAGAAATAACTTCATGCCCCATCTCCCTTACTTCCATCTAGTAAGGATCACATAATTTCTAACAAATTTTGACACAAATTCCAAATTCGGGCATTCAGAACATATAGCACGTTGCTGTAAGCAAGCACATTCTCATTCAAAGTTGCAAGTTACTATGTAGGAACAAGTTTGTATATGTATATCAAAGATGCCCAGAACTGAGCTCAACTTGGTATGTCTCCAACTTCTAGAAATAACTTCATGCCCCATCTCACTTACTTCCAGCTAGTAAGGATCACATAATTCCTAACAAAGTTTTGACACAGAATCCCAATTCGGGCATTCAGAACATGTAGCACGTTGCTGTAAGCAAGCACATTCAATTCAAAGTTGCAAGTTACTATGTAGGAACAAGTTTGTAAAGGTATTTCAAAGATGCCCAGAACTGAGCTAAACTTGGTATGTCTCCAACTCCTAGAAATAACTTCATGCCCCATCACCCTTACTTCCATCTAGTAAGGATCACATAATTCCTAACAAAATTTTGACACAGATTCCCAATTCGGGCATTCAGAACATATAACACGTTGCTGTAAGCAAGCACATTCTCATTCAAAGTTGCAAGTTACTATGTAGGAACAAGTTTGTATAGATATTTCAAAGATGCCCAGAACTGTGCTAAACTTTGTATGTGTCAAACCTCTAGAAATAACTTCATGCCCCAACTCCCTTACTTCCAGCTAGTAAGGATCACATAATTCCTAACAAATTTTGACACAGATTCCCAATTCGGGCTTTCAGAACATGTAGCACTTTGCTGTAAGCAAGCACATTCTCATTCAAAGTTGCATGTTACTATGTAGGAACAAGTTTGTATAGGTATTTCAAAGATGCCCAGAACTGAGCTAAACGTTGTATGTCTCCAACTCCTAGAAATAACTTCATGCCCCATCTCCCTTACTTCCAGCTAGTAAGGATCACATAATTCCTAACAAAGTTTTGACACATATTCTCAATTCGGGCATTCAGAACATGTAGCACGTTGCTGTAAGCAAGCACATTCAATTCAAAGTTGCAAGTTACTATGTAGGAACAAGTTTGTATAGGTATTTCAAAGATGCCCAGAACTGAGCTAAATGTTGTATGTCTCCAACTCCTAGAAATAACTTCAGGCCCCATCTCCCTTACTTCCATCTAGTAAGGATCACATAATTTCTAACAAAGTTTTGACACAAATTCCAAATTCGGGCATTCAGAACATATAGCACGTTGCTGTAAGCAAGCACATTCTCATTCAAAGTTGCAAGTTACTACGTAGGAACAAGTTTGTATATGTATATCAAAGATGCCCAGAACTGAGCTCAACTTGGTATGTCTCCAACTTCTAGAAATAACTTCATGCCCCATCTCACTTACTTCCAGCTAGTAAGGATCACATAATTCCTAAACAGTTTTGACACAGAATCCCAATTCGGGCATTCAGAACATATAGCACGTTGCTGTATGCAAGCACATTCAATTCAAAGTTGCAAGTTACTATGTAGGAACAAGTTTGTAAAGGTATTTCAAAGATGCCCAGAACTAAGCTAAACTTGGTATGTCTCCAACTCCTAGAAATAACTTCATGCCCCATCTCCCTTACTTCCAGCTAGTAAGGATCACATAATTCCTAACAAAATTTTGACACAGATTCCCAATTCGGGCATTCAGAACATATAGCACGTTGCTGTAAGCAAGCACATTCTCATTCAAAGTTGCAAGTTACTATGTAGGAACAAGTTTGTATAGATATTTCAAAGATGCCCAGAACTGAGCTAAACTTGGTATGTGTCCAACATCAAGAAATAACTTCATGCCCCATCTCCCTTACTTCCAGCTAGTCAGGATCACATAATTCCTAACAAAGTTTTGACACAGATTCCCAATTCGAGCATTCAGAACATATAGCACTTTGCTGTAAGCAAGCACATTCTCATTCAAAGTTGCAAGTTACTATGTAGGAACAAGTTTGTATAGGTATTTCAAAGATGCCCAGACTGAGCTAAACTTGGTATGTGTCCAACTCCTAGACATAACTTCATGCCCCATCTCCCTTACTTCCAGCTAGTAAGGATCACATAATTCCTAACAAAGTTTTGACACAGATTCCCAATTCGGGCATTCAGAACATATAGCACGTTGCTGTAAGCAAGCACATTCTCATTCAAAGTTGCAAGTTACTATGTAGGAACAAGTTTGTATAGGTATTTCAAAGATGCCCAGAACTGAGCTAAACTTGGTATGTGTCCAACACCTAGAAATAACCTCATGCCCCATCTCCCTTACTTCGATCTAGTAAGGATCACATAATTTCTAACAAACTTTTGACACAGATTCCCAATTCGGGCATTCAGAACATATAGCACGTTGCTGTAAGCAAGCACATTCTCATTCAAAGTTCCAAAATACTATGTAGGAACAAGATCGTATAAGTATTTCAAAGATGCCCAGAACTGTGCTAAACTTTGTATGTGTCAAACCTCTAGAAATAACTTCATGCCCCAACTCCCTTACTTCCAGCTAGTAAGGATCACATAATTCCTAACAAATATTGACACAGATTCCCAATTCGGGCTTTCAGAACATGTAGCACGTTGCTGTAAGCAAGCACATTCTCATTCAAAGTTGCATGTTACTATGTAGGAACAAGTTTGTATAGGTATTTCAAAGATGCCCAGAACTGAGCTAAACGTTGTATGTCTCCAACTCCTAGAAATAACTTCATGCCCCATCTCCCTTACTTCCAGCTAGTAAGGATCACATAATTCCTAACAAAGTTTTGACACATATTCTCAATTCGGGCATTCAGAACATGTAGCACGTTGCTGTAAGCAAGCACATTCAATTCAAAGTTGCAAGTTACTATGTAGGAACAAGTTTGTATAGGTATTTCAAAGATGCCCAGAACTGAGCTAAATGTTGTATGTCTCCAACTCCTGGAAATAACTTCATGCCCCATCTCCCTTACTTCCATCTAGTAAGGATCACATAATTTCTAACAAAGTTTTGACACAAATTCCAAATTCGGGCATTCAGAACATATAGCACGTTGCTGTAAGCAAGCACATTCTCATTCAAAGTTGCAAGTTACTATGTAGGAACAAGTTTGTATATGTATATCAAAGATGCCCAGAACTGAGCTCAACTTGGTATGTCTCCAACTTCTAGAAATAACTTCATGCCCCATCTCACTTACTTCCAGCTAGTAAGGATCACATAATTCCTAAACAGTTTTGACACAGAATCCCAATTCGGGCATTCAGAACATATAGCACGTTGCTGTATGCAAGCACATTCAATTCAAAGTTGCAAGTTACTATGTAGGAACAAGTTTGTAAAGGTATTTCAAAGATGCCCAGAACTGAGCTAAACTTGGTATGTCTCCAACTCCTAGAAATAACTTCATGCCCCATCACCCTTACTTCCAGCTAGTAAGGATCACATAATTCCTAACAAAATTTTGACACAGATTCCCAATTCGGGCATTCAGAACATATAGCACGTTGCTGTAAGCAAGCACATTCTCATTCAAAGTTGCAAGTTACTATGTAGGAACAAGTTTGTATAGGTATTTCAAAGATGCCCAGAACTGAGCTAAACTTGGTATGTGTCCAACTCCAAGAAATAACTTCATGCCCCATCTCCCTTACTTCCAGCTAGTCAGGATCACATAATTCCTAACAAAGTTTTGACACAGATTCCCAATTCGGGCATTCAGAACATATAGCACTTTGCTGTAAGCAAGCACATTCTCATTCAAAGTTGCAAGTTACTATGTAGGAACAAGTTTGTATAGGTATTTCAAAGATGCCCAGACTGAGCTAAACTTGGTATGTGTCCAACTCCTAGAAATAACTTCATGCCCCATCTCCCTTACTTCCAGCTAGTAAGGATGACATAATTCCTAACAAAGTTTTGACACAGATTCCCAATTCGGGCATTCAGAACCTATAGCACGTTGCTGTAAGCAAGCACATTCTCATTCAAAGTTGCAAGTTACTATGTAGGAACAAGTTTGTATAGGTATTTCAAAGATGCCCAGAACTGAGCTAAACTTGGTATGTGTCCATCTCCTAGAAATAACTTCATGCCCCATCTCCCTTACTTCCAGCTAGTAAGGATCACATAATTCCTAACAAAGATTTGACACAGATTCCCAATTCGGGCATTCAGAACATATAGCACGTTGCTGTAAGCAAGCACATTCTCATTCAAAGTTGCAAGTTACTATGTAGGAACAAGTTTGTATAGGTATTTCAAAGATGCCCAGAACTGAGCTAAATGTTGTATGTCTCCAACTCCTAGGAATAACTTCATGCCCCATCTCCCTTACTTCCATCTAGTAAGGATCACATAATTTCTATCAAAGTTTTGACACAAATTCCCAATTCGGGCATTCAGAACATATAGCACGTTGCTGTAAGCAAGCACATTCTCATTCAAAGTTGCAAGTTACCATGTAGGAACAAGTTTGTATAGGTATTTCAAAGATGCCCAGAACTGAGCTAAACTTGGTATGTGTCCAACTCCTAGAAATAACTTCATGCCCCATCTCCCTTAATTTCAGCTAGTAAGGATCACATAATTCCTAACAAAATTTTGACACAGATTCCCAATTCGGGCATTCAGAACATATAGCACGTTGCTGTAAGCAAGCACATTCTCATTCAAAGTTGCAAGTTACTATGTAGGAACAAGTTTGTATAGGTATTTGAAAGATGCCCAGAACTGAGCTAAATTTGGTATGTGTCCAACTCCAAGAAATAACTTCATGCCCCATCTCCCTTACTTCCAGCTAGTCAGGATCACATAATTCCTAACAAGGTTTTGACACAGATTCCCAATACGGGCATTCAGAACATATAGCACTTTGCTGTAAGCAAGCACATTCTCATTCAAAGTTGCAAGTTACTATGTAGGAACAAGTTTGTATAGGTATTTCAAAGATGCCCAGACTGAGCTAAACTTGGTATGTGTCCAACTCCTAGAAATAACTTCATGCCCCATCTCCCTTACTTCCAGCTAGTAAGGATCACATAATTCCTAACAAAGTTTTGACACAGATTCCCAATTCGGGCATTCAGAACCTATAGCACGTTGCTGTAAGCAAGCACATTCTCATTCAAAGTTGCAAGTTACTATGTAGGAACAAGTTTGTATAGGTATTTCAAAGATGCCCAGAACTGAGCTAAACTTGGTATGTGTCCAACTCCTAGAAATAACTTCATGCCCCATCTCCCTTACTTCCAGCTAGTACGGATCACATAATTCCTAACAAAGATTTGACACAGATTCCCAATTCGGGCATTCAGAACATATAGCACGTTGCTGTAAGCAAGCACATTCTCATTCAAAGTTGCAAGTTACTATGTAGGAACAAGTTTGTATAGGTATTTCAAAGATGCCCAGAACTGAGCTAAATGTTGTATGTCTCCAACTCCTAGGAATAACTTCATGCCCCATCTCCCTTACTTCCATCTAGTAAGGATCACATAATTTCTATCAAAGTTTTGACACAAATTCCCAATTCGGGCATTCAGAACATATAGCACGTTGCTGTAAGCAAGCACATTCTCATTCAAAGTTGCAAGTTACTATGTAGGAACAAGTTTGTAAAGGTATTTCAAAGATGCCAAGAACTGAGCTAAACTTGATATGTCATCAACTCCTAGAAATAACTTCATGCCCCATCACCCTTACTTCCAGCTAGTAAGGATCACAAAATTTCTAACAAAGTTTTGACACAGATTCCCAATTCGGGCATTCAGAACATGTAGCACGTTTCAGTAAGCAAGCACATTCTCATTCAATGTTGCAAGTTACTATGTAGGAACAAGTTTGTATAGGTATTTCAAAGATTTCCAGAACTGAGCTAAACTTGGTATGTGTCCAACCTCTAGAAATAACTTCATGCCCCAACTCCCTTACTTCCAGCCAGTAAGGATCACATAATTCCTAACAAAGTTTTGACACAGATGCCCAATTCGGGCATTCAGAACATATAGCACGTTGCTGTAAGCAAGCACATTCTCATTCAAAGTTGCAAGTTACTATGTAGGAACAAGTTTGTATAGGTATTTCAAAGATGCCCAGAACTGAGCTAAACGTTGTATGTCTCCAACCTCTAGAAATAACTTCATGCCCCATCTCCCATACTTCCAGCTAGTAAGGATCACATAATTCCTAAAAAAGTTTTGACACAGATTCCCAATTCGGGCATTCAGAACATATAGTACGTTGATGTAAGCAAGAACATTATCATTCAAAGTTGCAAGTTACTATGTAGGAACAAGTTTGTATAGGTATTTCAAAGATGCCCAGAACTGAGCTAAACTTGGTATGTCTCCAACTAATAGAAATAACTTCATGCCCCTTCTCCCTTAATTAAAGCTAGTAAGGATCACATAATTCCTAACAAAGTTTTGACACAGATTCCCAATTCGGGCATTCAGAACATGTAGCACGTTGCTGTAAGCAAGCACATTCAATTCAAAGTTGCAAGTTACTATGTAGCAACAAGTTTGTATAGGTTTATCAAAGATGCCCAGAACTGAGCTAAACTTGGTATGTCTCCAACTCCTAGAAATAACTTCATGCCCCATCTCCCTTACTTCCAGCTAGTAAGGACCACATAATTCCTAAAAAGTTTTGACACAGATTCCCAATTCGGGCATTCAGAACATGTAGCACGTTGCTGTAATCAAGCACATTCAATTCAAAGTTGCAAGTTACTATGTAGGAACAAGTTTGTATAGGTATTTCAAAGATGCCCAGAACAGAGCTAAATGATGTATGTCTCCAACTCCTAGAAATAACTTCATGCCCCATCTCCCTTACTTCCATCTAGTAAGGATCACATAATTTCTAACAAAGTTTTGACACAAATTCCAAATTCGGGTATTGTGAACATATAGCTCGTTGCTGTTTGCAAGCACATTCTCACTCAAAGTTGCAAGTTACTATGTAGGAACAAGTTTGTAAAGGTATTTCAAAGATGCCCAGAACTGAGCTAAACTTGGTATGTCATCAACTCCTAGAAATAACTTCATGCCCCATCACCCTTACTTCCAGCTAGTAAGGATCACATAATTCCTAACAAAGATTTGACACAGATTCCCAATTCGGGCATTCAGAACATATAGCACGTTGCTGTAAGCAAGCACATTCTCATTCAAAGTTGCAAGTTACTATGTAGGAACAAGTTTGTATAGGTATTTCAAAGATGCCCAGAACTGAGCTAAACTTGGTATGTGTCCAACTCCTAGAAATAACTTCATGCCCCGTCTCCCTTAATTCCAGCTAGTAAGGATCACATAATTCCTAACAAAGTTTTGACACAGATTCCCAATTCGGGCATTCAGAACATATAGCACGTTGCTATAAGCAAGCACATTCTCATTCAAAGTTGCAAGTTACTATGTAGGAACAAGTTTGTATAGGTATTTCAAAGATGCCCAGAACTGAGCTAAACTTGGCATGTGTCCTACCTCTAGAAATAACTTCATGCCCCAACTCCCTTACTTCCAGCTAGTAAGGATCACATAATTCCTAACAAAGTTTTGACACAGATTCCCAATTCGGGCATTCAGAACATATAGCACGTTGCTGTAAGCAAGCACATTCTCATTCAAAGTTGCAAGTTACTATGTAGGAACAAGTTCGTATAGGTATTTCAAAGATCCCCAGAACCGAGCTAAACGTTGTATGTCTCCAAGTCCTAGAAATAACTTCATGCACCATCTCCCTTACTTCCAGCTAGTAAGGATCACATAATTTCTAACAAAGTTTTGACACAGATTCCCAATTCGGGCATTCAGAACATGTAGCACGTTGCTGTAAGCAAGCACATTCTCATTCAAGGTTGCAAGTTACTATGTAGGAACAAGTTTGTATAGGTATTTCAAAGATGCCCAGAACTGAGCTAAACTTGGTATGTGTCCAAATCCTAGAAATAACTTCATGGCCCATCTCCCTTAATTCCAGCTAATAAGAATCACATAATTCCTAAGAAAGTTTTGACACAGATTC
This sequence comes from Diceros bicornis minor, assembly GCF_020826845.1. Lineage (NCBI taxonomy): Eukaryota > Metazoa > Chordata > Mammalia > Perissodactyla > Rhinocerotidae > Diceros > Diceros bicornis. The sequence continues at coordinate 57,444,643 of NC_080758.1, forward strand.
CCAATTCGGGCATTCAGAACATATAGCACGTTGCTGTAAGCAAGCACATTCTCATTCAAAGTTGCAAGTTACTATGTAGGAACAAGTTTGTATAGGTATTTCAAAGATGCCCAGAACTGAGCTAAACTTGGTATGTGTCCAACTCCTAGAAATAACTTCATGCCCCATCTCCCTTACTTCCAGCTAGTAAGGATCACATAATTCCTAACAAAGTTTTGACACAGTTTCCCAATTCGGGCATTCAGAACATATAGCACGTTGCTGTAAGCAAGCACATTCTCATTCAAAGTTGCAAGTTACTATGTAGGAACAAGTTTGTATAGGTATTTCAAAGATGCCCAGAACTGAGCTAAACTTGGTATGTGTCCAACCTCTAGAAATAACTTCATGCCCCAACTCCCCTACCTCCAGCTAGTAAGGATCACATAATTCCTAACAAAGTTTTGACACAGTTTCCCAATTCGGGCATTCAGAACATGGAGCACGTTGCTGTAAGCAAGCACATTCTCATTCAAAGTTGCAAGTTACTATGTAGGAACAAGTTTGTATAGGTATTTCAAAGATGCCCAGAACTGAGCTAAAAGTTGTATGTCTCCAACTCCTAGAAATAACTTCATGCCCCATCCCCCTACTTCCACCTAGTAAGGATCACATAATTCCTAACAAAGTTTTGACACAGATTCCCAATTCGGGCATTCAGAACATATAGCACGTTGCTGTAAGCAAGCACATTCTCATTCAAAGTTGCAAGTTACTATGTAGGAACAAGTTTGTACAGGTATTTCAAAGATGCCCAGAACTGAGCTAAACGTTGTATGTCTCCAACTCGTAGAAATAACTTCATGCCCCATCTCCCTTTCTTCCAGCTAGTAAGGATCACATAATTTCTAACAAAGTTTTGACACAGATTCCCAATTCGGGCATTCAGAACATGTAGCACGTTGCTGTAAGCAAGCACATTCTCATTCAAAGTTGCAAGTTACTATGTAGGAACAAGTTTGTATAGGTATTTCAAAGATGCCCAGAACTGAGCTAAACGTTGTATGTCTCCAACTCCTAGAAATAACTTCATGCCCCATCTCCCTTACTTCCAGCTAGTAAGGATCACATAATTTCTAACAAAGTTTTGACACAGAATCCCAAATCGGGCATTCAGAAAATGTAGCACGTTGCTGTAAGCAAGCACATTCTCATTCAAAGTTGCAAGTTACTATGTAGGAACAAGCTTGTGTAGGTATTTCAAACATGCCCAGAAAAGAGCTAAACTTGGTATGTCTCCAACTCCTAGAAATAACTTCATGCCCCATCTCCCTTACTTCCAGCTAGTAAGGATCACATAATTCCTAACAACGTTTTGACACAATTTCCCAATTCGGGCATTCAGAACATATAGCACGTTGCTGTAAGCAAGCACATTCTCATTCAAAGTTGCAAGTTACTATGTAGGAACAAGTTTGTATAGGTATTTCAAAGATGCCCAGAACTGAGCTGAACTTTGTATGTGTCCAACCTCAAGAAATAACATCATGCCCCAACTCCCTTACTTCCAGCTAGTAAGGATCACATAATTCCTAACAAAGTTTTGACACAGATTCCCAATTCGGGCATTCAGAACATGTAGCACGTTGCTGTAAGCAAGCACATTCTCATTCAAAGTTGCAAGTTACTATGTAGGAACAAGTTTGTATAGGTATTTCAAAGATGCCCAGAACTGAGCTAAACGTTGTATGTCTCCAACTCCTAGAAATAACTTCATGCCCCATCCCCCTACTTCCAGCTAGTAAGGATCACATAATTCCTAACAAAGTTTTGACACAGATTTCCAATTCGGGCATTCAGAACATGTAGCACGTTGCTGTAAGCAAGCACATTCTCATTCAAAGTTGCAAGTTACTATGTAGGAACAAGTTTGTATAGGTATTTCAAAGATGCCCAGAACTGAGCTAAACGTTGTATATCTCCAACTCCTAGAAATAACTTCATGCCCCATCTCCCTTACTTCCAGCTAGTAAGGATCACATAATTCCTAACAAAGTTTTGACACAGATTCGCAATTCGGACATTCAGAACATATAGCACGTTGCTGTAAGCAAGCACATTCTCATTCAAAGTTGCAAGTTACTATGTAGGAACAAGTTTGTATAGGTATTTCAAAGATGCCCAGAACTGAGCTAAACTTGTTATGTGTCCAACTCCTAGAAATAACTTCATGGCCCATCTCCCTTACTTCCAGCTAGTAAGGATCACATAATTCCTAGGAAGTTTTGACACAGATTCCCAATTCGGGCATTGAGAACATATAGCACGTTGCTGTAAGCAAGCACATTCTCATTCAAAGTTGCAAGTTACTATGTAGGAACAAGTTTGTATAGGTATTTCAAAGATGCCCAGAACTGAGCTAAACTTGGTATGTGTCCAACTCCTAGAAATAACTTCATGCCCCATCTCCCTTACTTCCAGCTAGTAAGGATCACATAATTCCTAACAAAGTTTTGACACAGTTTCCCATTTCGGGCATTCAGAACATATAGCACGTTGCTGTAAGCAAGCACATTCTCATTCAAAGTTGCAAGTTACTATGTAGGAACAAGTTTGTAAAGGTATTTCAAAGATGCCCAGAATTGAGCTAAACTTGGTATGTGTCCAACCTCTAGAAATAACTTCATGCCCCAACTCCCCTACCTCCAGCTAGTAAGGATCACATAATTCCTAACAAAGTTTTGACACAGATTCCCAATTCGGGCATTCAGAACATATAGCACGTTGCTGTATGCAATCACATTCTCATTCAAAGTTGCAAGTTACTATGTAGGAACAAGTTTGTATAGGTATTTCAAAGATGCCCAGAACTGAGCTAAAGGTTGTATGTCTCCAACTCCTAGAAATAACTTCATGCCCCATCCCCCTACTTCCAGCTAGTAAGGATCACATAATTCCTAACAAAGTTTTGACACAGATTCCCAATTCGGGCATTCAGAACATGTAGCATGTTGCTGTAAGCAAGCACATTCTCATTCAAAGTTGCAAGTTACTATGTAGGAACAAGTTTGTATAGGTATTTCAAAGATGCCCAGAACTGAGCTAAACGTTGTATGTCTCCAACTCCTAGAAATAACTTCATGCCCCATCTCCCTTACTTCCAGCTAGTAAGGATCACATAATTCCTAACAAAGTTTTGACACAGATTCCCAATTCGGGCATTCAGAACATATAGCACGTTGCTGTAAGCAAGCACATTCTCATTCAAAGTTGCAAGTTACTATGTAGGAACAAGTTTGTATAGGTATTTCAAAGATGCCCAGAACTGTGCTAAACTTGGTATGTATCCAACTCCTAGAAATACCTTCATGCCCCAACTCCCTTACTTCCAGCTAGTAACGATCACATAATTCCTAACAAAGTTTTGACACAGATTCCCAATTCGGGCATTCAGAACATGTAGCACGTTGCTGTAAGCAAGCACATTCAATTCAAAGTTGCAAGTTACTATGTAGGAACAAGTTTGTATAGGTATTTCAAAGATGCCCAGAACTGAGCTAAATGTTGTATGTCTCCAACTCCTAGAAATAACTTCATGCCCCATCTCCCTTACTTCCATCTAGAAGGATCACATAATTTCTAACAATGTTTTGACACAAATTCCAAATTTGGGCATTCAGACCATATAGCTCGTTGCTGTAAGCAAGCACATTCTCATTCAAAGTTGCAAGTTACTATGTAGGAACAAGTTTGTATAGGTATTTCAAAGATGCCCAGAACTGAGCTAAATGTTGTATGTCTCCAACTCCTAGAAATAACTTCATGCCCCATCTCCCTTACTTCCATCTAGTAAGGATCACATAATTTCTAACAAAGTTTTGACACAAATTCCAAATTTGGGCATTCAGACCATATAGCTCGTTGCTGTAAGCAAGCACATTCTCATTCAAAGTTGCAAGTTACTATGTAGGAACAAGTTTATAAAGGTATTTCAAAGATGCCCAGAACTGAGCTAAACTTGGTATGTCATCAACTCCTAGAAATTACTTCATGCCCCATCACCCTTACTTCCAGCTAGTAAGGATCACATAATTCCTAACAAAGTTTTGACACAGATTCCCAATTCGGGCATTCAGAACATAAAGCACGTTGCTGTAAGCAAGCACATTCTCATTCAAAGTTGCAAGTTACTATGTAGGAACAAGTTTGTATAGGTATTTCAAAGATGCCCAGAACTGAGCTAAACTTGGTATGTGTCCAACTCCTAGAAATAACTTCATGCCCCATCTCCCTTACTTCCAGCTAGTAAGGATCACATAATTCCTAACAAAGTTTTGACACAGTTTCCAATTTCGGGCATTCAGAACATATAGCACGTTGCTGTAAGCAAGCACATTCTCATTCAAAGTTGCAAGTTACTATGTAGGAACAAGTTTGTAAAGGTATTTCAAAGATGCCCAGAACTGAGCTAAACTTGGTATGTGTCCAACCTCTAGAAATAACTTCATGCCCCAACTCCCCTACCTCCAGCTAGTAAGGATCACATAATTCCTAACAAAGTTTTGACACAGATTCCCAATTCGGGCATTCAGAACATATAGCACGTTGCTGTATGCAAGCACATTCTCATTCAAAGTTGCAAGTTACTATGTAGGAACAAGTTCGTATAGGTATTTCAAAGATCCCCAGAACTGAGCTAAACATTGTATGTCTCCAACTCCTAGAAATAACTTCATGTCCCATCTCCCTTACTTCCAGCTAGTAAGGATCACATAATTTCTAACAAAATTTTGACACAGATTCCCAATTCGGGCATTCAGAACATGGAGCACGTTGCTGTAAGCAAGCACATTCTCATTCAAAGTTGCAAGTTACTATGTAGGAACAAGTTTGTATAGGTATTTCAAAGATGCCCAGAACTGAGCTAAACGTTGTATGTCTCCAACTCCTAGAAATAACTTCATGCCCCATCACCCTTACTTCCAGCTAGTAAGGATCACATAATTCCTAACAAAGTTTTGACACAGATTCCCAATTCGGGCATTCAGAACATGTAGCACGTTGCTGTAAGCAAGCACATTCTCATTCAAAGTTGAAGTTACTATGTAGGAACAAGTTTGTATAGGTATTTCAAAGATGCCCAGAACTGAGCAAAACGTTGTATGTCTCCAACTCCTAGAAATAACTTCATGCCCCATCTCCCTTACTTCCAGCTAGTAAGGATCACATAATTCCTAACAAAGTTTTGACACAGATTCCCAATTCGGGCATTCAGAACATATAGCACGTTGCTGTAAGCAAGCACATTCTCATTCAAAGTTGCAAGTTACTATGTAGGAACAAGTTTGTATAGGTATTTCAAAGATGCCCAGAACTGAGCTAAACGTTGTATGTCTCCAACTCCTAGAAATAACTTAATGCCCCATCTCCCTTACTTCCATCTAGTAAGGATCACATAATTCCTAACAAAGTTTTGACACAGATTCCCAATTCGGGCATTCAGAACATATAGCACGTTGCTGTAATCAAGCACATTCTCATTCAAAGTTGCAAGTTACTATGTAGGAACAAGTTTGTATAGGTATTTCAAAGATTCCCAGAACCGAGCTAAACGTTGTATGTCTCCAACTCCTAGAAATAACTTCATGCCCCATCTCCCTACTTCCAGCTAGTAAGGATCACATAATTCCTAACAAAGATTTGACAGAGATTCCCAATTCGGGCATTCAGAACATGTAGCACGTTGCTGTAAGCAAGCACATTCTCATTCAAAGTTGCAAGTTACTATGTAGGAACAAGTTTGTATAGGTATTTCAAAGATGCCCAGAACTGAGCTAAACGTTGTATGTCTCCAACTTCTAGAAATAACTTCATGCCCCATCCCACTACTTCCAGCTAGTAAGGATCACATAATTCCTAATAAAGTTTTGACACAGATTCCCAATTCGGGCATTCAGAACATATAGCACGTTGCTGTAAGCAAGCACATTCTCATTCAAAGTTGCAAGTTACTATGTAGGAACAAGTGTGTAAAGGTATTTCAAAGATGCCCAGAACTGAGCTAAACTTGGTATGTGTCCAACTCCTAGAAATAACTTCATGCCCCATCTCCCTTAATTCCAGCTAGTAAGGATCACATAATTCCTAACAAAGTTTTGACACAGATTCCCAATTCGGGCATTCAGAACATATAGCACGTTGCTGTAAGCAAGCACATTCTCATTCAAAGTTGCAAGTTACTATGTAGGAACAAGTTTGTATAGGTATTTCAAAGATGCCCAGAACTGTGCTAAACTTGGTATGTATCCAACTCCTAGAAATACCTTCATGCCCCAACTCCCATACTTCCAGCTAGTAACGATCACATAATTCCTAAAAAAGTTTTGACACAGATTCCCAATTCGGGCATTCAGAACATGTAGCACGTTGCTGTAAGCAAGCACATTCAATTCAATGTTGCAAGTTACTATGTAGAAACAAGTTTGTATAGGTATTTTAAAGATGCCCAGAACTGAGCTAAATGTTGTATGTCTCCAACTCCTAGAAATAACTTCATGCCCCATCTCCCTTACTTCCATCTAGTAAGGATCACATAATTTCTAACAAACTTTTGACACAAATTCCAAATTTGGGCATTCAGACCATATAGCTCGCTGCTGTAAGCAAGCACATTCTCATTCAAAGTTGCAAGTTACTATGTAGGAACAAGTTTGTAAAGGTATTTCAAAGATGCCCAGAACTGAGCTAAACTTGGTATGTCATCAACTCCTAGAAATTACTTCATGCCCCATCACCCTTACTTCCAGCCAGTAAGGATCACATAATTCCTAACAAAGTTTTGACACAGATTCCCAATTCGGGCATTCAGAACATAAAGCACGTTGCTGTAAGCAAGCACATTCTCATTCAAAGTTGCAAGTTACTATGTAGGAACAAGTTTGTATAGGTATTTCAAAGATGCCCAGAACTGAGCTAAACTTGGTATGTGTCCAACTCCTAGAAATAACTTCATGCCCCATCTCCCTTACTTCCAGCTAGTAAGGATCACATAATTCCTAACAAAGTTTTGACACAGTTTCCCATTTCGGGCATTCAGAACATATAGCACGTTGCTGTAAGCAAGCACATTCTCATTCAAAGTTGCAAGTTACTATGTAGGAACAAGTTTGTAAAGGTATTTCAAAGATGCCCAGAACTGAGCTAAACGTTGTATGTCTCCAACTCCTAGAAATAACTTAATGCCCCATCTCCCTTACTTCCATCTAGTAAGGATCACATAATTCCTAACAAAGTTTTGACACAGATTCGCAATTCGGGCATTCAGAACATATAGCACGTTGCTGTAAGCAAGCACATTCTCATTCAAAGTTGCAAGTTACTATGTAGGAACAAGTTTGTATAGGTATTTCAAAGATGCCCAGAACTGAGCTAAACTTGGTATGTGTCCAACTCCTAGAAATAACTTCATGGCCCATCTCCCTTATTTCCAGCTAGTAAGGATCACATAATTCCTAAGAAAGTTTTGACACAGATTCCCAATTCGGGCATTCAGAACATATAGCACGTTGCTGTAAGCAAGCACATTCTCATTCAAAGTTGCAAGTTACTATGTAGGAACAAGTTTGTATAGGTATTTCAAAGATGCCCAGAACTGAGCTAAACTTGGTATGTGTCCAACTCCAAGAAATAACTTCATGCCCCATCTCCCTTACTTCCAGCTAGTAAGGATCACATAATTCCTAACAAAGTTTTGACACAGATTCCCAATTCGGGCATTCAGAACATATAGCACGTTGCTGTAAGCAAGCACATTCTCATTCAAAGTTGCAAGTTACTATGTAGGAACAAGTTTGTATAGGTATTTCAAAGATGCCGAGAACTGAGCTAAACTTGGTATGTGTCCAACTCCTAAAAATAACATCATGCCCCATCTCCCTTAATTCCAGCTAGTAAGGATCACATAATTCCTAACAAAGTTTTCACACAGATTCCCAATTCGGGCATTCAGAACATATAGCACGTTGCTGTAAGCAAGCACATTCTCATTCAAAGTTGCAAGTTAATATGTAGGAAGAAGTTTGTATAGGTATTTGAAAGATGCCCAGAACTGAGCTAAACTTGGTATGTGTCCAACATCTAGAAATAACTTCATGCCCCAACTCCCCTACTTCCAGCTTGTAAGGATCACATAATTCCTAACAAAGTTTTGACACAGATTCCCACTTCGGGCATTCAGAACATATAGCACGTTGCTGTAAGCAAGCATATTCTCATTCAAAGTTGCAAGTTACTATGTAGGAACAAGTTTGTATAGGTATTTCAAAGATGCCCAGAACTGAGCTAAACTTGGTATGTGTCCAACTCCTAGAAATACCTTCATGCCCCAACTCCCTTACTTCCAGCTAGTAAGGATCACATAATTCCTAACAAAGTTTTGACACAGATTCGCAATTCGGGCCTTCAGAACATATAGCACGTTGCTGTAAGCAAGCACCTTCTCATTAAAAGTTGCAAGTTACTATGTAGGAACAAGTTTGTATAGGTATTTCAAAGATTCCCAGAACTGAGCTAAACGTTGTATGTCTTCAACTCCTAGAAATAACTTCATGCCCCATCCCCCTACTTCCAGCTAGTAAGGATCACATAATTCCTAACAAAGATTTGACAGAGATTCCCAATTCGGGCATTCAGAACATGTAGCACGTTGCTGTAAGCAAGCACATTCTCATTCAAAGTTGCAAGTTACTATGTAGGAACAAGTTTGTATAGGTATTTCAAAGATGCCCAGAACTGAGCTAAACGTTGTATGTCTCCAACTCCTAGAAATAACTTCATGCCACATCCCCCTACTTTCAGCTAGTAAGGATCACATAATTCCTAACAAAGATTTGACAGAGATTCCCAATTCGGGCATTCAGAACATGTAGCACGTTGCTGTAAGCAAGCACATTCTCATTCAAAGTTGCAAGTTACTATGTAGGAACAAGTGTGTAAAGGTATTTCAAAGATGCCCAGAACTGAGCTAAATGTTGTATGTCTCCAACTCCTAGAAATAACTTCATGCCCCATCTCCCTTACTTCCATCTAGTAAGGATCACATAATTTCTAACAAAGTTTTGACACAAATTCCAAATTTGGGCATTCAGACCATATAGCTCGTTGCTGTAAGCAAGCACATTCTCATTCAAAGTTGCAAGTTACTATGTAGGAACAAGTTTGTAAAGGTATTTCAAAGATGCCCAGAACTGAGCTAAACTTGGTATGTCATCAACTCCTAGAAATTACTTCATGCCCCATCACCCTTACTTCCAGCCAGTAAGGATCACATAATTCCTAACAAAGTTTTGACACAGATCCCAATTCGGGCATTCAGAACATATAGCACGTTGCTGTAAGCAAGCACATTCTCATTCAAAGTTGCAAGTTACTAAGTAGGAACAAGTTTGTATAGGTATTTCAAAGATGCCCAGAACTGAGTTGAACTTGGTATGTGTCCTACCTCTAGAAATAACTTCATGCCCCAACTCCCTTACTTCCAGCTAGTAAGGATCACATAATTCCTAACAAAGTTTTGACACAGATTCCCAATTCGGGCATTCAGAACATATAGCACGTTTCTGTAAGCAAGCACATTCTCATTCAAAGTTGCAAGTTACTATGTAGGAACAAGTTTGTATAGGTATTTCAAAGATTTCCAGAAATGAGCTAAACTTGGTATGTGTCCAACCTCTAGATATAACTTCATGCCCCAACTCCCTTACTTCCAGCTAGTAAGGATCACATAATTCCTAACAGAGATTTGACACAGATTCCCAATTCGGGAATTCAGAACATATAGCACGTTGCTGTAAGCAAGCACATTCTCATTCAAAGTTGCAAGTTAATATGTAGGAACAAGTTTGTATAGGTATTTCAAAGATGCCCAGAACTGAGCTAAACTTGGTATGTGTCCAACCTCTAGAAATAACATCATGCCCCAACTCCCTTACTTCCAGCTAGTAAGGATCACATAATTCCTAACAAAGTTTTGACACAGATTCCCAATTCGGGCATTCAGAACATATAGCACGTTGCTGTAAGCAAGCACATTCTCATTCAAAGTTGCAAGGTACTATGTAGGAACAAGTTTGTATAGGTATTTCAAAGATGCCCAGAACTGAGCTAAACGTTGTATGTCTCCAACTCGTAGAAATAACTTCATGCCCCATCTCCCTTTCTGCCAGCTAGTAAGGATCACATAATTCCTAACAAAGTTTTGACACAGATTCCCAATTCGGGCATTCAGAACATGTAGCACGTTGCTGTAAGCAAGCACATTCTCATTCAAAGTTGCAAGTTACTATGTAGGAACAAGTTTGTATAGGTATTTCAAAGATGCCCAGAACTGAGCTAAACGTTGTATGTCTCCAACTCCTAGAAATAACTTCATGCCCCATCTCCCTTACTTCCATCTAGTAAGGATCACATAATTTCTAACAAAGTTTTGACACAGAATCCCAAATCGGGCATTCAGAAAATGTAGCACGTTGATGTAAGCAAGCACATTCTCATTCAAAGTTGCAAGTTACTATGTAGGAACAAGCTTGTGTAGGTATTTCAAACATGCCCAGAAAAGAGCTAAACTTGGTATGTCTCCAACTCCTAGAAATAACTTCATGCCCCATCTCCCTTACTTCCAGCTAGTAAGGATCACATAATTCCTAACAAAGTTTTGACACAGATTCCCAATTTGGGCATTCAGAACATATAGCACGTTGCTGTAAGCAAGCACATTCTCATTCAAAGTTGCAAGTTACTATGTAGGAACAAGTTTGTATAGGTATTTCAAAGATGCCCAGAACTGAGCTAAACTTGGTATGTGTCCAACCTCTAGAAATAACATCATGCCCCAACTCCCTTACTTCCAGCTAGTAAGGATCACATAATTCCTAACAAAGTTTTGACACAGATTCCCAATTCGGGCATTCAGAACATATAGCACGTTGCTGTAAGCAAGCACATTCTCATTCAAAGTTGCAAGTTACTATGTAGGAACAAGTTTGTATAGGTATTTCAAAGATGCCCAGAACTGAGCTAAACGTTGTATGTCTCCAACTCGTAGAAATAACTTCATGCCCCATCTCCCTTACTTCCAGCTAGTAAGGATCACATAATTTCTAACAAAGTTTTGACACAGATTCCCAATTCGGGCATTCAGAACATATAGCACGTTGCTGTATGCAAGCACATTCTCATTCAAAGTTGCAAGTTACTATGTAGGAACAAGTTCGTATAGGTATTTCAAAGATCCCCAGAACTGAAGTAAACATTGTATGTCTCCAACTCCTAGAAATAACTTCATGCCCAATGTCCCTTACTTCCAGCTAGTAAGGATCACATAATTTCTAACAAAGTTTTGACACAGATTCCCAATTCGGGCATTCAGAACATGTAGCACGTTGCTGTAAGAAAGCACATTCTCATTCAAAGTTGCAAGTTACTATGTAGGAACAAGTTTGTATAGGTATTTCAAAGATGCCCAGAACTGAGCTAAAAGTTGTATGTCTCCAACTCCTAGAAATAACTTCATGCCCCATCCCCCTACTTCCAGCTAGTAAGGATCACATAATTCCTAACAACGTTTTGACACAGATTCCCAATTCGGGCATTCAGAACATGTAGCACGTTGCTGTAAGCAAGCACATTCTCATTCAAAGTTGCAAGTTACTATATAGGAACAAGTTTGTATAGGTATTTCAAAGATGCCCAGAACTGAGCTAAACGTTGTATGTCTCCAACTCCTAGAAATAACTTCATGCCCCATCTCCCTTACTTCCAGCTAGTAAGGATCACATAATTCCTAACAAAGTTTTGACACAGATTCCCAATTCGGGCATTCAGAAGAGATAGCACGTTGCTGTAAGCAAGCACATTCTCATTCAAAGTTGCAAGTTACTATGTAGCAACAAGTTTGTATAGGTATTTCAAAGATGCCCAGAACTGAGCTAAACGTTGTATGTCTCCAACTCCTAGAAATAACTGAATGCCCCATCTCCCTTACTTCCAGCTAGTAAGGATCACATAATTCCAAACAAAGTTTTGACACAGTTTCCCAATTCGGGCATTCAGAACATATAGCACGTTGCTGTAAGCAAGCACATTCTCATTCAAAGTTGCAAGTTACTATGTAGGAACAAGTTTGTATAGGTATTTCAAAGATGCCCAGAACTGAGCTAAACTTGGTGTGTGTCCAACCTCTAGAAATAACTTCATGCCCCAACTCCCCTACCTCCAGCTAGTAAGGATCACATAATTCCTAACAAAGTTTTGACACAGATTCCCAATTCGGGTAATCAGAACATGTAGCACGTTGCTGTAAGCAAGCACATTCTCATTCAAAGTTGCAAGTCACTATGTAGGAACAAGTTTGTATAGGTATTTCAAAGATGCCCAAAACTGAGCTAAACTTGGTATGTCTCCAACTCCTAGAAATAACATCATGCCCCATCTCCCTTACTTCCAGCTAGTAAGGATCACATAATTCCTAACAAAGTTTTGATATAGATTCCCAAATCGGGCATTAAGAACATGTAGCACGTTGCTGTTAGCAAGCACATTCTCATTCAAAGTTGCAAGTTACTATGTAGGAACAAGTTTGTATAGGTATTTCAAAGATGCCCAGAACTGAGCTAAACGTTGTATGTCTCCAAATCCTAGAAATAACTTCATGCCCCCTCTCACTTACTTCCAGCTAGTAAGGATCACATAATTTCTAACAAAGCTTTGACACAGATTCCCAATTCGGACATTCAGAACATGTAGCACGTTGCTGTATGCAAGCACATTCTCATTCAAAGTTGCAAGTTACTATGTAGGAACAAGTTTGTATAGGTATTTCAAAGATGCCCAGAACTGAGCTAAACGTTGTATGTCTCCAACTCCTAGAAATAACTTCATGCCCCATCTCCCTTACTTCCAGCTAGTAAGGATCACATAATTTCTAACAAAGTTTTGACACAGATTCCCAATTCGGGCATTCAGAACATGTAACACGTTGATGTAAGCAAGCACATTCTCATTCAAAGTTGCAAGTTACTATGTAGGAACAATTTGTATACGTATTTCAAAGATTTCCAGAACTGAGCTAAACGTGGTATGTGTCCAACCTCTAGAAATAACTGCATGACCCAACTCCCTTACTTCTAGCCAGTAAGGATCACATAATTCCAAACAAAGTTTTGACACAGATTCCCAATTCGGGCATTCAGAACATATAACACGTTGCTGTAAGCAAGCACATTCTCATTCAAAGTTGCAAGTTACTATGTAGGAACAAGTTTGTATAGGTATTTCAAAGATGTCCAGAACTGTGCTAAACTTGGTATGTGTCCAACTCCTAGAAATACCTTCATGCCCCCACTCCCTTACTTCCAGCCAGTAAGGATCACATAATTCCTAAAAAAGTTTTGACACAGATTCCCAATTCGGGCATTCAGATCATATAGCACGTTGCTGTAAGCAAGAACATTCTCATTCAAAGTTGCAAGTTACTATGTAGGAACAAGTTTGAATAGGACTGTCAAAGATGCCCAGAACTGAGCTAAACTTGGTATGTGTCCAACTCCTAGAAATAACTTCATGCCCCATCTCCCTTACTTCCAGCTAGTAAGGATCACATAATTCCTAACAAAGTTTTGACACAGATTCCCAATTCGGGCATTCAGAACATATAGCACGTTGCTGTAAGCATGCACATTCTCATTCAAAGTTGCAAGTTACTATGTAGGAACAAGTTTGTATAGGTATTTCAAAGATGCCCAGAACTGAGCTAAACTTGGTATGTCTCCAACTCCTAGAAATAACTTCGTGCCTCATCTCCCTTACTTCCAGCTAGTAAGGATCACATAATTCCTAACAAAGTTTTGACACAGATTCCCAATTCGGGCATTCAGAACATGTAGCACGTTGTTGTAAGCAAGCACATTCTCATTCAAAGTTGCAAGTTACTATGTAGGAACAAGTTTGTATAGGTATTTCAAAGATGCCCAGAACTGAGCTAAACGTTGTATGTCTCCAAATCCTAGAAATAACTTCATGCCCCCTCTCACTTACTTCCAGCTAGTAAGGATCACATAATTTCTAACAAAGTTTTGACACAGATTCCCAATTCGGGCATTCAGAACGTGTAGCACGTTGCTGTATGCAAGCACATTCTCATTCAAAGTTGCAAGTTACTATGTAGGAACAAGTTTGTATAGGTATTTCAAAGATGCCCAGAACTGAGCTAAACTTGGTATGTGTCCAACTCCTAGAAATAACTTCATGCCCCATCTCCCTTAATTCCAGCTAGTAAGGATCACATAATTCCTAACAAAGTTTTGACACAGATTCCCAATTCGGGCATTCAGAACATACAGCACGTTGCTGTAAGCAAGCACATTCTCATTCAAAGTTGCAAGTTACTATGTAGGAACAAGATGTATAGGTATTTCAAAGATGCCCAGAACTGAGCTAAACTTGGTATGTGTCCAACCTCTAGAAAGAACTTCATGCCCCAACTCCCTTACTTCCAGCTAGTAAGGATCACATAATTCCTAACAAAGTTTTGACACAGATTCCCAATTCGGGCATTCAGAACATATAGCACGTTGCTGTAAGCAAGCACATTCTCATTCAAAGTTGCAATTTACTATGTAGGAACAAGTTGTATAGGTATTTCAAAGATGCCCAGAACTGAGCTAAACTTGGTATGTGTGCAACTCCTTGAAATAACTTCATGCCCCATCTCCCTTAATTCCAGCTAGTAAGGATCACATAATTCCTAACAAAGTTTTGACACAGATTCCCTATTGGGGCATTCAGAACATATAGCACGTTGCTGTAAGCAAGCACATTCTCATTCAAAGTTGCAAGTTACTATGTAGGAACAAGTTTGTATAGGTATTTCAAAGATGCCCAGAACTGTGCTAAACTTGTTATGTGTCCAACTCCTAGAAATACCTTCATGCCCCAACTCCCTTACTTCCAGCTAGTAAGGATCACATAATTCCTAACAAAGTTTTGACACAGATTCCCAATTCGGTCATTCAGAACATATAGCACGTTGCTGTAAGCAAGCACATTCTAATTCACTGTTGCAAGTTACTATGTAGGAAAAAGTTTGTAAAGGTATTTCAAAGATGCCCAGAACTGAGCTAAACTTGGTATGTCATCAACTCCTAGAAATAACTTCATGCCCCATCACACTTACTTCCAGCTAGTAAGGATCACATAATTCCTAAAAAGTTTTGACACAGATTCCCAATTCGGGCATTCAGAACATATAGCACGTTGCTGTAAGCAAGCACATTCTCATTCAAAGTTGCAAGTTACTATGTAGGAACAAGTTTGTAAAGGTATTTCAAAGATGCCGAGAACTGAGCTAAACTTGGTATGTCATCAACTCCTAGAAATAACTTCATGCCCCATCACACTTACTTCCAGCTAGTAAGGATCACATAATTCCTAACAAAGTTTTGACACAGATTCCCAATTCGGGCATTCAGAACATATAGCACGTTGCTGTAAGCAAGCACATTCTCATTCAAAGTTGCAAGTTACTATGTAGGAACAAGTTTGTATAGGTATTTCAAAGATGCCCATTACTGAGCTAAATGATGTATGTCTCCAAATCCTAGAAATAACTTCATGCCCCCTCTCACTTACTTCCAGCTAGTAAGGATCACATAATTTCTAACAAAGTTTTGACACAGATTCCCAATTCGGGCATTCAGAACATGTAGCACGTTGCTGTATGCAAGCACATTCTCATTCAAAGTTGCAAGTTACTATGTAGGAACAAGTTTGTATAGGTATTTCAAAGATGCCCAGATGAGCTAAACGTTGTATGTCTCCAACTCCTAGAAATAACTTCATGCCCCATCTCCCTTACTTCCAGCTAGTAAGGATCACATAATTTCTAACAAAGTTTTGACACAGATTCCCAATTCGGGCATTCAGAACATGTAGCACGTTGCTGTAAGCAAGCACATTCTCATTCAAAGTTGCAAGTTACTATGTAGGAACAAGTTTGTATAGGTATTACAAAGATGCCCAGAACTGAGCTAAACTTGGTATGTCTCCAATTCCTAGAAATAACTTCATGCCCCATCTCCCTTACTTCCAGCTAGTAAGGATCACATAATTCCTACAAAGTTTTGACACAGATTCCCAATTTGAGCATTCAGAACATGTAGCACGTTGCTGTATGCAAGCACATTCTCATTCAAAGTTGCAAGTTACTATGTAGGAACAAGTTTGTATAGGTATTTCAAAGATGCCCAGAACTGAGCTAAACTTGGTATGTGTCCAACTCCTAGAAATAACTTCATGCCCCATCTCCCTTAATTCCAGCTAGTAAGGATCACATAATTCCTAACAAAGTTTTGACACAGATTCCCAATTCGGGCATTCAGAACATATAGCACGTTGCTGTAAGCAAGCACATTCTCATTCAAAGTTGCAAGTTACTATGTAGGAACAAGTTTGTATAGGTATTTAAAGATGCCCAGAACTGAGCTAAACTTGGTATGTCTCCAACCTCTAGAAAGAACTTCATGCCCCAACACCCTTACTTCTAGCTAGTAAGGATCACATAATTCCTAACAAAGTTTTGACACAGATTCCCAATTCGGGCATTCTGAACATGTAGCACGTTGCTGTAAGCAAGCACATTCTCATTCAAAGTTGCAAGTTACTATGTAGGAACAAGTTTGTATAGGTATTTCAAAGATGCCCAGAACTGAGCTAAACTTGGTATTTCTCCAACTCATAGAAATAACTTCATGCCCCATCTCCCTTACTTCCATCTAGTAAGGATCAGATAATTCCTAACAAAGTTTTGACACAGATTCCCTAATCGGGCATTCAGAACATATAGCACGTTGCTGTAAGCAAGCACATTCTCATTCATGGTTGCAAGTTACTATGTAGGAACAAATTTGTAAAGGTATTTCAAAGATGCCCAGAACTGAGCTAAACTTGGTATGTCTTCAACTCCTAGAAATAACTTCATGCCCCATCTCCCTTACTTCCAGCTAGTAAGGATGACATAATTCCTAACAAAGTTTTGACACAGATTCCCAATTCGGGCATTCAGAACATACAGCACGTTGCTGTAAGCAAGCACATTCTCATTCAAAGTTGCAAGTTACTATGTAGGAACAAGACGTATACGTATTTCAAAGATGCCCAGAACTGAGCTAAACTTGGTATGTGTCCAACCTCTAGAAAGAAGTTCATGCCCCAACTCCCTTACTTCCAGCTAGTAAGGATCACATAATTCCTAACAAAGTTTTGACACAGATACCCTATTCTGGCATTCAGAACATATAGCACGTTGCTGTAAGCAAGCACATTCACATTCAAAGTTGCAAGTTACTATGTAGGAACAAGTTTGTAAAGGTATTTCAAAGATGCCCAGAACTGAGCTAAACTTGGTATGTCTTCAACTCCTAGAAATAACGTCATGCCCCATCACCCTTACTTCCAGCTAGTAAGGATCACATAATTCCTAACAAAGTTTTGACACAGATTCCCAATTCGGGCATTCAGAAGAGATAGCACGTTGCTGTAAGCAAGCACATTCTCATTCAAAGTTGCAAGTTACTATGTAGGAACAAGTTTGTAAAGGTATTTCAAAGATGCCCAGAACTGAGCTAAACTTGGTATGTGTCCAACTCCTAGAAATAACTTCATGCCCCATCTCCCTTAATTCCAGCTAGTAGGGATCACATAATTCTTAACAAAGTTTTGACACAGAATCCCAATTCGGGCATTCAGAACATATAGCACGTTGCTGTAAGCAAGCACATTCTCATTCAAAGTTGCAAGTTACTATGTAGGAACAAGTTTGTATAGGTATTTCAAAAATGCCCAGAACTGTGCTAAACTTGGTATGTGTCCAACTCCTAGAAATACCTTCATGCCCCAACTCCCTTACTTCCAGCTAGTAAGAATCACATAATTCCTAACAAAATATTGACACAGATTCCCAATTCGGGCATTCAGAACATATAGCACGTTGCTGTAAGCAAGCACATTCTCATTCAAAGTTGCAAGTTACTATGTAGGAACAAGTTTGTATAGGTATTTCAAAGATGCCCAGAACTGAGCTAAACGTTGTATGTCTCCAACTCCTAGAAATAACTTCATGCCCCAACTCACTTACTTCCAGCTAGTAAGGATCGCATAATTCCTAACAAAGTTTTGACACAGATTCCCAATTCAGGCATTCAGAACATATAGTAAGTTGCTGTAAGCAAGCACATTCTCATTCAAAGTTGCAAGGTACTATGTAGGAACAGGTTGTATAGGTATTTCAAAGATGCCCAGAACTGAGCTAAACGTTGTATGTCTCCAACTGCTAGAAATAACTTCATGCCCAATCTCCCTTACTTCCAGCTAGTAAGGATCACATAATTCCTAACAAAGTTTTGACACAGATTCCCAATTCGGGCATTCAGAACATATAGCACGTTGCTGTAAGCAAGCACATTCTCATTCAAAGTTGCAAGTTACTATGTAGGAACAAGTTTGTATAGGTATTTCAAAGATGCCCAGAACTGTGCTAATCTTGGTATGTGTCCAACTCCTAGAAATACCTTCATGCCCCACTCCCTTACTTCCAGCTAGTAAGGATCACATAATTCCTAACAATGTTTTGACACAGATTCCCAATTCGGGCATTCAGAACATATAGCACGTTGCTGTAAGCAAGCACATTCTCATTCAAAGTTTCAAGTTAATATGTAAGAACAAGTTTGTATAGGTATTTCAAAGATGCCCAGAACTGAGCTAAACGTTGTATGCCTCCAACTCCTAGAAATAACATCATGCCCCATCTCCCTTACTTCCAGCTAGTAAGGATCACATAATTCCTAACAAAGTTTTGACACAGATTCCCAATTCGGGCATTCTGAACATGTAGCACGTTGCTGTAAGCAAGCACATTCTCATTCAAAGTTGCAAGTTACTATGTAGGAACAAGTTTGTATAGGTTTTTCAAAGATGCCCAGAACTGAGCTAAACTTGGTATTTCTCCAACTCATAGAAATAACTTCATGCCCCATCTCCCTTACTTCCATCTAGTAAGGATCAGATAATTCCTAACAAAGTTTTGACACAGATTCCCTAATCGGGCATTCAGAACATATAGCACGTTGCTGTAAGCAAGCACATTCTCATTCATGGTTGCAAGTTACTATGTAGGAACAAATTTGTAAAGGTATTTCAAATATGCCCAGAACTGAGCTAAACTTGGTATGTCTTCAACTCCTAGAAATAACTTCATGCCCCATCTCCCTTACTTCCAGCTAGTAAGGATGACATAATTCCTAACAAAGTTTTGACACAGATTCCCAATTCGGGCATTCAGAACATACAGCACGTTGCTGTAAGCAAGCACATTCTCATTCAAAGTTGCAAGTTACTATGTAGGAACAAGACGTATACGTATTTCAAAGATGCCCAGAACTGAGCTAAACTTGGTATGTGTCCAACCTCTAGAAAGAACTTCATGCCCCAACTCCCTTACTTCCAGCTAGTAAGGATCACATAATTCCTAACAAAGTTTTGACACAGATACCCTATTCTGGCATTCAGAACATAAAGCACGTTGCTGTAAGCAACCACATTCTCATTCAAAGTTGCAAGTTACTATGTAGGAACAAGTTTGTAAAGGTATTTCAAAGATGCCCAGAACTGAGCTAAACTTGGTATGTCTTCAACTCCTAGAAATAACGTCATGCCCCATCACCCTTACTTCCAGCTAGTAAGGATCACATAATTCCTAACAAAGTTTTGACACAGATTCCCAATTCGGGCATTCAGAAGAGATAGCACGTTGCTGTAAGCAAGCACATTCTCATTCAAAGTTGCAAGTTACTATGTAGGAACAAGTTTGTAAAGGTATTTCAAAGATGCCCAGAACTGAGCTAAACTTGGTATGTGTCCAACTCCTAGAAATAACTTCATGCCCCATCTCCCTTAATTCCAGCTAGTAAGGATCACATAATTCTTAACAAAGTTTTGACACAGAATCCCAATTCGGGCATTCAGAACATATAGCACGTTGCTGTAAGCAAGCACATTCTCATTCAAAGTTGCAAGTTACTATGTAGGAACAAGTTTGTATAGGTATTTCAAAAATGCCCAGAACTGTGCTAAACTTGGTATGTGTCCAACTCCTAGAAATACCTTCATGCCCCAACTCCCTTACTTCCAGCTAGTAAGGATCACATAATTCCTAACAAAATTTTGACACAGATTCCCAATTCGGGCATTCAGAACATGTAGCACGTTGCTGTAAGCAAGCACATTCTCATTCAAAGTTGCAAGTTACTATGTAGGAACAAGTTTGTATAGGTATTTCAAAGGTGCCCAGAACTGAGCTAAACGTTGTATGTCTCCAACTCCTAGAAATAACTTCATGCCCCAACTCACTTACTTCCAGCTAGTAAGGATCGCATAATTCCTAACAAAGTTTTGACACAGATTCCCAATTCAGGCATTCAGAACATATAGTAAGTTGCTGTAAGCAAGCACATTCTCATTCAAAGTTGCAAGGTACTATGTAGGAACAAGTTTGTATAGGTATTTCAAAGATGCCCAGAACTGAGCTAAACGTTGTATGTCTCCAACTGCTAGAAATAACTTCATGCCCAATCTCCCTTACTTCCAGCTAGTAAGGATCACATAATTCCTAACAAAGTTTTGACACAGATTCCCAATTCGGGCATTCAGAACATATAGCACGTTGCTGTAAGCAAGCACATTCTCATTCAAAGTTGCAAGTTACTATGTAGGAACAAGTTTGTATAGGTATTTCAAAGATGCCCAGAACTGTGCTAATCTTGGTATGTGTCCAATTCCTAGAAATACCTTCATGCCCCACTCCCTTACTTCCAGCTAGTAAGGATCACATAATTCCTAACAAAGTTTTGACACAGATTCCCAATTCGGGCATTCAGAACATATAGCACGTTGCTGTAAGCAAGCACAATCTCATTCAAAGTTGCAAGTTACTATGTAGGAACAAGTTTGTATAGGTATTTCAAAGATGCCCAGAACTGAGCTAAAAGTTGTATGTCTCCAACTCCTAGAAATAACTTCATGCCCCAACTCACTTACTTTCAACTAGTAAGGATCGCATAATTCCTAACAAAGTTTTGACACAGATTCCCAATTCGGGCATTCAGAACATATAGCTCGTTGCTGTAAGCAAGCACATTCTCATTCAAAGTGCAAGTTACTATGTAGGAACAAGTTTGTATAGGTATTTCAAAGATGCCCAGGACTGAGCTAAATGTTGTATGTCTCCAACTCCTTGAAATAACTTCATGCCCCATCTCCCTTAATTCCAGCTAGTAAGGATCACATAATTCCTAACAAAGTTTTGACACAGATTCCCAATTCGGGCATTCAGAACATATAGCACGTTGCTGTAAGCAAGCACATTCTCATTCAAGGTTGCAAGTTACTATGTAGGAACAAATTTGTAAAGGGATTTCAAAGATGCCCAGAACTGAGCTAAACTTGGTATGTCTTCAACTTCTAGAAATAACTTCATGCCCCATCTCCCTTACTTCCAGCTAGTAAGGATCACATAATTCCTAACAAAGATTTGACACAGATTCCCAATTCGGGCATCCAGAACATATAGCACGTTTCTGTAAGCAAGCACATTCTCATTCAAAGTTGCAAATTACTATGTAGGAACAAGTTTGTATAGGTATTTCAAAGATGCCCAGAACTGAGCTAAACTTGGTATGTGTCCAACTCCTAGAAATAACTTCATGCCCCATCTCATTTAATTCCAGCTAGTAAGGATAGCATAATTCCTAACAAAGTTTTGACAAAGATTCCCAATTCGGGCATTCAGAACATATAGCAAGTTGCTGTAAGCAAGCACATTCACATTCAAAGTTGCAAGTTACTATGTAGGAACAAGTTTGTATAGGTATTTCAAAGATGCCCAGAACTGAGCTAAACGTTGTATGTCTCCAACTCCTAGAAATAACTTCATGCCCCATCTCCCTTAATTCCAGCTAGTAAGGATCACATAATTCCTAACAAAGTTTTGACACAGATTCCCAATTCGGGCATTCAGAACATATAGCACGTTGCTGTAAGCAAGCACATTCTCATTCAAAGTTGCAAGTTACTATGTAGGAACAAGTTTGTATAGGTATTTCAAAGATGCCCAGAACTGAGCTAAACGTTGTATGTCTCCAACTCCTAGAAATAACTTCATGCCACAACTCACTTACTTCCAGCTAGTAAGGATCGCATAATTCCTAACAAAGTTTTGACACAGATTCCCAATTCAGGCATTCAGAACATATAGTAAGTTGCTGTAAGCAAGCACATTCTCATTCAAAGTTGCAAGGTACTATGTAGGAACAAGTTTGTATAGGTATTTCAAAGATGCCCAGAACTGAGCTAAACTTGGTATTTCTCCAACTCATAGAAATAACTTCATGCCCCATCTCCCTTACTTCCATCTAGTAAGGATCAGATAATTCCTAACAAAGTTTTGACACAGATTCCCTAATCGGGCATTCAGAACATATAGCACGTTGCTGTAAGCAAGCACATTCTCATTCATGGTTGCAAGTTACTATGTAGGAACAAATTTGTAAAGGTATTTCAAAGATGCCCAGAACTGAGCTAAACTTGGTATGTCTTCAACTCCTAGAAATAACTTCATGCCCCATCTCCCTTACTTCCAGCTAGTAAGGATCACATAATTCCTAAGAAAGTTTTGACACAGATTCCCAATTCGGGCATTCAGAACATGTAGCACGTTGCTGTATGCAAGCACATTCTCATTCAAAGTTGCAAGTTACTATGTAGGAACAAGTTTGTATAGGTATTTCAAAGATGCCCAGAACTGAGCTATACTAGGTATGTGTCCAACTCCTAGATATAACTTCATGCCCCATCTCCCTTAATTCCAGCTAGTAAGGATCACATAATTCCTAACAAAGTTTTGACACAGATTCCCAATTCGGGCATTCAGAACATACAGCACGTTGCTGTAAGCAAGCACATTCTCATTCAAAGTTGCAAGTTACTATGTAGGAACAAGACGTATACGTATTTCAAAGATGCCCAGAACTGAGCTAAACTTGGTATGTGTCCAACCTCTAGAAAGAACTTCATGCCCCAACTCCCTTACTTCCAGCTAGTAAGGATCACATAATTCCTAACAAAGTTTTGACACAGATACCCTATTCTGGCATTCAGAACATATAGCACGTTGCTGTAAGCAAGCACATTCTCATTCAAAGTTGCAAGGTACTATGTAGGAACAAGTTTGTATAGGTATTTCAAAGATGCCCAGAACTGAGCTAAACTTGGTATTTCTCCAACTCATAGAAATAACTTCATGCCCCATCTCCCTTACTTCCATCTAGTAAGGATCAGATAATTCCTAACAAAGTTTTGACACAGATTCCCTAATCGGGCATTCAGAACATATAGCACGTTGCTGTAAGCAAGCACATTCTCATTCATGGTTGCAAGTTACTATGTAGGAACAAATTTGTAAAGGTATTTCAAAGATGCCCAGAACTGAGCTAAACTTGGTATGTCTTCAACTCCTAGAAATAACTTCATGCCCCATCTCCCTTACTTCCAGCTAGTAAGGATCACATAATTCCTAAGAAAGTTTTGACACAGATTCCCAATTCGGGCATTCAGAACATGTAGCACGTTGCTGTATGCAAGCACATTCTCATTCAAAGTTGCAAGTTACTATGTAGGAACAAGTTTGTATAGGTATTTCAAAGATGCCCAGAACTGAGCTATACTAGGTATGTGTCCAACTCCTAGATATAACTTCATGCCCCATCTCCCTTAATTCCAGCTAGTAAGGATCACATAATTCCTAACAAAGTTTTGACACAGATTCCCAATTCGGGCATTCAGAACATACAGCACGTTGCTGTAAGCAAGCACATTCTCATTCAAAGTTGCAAGTTACTATGTAGGAACAAGACGTATACGTATTTCAAAGATGCCCAGAACTGAGCTAAACTTGGTATGTGTCCAACCTCTAGAAAGAACTTCATGCCCCAACTCCCTTACTTCCAGCTAGTAAGGATCACATAATTCCTAACAAAGTTTTGACACAGATACCCTATTCTGGCATTCAGAACATATAGCACGTTGCTGTAAGCAAGCACATTCTCATTCAAAGTTGCAAGTTACTATGTAGGAACAAGTTTGTAAAGGTATTTCAAAGATGCCCAGAACTGAGCTAAACTTGGTATGTCTTCAACTCCTAGAAATAACGTCATGCCCCATCACCCTTTCTTCCAGCCTGTAAGGATCACATAATTCCTAACAAAGTTTTGACACAGATTCACAATTCGGGCATTCAGAACATATAGCACGTTGCTGTAAGCAAGCACATTCTCATTCAAAGTTGCAAGTTACTATGTAGGAACAAGTTTGTATAGGTATTTCAAAGATTTCCAGAACTGATCTAAACGTGGTATGTGTCCAACCTCTAGAAATAACTTCATGACCCAACTCCCTTACTTCTAGCCAGTAAGGATCACATAATTCCTAACAAAGTTTTGACACAGATTCCCAATTCGGGCATTCAGAACATAAAGCACGTTGCTGTAAGCAAGCACATTCTCATTCAAAGTTGCAAGTTACTATGTAGGAACAAGTTTGTATAGGTATTTCAAAGGTGCCCAGAACTGTGCTAAACTGGGTATGTGTCCAACTCCTAGAAATACCTTCATGCCCCCACTCCCTTACTTCCCGCCAGTAAGGATCACATAATTCCTAACAAAGTTTTGACACAGATTCCCAATTCGGGCCTTCAGAACATATAGCACGTTGCTGTAAGCAAGCACAATCTCATTCAAAGTTGCAAGTTACTATGTAGGAACAAGTTTGTATAGGTATTTCAAAGATGCCCAGAACTGAGCTAAAAGTTGTATGTCTCCAACTCCTAGAAATAACTTCATGCCCCAACTCACTTACTTTCAACTAGTAAGGATCGCATAATTCCTAACAAAGTTTTGACACAGATTCCCAATTCGGGCATTCAGAACATATAGCTCGTTGCTGTAAGCAAGCACATTCTCATTCAAAGTGCAAGTTACTATGTAGGAACAAGTTTGTATAGGTATTTCAAAGATGCCCAGGACTGAGCTAAATGTTGTATGTCTCCAACTCCTTGAAATAACTTCATGCCCCATCTCCCTTAATTCCAGCTAGTAAGGATCACATAATTCCTAACAAAGTTTTGACACAGATTCCCAATTCGGGCATTCAGAACATATAGCACGTTGCTGTAAGCAAGCACATTCTCATTCAAGGTTGCAAGTTACTATGTAGGAACAAATTTGTAAAGGGATTTCAAAGATGCCCAGAACTGAGCTAAACTTGGTATGTCTTCAACTTCTAGAAATAACTTCATGCCCCATCTCCCTTACTTCCAGCTAGTAAGGATCACATAATTCCTAACAAAGATTTGACACAGATTCCCAATTCGGGCATCCAGAACATATAGCACGTTTCTGTAAGCAAGCACATTCTCATTCAAAGTTGCAAATTACTATGTAGGAACAAGTTTGTATAGGTATTTCAAAGATGCCCAGAACTGAGCTAAACTTGGTATGTGTCCAACTCCTAGAAATAACTTCATGCCCCATCTCATTTAATTCCAGCTAGTAAGGATAGCATAATTCCTAACAAAGTTTTGACAAAGATTCCCAATTCGGGCATTCAGAACATATAGCAAGTTGCTGTAAGCAAGCACATTCACATTCAAAGTTGCAAGTTACTATGTAGGAACAAGTTTGTATAGGTATTTCAAAGATGCCCAGAACTGAGCTAAACGTTGTATGTCTCCAACTCCTAGAAATAACTTCATGCCCCATCTCCCTTAATTCCAGCTAGTAAGGATCACATAATTCCTAACAAAGTTTTGACACAGATTCCCAATTCGGGCATTCAGAACATATAGCACGTTGCTGTAAGCAAGCACATTCTCATTCAAAGTTGCAAGTTACTATGTAGGAAACAGTTTGTATAGGTATTTCAAAGATGCCCAGAACTGAGCTAAACTTGGTATGTCTTCAACTCCTAGAAATAACTTCATGCCCCATCTCCCTTACTTCCAGCTAGTAAGGATCACATAATTCCTAAGAAAGTTTTGACACAGATTCCCAATTCGGGCATTCAGAACATGTAGCACGTTGCTGTATGCAAGCACATTCTCATTCAAAGTTGCAAGTTACTATGTAGGAACAAGTTTGTATAGGTATTTCAAAGATGCCCAGAACTGAGCTATACTAGGTATGTGTCCAACTCCTAGATATAACTTCATGCCCCATCTCCCTTAATTCCAGCTAGTAAGGATCACATAATTCCTAACAAAGTTTTGACACAGATTCCCAATTCGGGCATTCAGAACATACAGCACGTTGCTGTAAGCAAGCACATTCTCATTCAAAGTTGCAAGTTACTATGTAGGAACAAGATGTATAGGTATTTCAAAGATGCCCAGAACTGAGCTAAACTTGGTATGTGTCCAACCTCTAGAAAGAACTTCATGCCCCAACTCCCTTACTTCCAGCTAGTAAGGATCACATAATTCCTAACAAAGTTTTGACACAGATTCCCTATTCGGGCATTCAGAACATATAGCACGTTGCTGTAAGCAAGCACATTCTCATTCAAAGTTGCAAGTTACTATGTAGGAACAAGTTTGTAAAGGTATTTCAAAGATGCCCAGAACTGAGCTAAAGTTGGTATGTCATCAACTCCTAGAAATAACTTCATGCCCCATCACCCTTACTTTCAACTAGTAAGGATCACATAATTCCTAACAAAGTTTTGACACAGATTCCCAATTCGGGCATTCAGAAGAGATAGCACGTTGCTGTAAGCAAGCACATTCTCATTCAAAGTTGCAAGTTACTATGTAGGAACAAGTTTGTAAAGGTATTTCAAAGATGCCCAGAACTGAGCTAAACTTGGTATGTGTCCAACTCCTAGAAATAACTTCATGCCCCATCTCCCTTAATTCCAGCTACTAAGGATCACACAATTCCTAACAAATTTTGACACAGAATCCCAATTCGGGCATTCAGAACATATAGCACGTTGCTGTAAGCAAGCACATTCTCATTCAAAGTTGCAAGTTTCTTTGTAGGAACAAGTTTGTATAGGTATTTCAAAGATGCCCAGAACTGAGCTAAACTTGGTATGCGTCCAACTCCTTGAAATAACTTCATGCCCCATCTCCCTTACTTCCAGCTAGTAAGGATCACATAATTCCTAACAAAGTTTTGACACAGATTCCCAATTCGGGCATTCAGAACATGTAGCACGTTGCTGTAAGCAAGCACATTCTCATTCAAAGTTGCAAGTTACTCTGTAGGAACAAGTTTGTATAGGTAGTTCAAAGATGCCCAGAACTGAGCTAAACGTTGTATGTCTCCAACTCACAGAAATAACTTCATGTGCCATCTCTCTTACTTCCAGCTAGTAAGGATCACATAATTCCTAACAAAGTTTTGACACAGATTCCCAATTCGGGCATTCAGAACATATAGCACGTTGCTGTAAGCAAGCACATTCTCATTCAAAGTTGCAAGTTACTATGTAGGAACAAGTTTGTAAAGGTATTTCAAAGATGCCCAGAACTGAACTAAACGTTGTATGTCTCCAACTCCTAGAAATAACTTCATGCCTCATCACCATTACTTCCAGCCAGTAAGGATCACATAATTACTAACAAAGTTTTGACACAGATTCCCAATTCGGTAATTCAGAACATATAGCACGTTGCTGTAAGCAAGCACATTCTCATTCAAAGTTGCAAGTTACTATGTAGGAACAAGTTTGTATAGGTATTTCAAAGATGCCCAGAACTGAGCTAAACTTGGTATGTGTCCAACTCCTAGAAATAACTTCATGCCCCAACTCCCTTACTTTCAGCTAGTAAGAATAACATAATTACTAACAAAGTTTTGACACCGATTCCCTATTCGGGCATTCAGATCATTTAGCACGTTGCTGTAAGCAAGCACATTCTCATTCAAAGTTGCAAGTTACTATGTAGGAACAAGTTTGTATAGGTATTTCAAAGATGCCCAGAACTGAGCTAAACTTTGTATGTCTCCAACTCCTAGAAATAACTTCATGCCCCATCTCCCTTACTTTCATCTAGTAAGGATCACATAATTTCTAACAAAGTTTTGACACAGATTCCCAATTCGGGCATTCAGAACATATAGCACGTTGCTGTAAGCAAGCACATTCTCATTCAATATTGCAAGTTACTATGTAGGAACTAGTTTGTATAGGACTTTCAAAGATGCCCAGAACTGAGCTAAACGTTGTATGTCTCCAACTCCTAGAAATAACTTCATGCCCCATCTCCCTTACTTTCATCTAGTAAGGATCACATAATTTCTAACAAAGTTTTGACACAGATTCCCAATTCGGGCATTCAGAACATATAGCACGTTGCTGTAAGCAAGCACATTCTCATTCAAAGTTGCAAGTTACTATGTAGGAAGAAGTTTGTATAGGTATTTAAAAGATGCCCAGAACTGAGCTAAACGTTGTATGTCTCCAACTCCTAGAAATAACTTCATGCCCCCTCTCCCTTTCTTCCAGCTAGTAAGGATCACATAATTCCTAACAAAGTTTTGACACAGATTCCCAATTCGGGCATTCACAACATGTAGAACGTTGCTGTAAGCAAGAACATTCTCATTCAAAGTTGCAAGTTACTATGTAGGAACAAGTTTGTATAGGTATTTCAAAGATGCCCAGAACTGAGCTAAACGTTGTATGTCTCCAACTCCTAGAAATAACTTCATGCCCCATCTCCCTTACTTCCAGCTAGTAAGGATCACATAATTCCTAACAAAGATTTGACACAGATTCCCAATTCGGGCATTCAGAACATGTAGCACGTTGATGTAAGCAAGAACAGTCTCATTCAAAGTTGCAAGTTACTATATAGGTACAAGTTTGTATAGGTATTTCAAAGATGCCCAGAACTGAGCTAAACTTGGTATGTCTCCAACTCCTAGAAATAACTTCATGCCCCATCTCCCTTACTTCCAGCTAGTAAGGATCACATAATTCCTAACAAATTTTGACACAGATTCCCAATTCGGGCATTCAGAACATATAGCACGTTGCTGTAAGCAAGCACATTCTCATTCAAAGTTGAAAGTTACTATGTAGGAACAAGTTTGTATAGGTATTTCAAAGATGCCCAGAACTGAGCTAAACGTTGTATGTCTCCAACGCCTAGAAATAACTTCATGCCCCATCTCCCTTACTTCCAGCTAGTAAGGATCACATAATTCCTAACAAAGTTTTGACACAGATTCCCAATTCGGGCATTGAGAACATATAGCACGTTGCTGTAAGCAAGCACATTCTCATTCAAAGTTGCAAGTTACTATGTAGGAACAAGTTTGTATAGGTATTTCAAAGATGCCCAGAACTGAGGTAAAAGTTGTATGACTCCAACTCCTAGAAATAACTTCATGCCCCATCTCTCTTACTTCCAGCTAGTAAGGATCTATTAGTTCCTAACAAATTTTGACACAGATTCCCAATTCGGGCATTCAGAACATATAGCACGTTGCCGTAAGCAAGCACATTCTCATTCAAAGTTGCAAGTTACTATGTAGGAACAAGTTTGTATAGGTGTTTCAAAGATGCCCATAACTGAGCTAAACTTGGTATGTGTCCAATCTCTAGAAATAACTTCATGACCCAACTCCCTTACTTCCAGCTAGTAAGGATCACATAATTCCTAACAAAGTTTTGACACAGATTCCCAATTCGGGCATTCAGAACATATAGCACGTTGCTGAAAGCAAGCACATTCTCATTCAAAGTTGCAAGTTACTATGTAGGATCATGTTTGTATAGGTATTTCAAAGATGCCCAGAACTGAGCTAAACTTGGTATGTGTCCAACCTCTAGAAATAACTTCATGCCCCAACTCCCTTATTTCCAGCTAGTAAGGATCACATAATTCCTAACAAAGTTTTGACACAGATTCCCAATTCGGGCATTCAGAACATATAGCACGTTGCTGTAAGCAAGCACATTCTCATTGAAAGTTGCAAGTTACTATGTAGGAACAAGTTTGTATAGGTATTTCAAAGATGCCCAGAACTGAGCTAAACGTTGTATGTCTAAAACTCCTAGAAATATCTTCATGCCGCTTCTCACTTACTTCCATCTAGTAAGGATCACATAATTCCTAACAAAGTTTTGACACAGATTCCCACTTCGGGCATTCAAAACATATAGCAGGTTGCTGTAAGCAAGCACATTCTCATTAAAAGTTGCAAGTAACTATGTAGGAACAAGTTTGTATAGGTATTTCAAAGATGCCCAGAACTGAGCTAAACGTTGTATGTCTCCAACTCCTAGAAATAACTTCATGCCCCATCTACCTTACTTCCAGCTAGTAAGGATCACATAATTCCTAACAAATTTTGACACAGATTCCCAATTCGGGCATTCAGAACATATAGCACGTTGCTGTAAGCAAACACATTCTCATTCAAAGTTGCAAGTTACTATGTAGGAACAAGTTTGTATAGGTATTTCAAAGATGCCCAGAACTGAGCTAAACTTGGTATGTCTCCAACTCCTAGAAATAACTTCATGCCCCATCTCCCTTACTTCCAGCTAGTAAGGATCACATAATTCCTAACAAATTTTGACACAGATTCCCAATTCGGGCATTCAGAACATATAGCACGTTGCTGTAAGCAAGCACATTCTCATTCAAAGTTGCAAGTTACTATGTAGGAACAAGTTTGTATAGGTATTTCAAAGATGCCCAGAACTGAGCTAAACTTGGTATGCGTCCAACTCCTTGAAATAACTTCATGCCCCATCTCCCTTACTTCCAGCTAGTAAGGATCACATAATTCCTAACAATGTTTTGACACAGATTCCCAATTCGGGCATTCAGAACATATAGCACGTTGCTGTAAGCAAGCACATTCTCATTCAAAGTTGCAAGTTACTATGTAGGAACAAGTTTGTAAAGGTATTTCAAAGATGCCCAGAACTGAACTAAACGTTGTATGTCTCCAACTCCTAGAAATAACTTCATGCCCCATCACCATTACTTCCAGCCAGTAAGGATCACATAATTACTAACAAAGTTTTGACACAGATTCCCAATTCGGGAATTCAGAACATATAGCACGTTGCTGTAAGCAAGCACATTCTCATTCAAAGTTGCAAGTTACTATGTAGGAACAAGTTTGTATAGGTATTTCAAAGATGCCCAGAACTGAGCTAAACTTGGTATGTGTCCAACTCCTAGAAATAACTTCATGCCCCAACTCCCTTACTTTCAGCTTGTAAGGATAACATAATTACTAACAAAGTTTTGACACCGATTCCCAATTCGGGCATTCAGATCATTTAGCACGTTGCTGTAAGCAAGCACATTCTCATTCAAAGTTGCAAGTTACTATGTAGGAACAAGTTTGTATAGGTATTTCAAAGATGCCCAGAACTGAGCTAAACGTTGTATGTCTCCAACTCCTAGAAATAACTTCATGCCCCATCTCCCTTACTTTCATCTAGTAAGGATCACATAATTTCTAACAAAGTTTTGACACAGATTCCCAATTCGGGCATTCAGAACATATAGCACGTTGCTGTAAGCAAGCACATTCTCATTCAATATTGCAAGTTACTATGTAGGAACTAGTTTGTATAGGACTTTCAAAGATGCTCAGAACTGAGCTAAACGTTGTATGTCTCCAACTCCTAGAAATAACTTCATGCCCCATCTCCCTTACTTTCATCTAGTAAGGATCACATAATTTCTAACAAAGTTTTGACACAGATTCCCAATTCGGGCATTCAGAACATATAGAACGTTGCTGTAAGCAAGCACATTCTCATTCAAAGTTGCAAGTTACTATGTAGGAAGAAGTTTGTATAGGTATTTCAAAGATGCCCAGAACTGAGCTAAACGTTGTATGTCTCCAACTCCTAGAAATAACTTCATGCCCCCTCTCCCTTACTTCCAGCTAGTAAGGATCACATAATTCCTAACAAAATTTTGACACAGATTCCCAATTCGGGCATTCAGAACATATAGCACGTTGCTGTAAGCAAGCACATTCTCATTCAAAGTTGCAAGTTACTATGTAGGATCAAGTTTGTATAGTTATTTCAAAGATGCCCAGAACTGAGATAAACTTGGTATGTGTCCAACCTCTAGAAATAACTTCATGCCCCAACTCCCTTATTTCTAGCTAGTAAGGATCACATAATTCCTAACAAAGTTTTGACACAGATTCCCAATTCGGGCATTCAGAACATATAGCACGTTGCTGTAAGCAAGCACATTCTCATTCAAAGTTGCAAGTTACTATGTAGGAACAAGTTTGTATAGGTATTTCAAAGATGCCCAGAACTGAGCTAAACGTTGTATGTCTAAAACTCCTAGAAATATCGTCATGCCGCTTCTCACTTACTTCCATCTAGTAAGGATCACATAATTCCTAACAAAGTTTTGACACAGATTCCCACTTCGGGCATTCAAAACATATAGCAGGTTGCTGTAAGCAAGCACATTCTCATTAAAAGTTGCAAGTAACTATGTAGGAACAAGTTTGTATAGGTATTTCAAAGATGCCCAGAACTGAGCTAAACGTTGTATGTCTCCAACTCCTAGAAATAACTTCATGCCCCATCTCCCTTACTTCCAGGTAGTAAGGATCACATAATTCCTAACAAATTTTGACACAGATTCCCAATTCGGGCATTCAGAACATATAGCACGTTGCTGTAAGCAAACACATTCTCATTCAAAGTTGCAAGTTACTATGTAGGAACAAGTTTGTATAGGTATTTCAAAGATGCCCAGAACTGAGCTAAACTTGGTATGTCTCCAACTCCTAGAAATAACTTCATGCCCCATCTCCCTTACTTCCAGCTAGTAAGGATCACATAATTCCTAACAAATTTTGACACAGATTCCCAATTCGGGCATTCAGAACATATAGCACGTTGCTGTAAGCAAGCACATTCTCATTCAAAGTTGCAAGTTACTATGTAGGAACAAGTTTGTATAGGTATTTCAAAGATGCCCAGAACTGAGCTAAACTTGGTATGCGTCCAACTCCTTGAAATAACTTCATGCCCCATCTCCCTTACTTCCAGCTAGTAAGGATCACATAATTCCTAACAATGTTTTGACACAGATTCCCAATTCGGGCATTCAGAACATATAGCACGTTGCTGTAAGCAAGCACATTCTCATTCAAAGTTGCAAGTTACTATGTAGGAACAAGTTTGTAAAGGTATTTCAAAGATGCCCAGAAATGAGCTAAACTTGCTATGTCTCCAACTCCTAGAAATAACTTCTTGCCCCATCACCCTTACTTCCAGCTATTAAGGATCACATAATTACTAACAAAGTTTTGACACAGATTCCCAATTCGGGCATTCAGGACATATAGCACGTTGCTGTAAGCAAGCACATTCTCATTCAAAGTTGCAAGTTACTATGTAGGAACAAGTTTGTATAGGTATTTCAAAGATGCCCAGAATTGAGCTAAACTTGGTATGTGTCCAACCTCTAGAAATAACTTCATGCCCCATCTCCCTTACTTCCATCTAGTAAGGATCACATAATTCCTAACAAAGTTTTGACACAGATTCCCAATTCGGGCATTCAGAACATATAGCACGTTGCTGTAAGCAAGCACATTCTCATTCAAAGTTGCAAGTTACTATGTAGGAACACGTTTGTAAAGGTATTTCAAAGATGCCCAGAACTCTGCTACACTTGGTATGTGTCCAACTCCTAGAAATACCTTCATGCCCCAACTCCCTTACTTCCAGATAGTAAGGATCACATAATTTCTAACAAATTTTGACACAGATTCCCAATTCGGGCATTCAGAACATATAGCACGTTGCTGTAAGCAGCACATTCTCATTCAAAGTTGCAAGTTACTATGTAGGAACAAGTTTGCATAGGTATTTCAATGATGCACAGAACTGAGCTAAACATTGTATGTGTCCAACTCCTAGAAATAACTTCATGCCCCATCTCCCTGACTTCGATCTAGTAAGGATCACATAATTCCTAACAAAGTTTTGACACAGATTCCCAATTCGGGCATTCAGAACATATAGCACGTTGCTGTAAGCAAGCACATTCTCATTAAAAGTTGCAAGTTACTATGTAGGAACAAGTTTGTATAGGTATTTCAAAGATGCCCAGAACTGAGCTAAACGTTGTATGTCTCCAACTCCTAGAAATAACTTCATGCCCCTCTCCCTTACTTCCAGCTAGTAAGGATCACATAATTCCTAATAAATTTTGACACAGATTCCCAATTCGGGCATTCAGAACATATAGCACCTTGCTGTAAGCAAGCACATTCTCATTCAAAGTTGCAAGTTACTATGTAGGAACAAGTTTGTATAGGTATTTCAAAGATGCCCAGAACTGAGCTAAACTTGGTATGTCTCCAACTCCTAGAAATAACTTCATGCCCCATCTCCCTTACTTCCATCTAGTAAGTATCACATAATTCCTAACAAAGTTTTGACACAGATTCCCAATTCGGGCATTCAGAACATATAGCACGTTGCTGTAAGCAAGCACATTCTCATTCAAAGTTGCAAGTTACTATGTAGGAACAAGTTTGTATAGGTATGTCAAAGATGTCCAGAACTGAGCTAAACTTGGTATGTGTCAACTCCTAGAAATAACTTCATGCCCCAACTCCCTTACTTCCAGCTAGTAAGGATCACATAATTCCTAACAAAGTTTTGACACAGATTCCCAATTCGGTCATTCAGAACATATAGCACGTTGCTGTAAGCCAGCACATTCTCATTCAAAGTTGCAAGTTACTATGTAGGAACAAGTTTGTAAAGGTATTTCAAAGATGCCCAGAACTCTGCTAAACTTGGTATGTGTCCAACTCCTAGAAATACCTTCATGCCCCAATTCCCTTACTTCCAGCAAGTAAGGATCACATAATTTCTAACAAATTTTGACACAGATTCCCAATTCGGGCATTCAGAACATATAGCACGTTGCTGTAAGCAAGCACATTCTCATTCAAAGTTGCAAGTTAATATGTAGGAACAAGTTCGTATAGGTATTTCAAAGATGCCCAGAACTGAGCTAAACTTGGTATGTGTCCAACTCCAAGAAATAACTTCATGCCCCATCACCCTTACTTCCAGCTAGTAAGGATCACACAATTCCTAACAAAGTTTTGACACAGATTCCCAATTCGGGCATTCAGAACATATAGCAAGTTGCTGTAAGCAAGCACATTCTCATTCAAAGTTGCAAGTTACTATGTAGGAACAAGTTTGTATAGGTATTTCAAAGATGCCCAGAACTGAGCTAAACTTGGTATGTCTCCAACTCCTAGAAATAACTTCATGCCCCATCTCCCTTACTTCCAGCTAGTAAGGATCACATAATTCCTAACAAATTTTGACACAGATTCCCAATTCGGGCATTCAGAACATATAGCACGTTGCTGTAAGCAAGCACATTCTCATTCAAAGTTGCAAGTTACTATGTAGGAACAAGTTTGTATAGGTATTTCAAAGATGCCCAGAACTGAGCTAAACTTGGTATGCGTCCAACTCCTTGAAATAACTTCATGCCCCATCTCCCTTACTTCCAGCTAGTAAGGATCACATAATTCCTAACAATGTTTTGACACAGATTCCCAATTCGGGCATTCAGAACATATAGCACGTTGCTGTAAGCAAGCACATTCTCATTCAAAGTTGCAAGTTACTATGTAGGAACAAGTTTGTAAAGGTATTTCAAAGATGCCCAGAACTGAACTAAACGTTGTATGTCTCCAACTCCTAGAAATAACTTCATGCCCCATCACCATTACTTCCAGCCAGTAAGGATCACATAATTACTAACAAAGTTTTGACACAGATTCCCAATTCGGGAATTCAGAACATATAGCACGTTGCTGTAAGCAAGCACATTCTCATTCAAAGTTGCAAGTTACTATGTAGGAACAAGTTTGTATAGGTATTTCAAAGATGCCCAGAACTGAGCTAAACTTGGTATGTGTCCAACTCCTAGAAATAACTTCATGCCCCAACTCCCTTACTTTCAGCTTGTAAGGATAACATAATTACTAACAAAGTTTTGACACCGATTCCCAATTCGGGCATTCAGATCATTTAGCACGTTGCTGTAAGCAAGCACATTCTCATTCAAAGTTGCAAGTTACTATGTAGGAACAAGTTTGTATAGGTATTTCAAAGATGCCCAGAACTGAGCTAAACGTTGTATGTCTCCAACTCCTAGAAATAACTTCATGCCCCATCTCCCTTACTTTCATCTAGTAAGGATCACATAATTTCTAACAAAGTTTTGACACAGATTCCCAATTCGGGCATTCAGAACATATAGCACGTTGCTGTAAGCAAGCACATTCTCATTCAATATTGCAAGTTACTATGTAGGAACTAGTTTGTATAGGACTTTCAAAGATGCTCAGAACTGAGCTAAACGTTGTATGTCTCCAACTCCTAGAAATAACTTCATGCCCCATCTCCCTTACTTTCATCTAGTAAGGATCACATAATTTCTAACAAAGTTTTGACACAGATTCCCAATTCGGGCATTCAGAACATATAGAACGTTGCTGTAAGCAAGCACATTCTCATTCAAAGTTGCAAGTTACTATGTAGGAAGAAGTTTGTATAGGTATTTCAAAGATGCCCAGAACTGAGCTAAACGTTGTATGTCTCCAACTCCTAGAAATAACTTCATGCCCCCTCTCCCTTACTTCCAGCTAGTAAGGATCACATAATTCCTAACAAAGTTTTGACACAGATTCCCAATTCGGGCATTCAGAACATATAGCACGTTGCTGTAAGCAAGCACATTCTCATTCAAAGTTGCAAGTTACTATGTAGGATCAAGTTTGTATAGTTATTTCAAAGATGCCCAGAACTGAGATAAACTTGGTATGTGTCCAACCTCTAGAAATAACTTCATGCCCCAACTCACTTATTTCTAGCTAGTAAGGATCACATAATTCCTAACAAAGTTTTGACACAGATTCCCAATTCGGGCATTCAGAACATATAGCACGTTGCTGTAAGCAAGCACATTCTCATTCAAAGTTGCAAGTTACTATGTAGGAACAAGTTTGTATAGGTATTTCAAAGATGCCCAGAACTGAGCTAAACGTTGTATGTCTAAAACTCCTAGAAATATCGTCATGCCGCTTCTCACTTACTTCCATCTAGTAAGGATCACATAATTCCTAACAAAGTTTTGACACAGATTCCCACTTCGGGCATTCAAAACATATAGCAGGTTGCTGTAAGCAAGCACATTCTCATTAAAAGTTGCAAGTAACTATGTAGGAACAAGTTTGTATAGGTATTTCAAAGATGCCCAGAACTGAGCTAAACGTTGTATGTCTCCAACTCCTAGAAATAACTTCATGCCCCATCTCCCTTACTTCCAGCTAGTAAGGATCACATAATTCCTAACAAATTTTGACACAGATTCCCAATTCGGGCATTCAGAACATATAGCACGTTGCTGTAAGCAAACACATTCTCATTCAAAGTTGCAAGTTACTATGTAGGAACAAGTTTGTATAGGTATTTCAAAGATGCCCAGAACTGAGCTAAACTTGGTATGTCTCCAACTCCTAGAAATAACTTCATGCCCCATCTCCCTTACTTCCAGCTAGTAAGGATCACATAATTCCTAACAAATTTTGACACAGATTCCCAATTCGGGCATTCAGAACATATAGCACGTTGCTGTAAGCAAGCACATTCTCATTCAAAGTTGCAAGTTACTATGTAGGAACAAGTTTGTATAGGTATTTCAAAGATGCCCAGAACTGAGCTAAACTTGGTATGCGTCCAACTCCTTGAAATAACTTCATGCCCCATCTCCCTTACTTCCAGCTAGTAAGGATCACATAATTCCTAACAATGTTTTGACACAGATTCCCAATTCGGGCATTCAGAACATATAGCACGTTGCTGTAAGCAAGCACATTCTCATTCAAAGTTGCAAGTTACTATGTAGGAACAAGTTTGTAAAGGTATTTCAAAGATGCCCAGAAATGAGCTAAACTTGCTATGTCTCCAACTCCTAGAAATAACTTCTTGCCCCATCACCCTTACTTCCAGCTATTAAGGATCACATAATTACTAACAAAGTTTTGACACAGATTCCCAATTCGGGCATTCAGGACATATAGCACGTTGCTGTAAGCAAGCACATTCTCATTCAAAGTTGCAAGTTACTATGTAGGAACAAGTTTGTATAGGTATTTCAAAGATGCCCAGAATTGAGCTAAACTTGGTATGTGTCCAACCTCTAGAAATAACTTCATGCCCCATCTCCCTTACTTCCATCTAGTAAGGATCACATAATTCCTAACAAAGTTTTGACACAGATTCCCAATTCGGGCATTCAGAACATATAGCACGTTGCTGTAAGCAAGCACATTCTCATTCAAAGTTGCAAGTTACTATGTAGGAACACGTTTGTAAAGGTATTTCAAAGATGCCCAGAACTCTGCTACACTTGGTATGTGTCCAACTCCTAGAAATACCTTCATGCCCCAACTCCCTTACTTCCAGATAGTAAGGATCACATAATTTCTAACAAATTTTGACACAGATTCCCAATTCGGGCATTCAGAACATATAGCACGTTGCTGTAAGCAGCACATTCTCATTCAAAGTTGCAAGTTACTATGTAGGAACAAGTTTGCATAGGTATTTCAATGATGCACAGAACTGAGCTAAACATTGTATGTGTCCAACTCCTAGAAATAACTTCATGCCCCATCTCCCTGACTTCGATCTAGTAAGGATCACATAATTCCTAACAAAGTTTTGACACAGATTCCCAATTCGGGCATTCAGAACATATAGCACGTTGCTGTAAGCAAGCACATTCTCATTAAAAGTTGCAAGTTACTATGTAGGAACAAGTTTGTATAGGTATTTCAAAGATGCCCAGAACTGAGCTAAACGTTGTATGTCTCCAACTCCTAGAAATAACTTCATGCCCCTCTCCCTTACTTCCAGCTAGTAAGGATCACATAATTCCTAATAAATTTTGACACAGATTCCCAATTCGGGCATTCAGAACATATAGCACCTTGCTGTAAGCAAGCACATTCTCATTCAAAGTTGCAAGTTACTATGTAGGAACAAGTTTGTATAGGTATTTCAAAGATGCCCAGAACTGAGCTAAACTTGGTATGTCTCCAACTCCTAGAAATAACTTCATGCCCCATCTCCCTTACTTCCATCTAGTAAGTATCACATAATTCCTAACAAAGTTTTGACACAGATTCCCAATTCGGGCATTCAGAACATATAGCACGTTGCTGTAAGCAAGCACATTCTCATTCAAAGTTGCAAGTTACTATGTAGGAACAAGTTTGTATAGGTATGTCAAAGATGTCCAGAACTGAGCTAAACTTGGTATGTGTCAACTCCTAGAAATAACTTCATGCCCCAACTCCCTTACTTCCAGCTAGTAAGGATCACATAATTCCTAACAAAGTTTTGACACAGATTCCCAATTCGGTCATTCAGAACATATAGCACGTTGCTGTAAGCCAGCACATTCTCATTCAAAGTTGCAAGTTACTATGTAGGAACAAGTTTGTAAAGGTATTTCAAAGATGCCCAGAACTCTGCTAAACTTGGTATGTGTCCAACTCCTAGAAATACCTTCATGCCCCAATTCCCTTACTTCCAGCAAGTAAGGATCACATAATTTCTAACAAATTTTGACACAGATTCCCAATTCGGGCATTCAGAACATATAGCACGTTGCTGTAAGCAAGCACATTCTCATTCAAAGTTGCAAGTTAATATGTAGGAACAAGTTCGTATAGGTATTTCAAAGATGCCCAGAACTGAGCTAAACTTGGTATGTGTCCAACTCCAAGAAATAACTTCATGCCCCATCACCCTTACTTCCAGCTAGTAAGGATCACACAATTCCTAACAAAGTTTTGACACAGATTCCCAATTCGGGCATTCAGAACATATAGCAAGTTGCTGTAAGCAAGCACATTCTCATTCAAAGTTGCAAGTTACTATGTAGGAACAAGTTTGTATAGGTATTTCAAAGATGCCCAGAACTGAGCTAAACTTGGTATGTCTCCAACTCCTAGAAATAACTTCATGCCCCATCTCCCTTACTTCCATCTAGTAAGGATCACATAATTTCTCACAAAGTTTTGACACAGATTCCCAATTCGGGCATTCAGAACATATAGCACGTTGCTGTAAGCAAGCACATTCTCATTCAAAGTTGCAAGTTACTATGTAGGAACAAGTTTGTAAAGGTATTTCAAAGATGCCCAGAACTGAGCTAAACTTGGTATGCGTCCAACTCCTTGAAATAACTTCATGCCCCATCTCCCTTACTTCCAGCTAGTAAGGATCACATAATTCCTAACAAAGTTTTGACACAGATTCCCAATTCGGGCATTCAGAACATATAGCACGTTGCTGTAAGCAAGCACATTCTCATTCAAAGTTGCAAGTTACTATGTAGGAACAAGTTTGTATAGGTATTTCAAAGATGCCCAGAATTGAGCTAAACTTGGTATGTGTCCAACCTCTAGAAATAACTTCATGCCACATCTCCCTTACTTCCATCTAGTAAGGATCACATAATTCCTAACAAAGTTTTGACACAGATTCCCAATTCGGGCATTCAGAACATATAGCACGTTGCTGTAAGCAAGCACATTCTCATTCAAAGTTGCAAGTTACTATGTAGGAACACGTTTGTAAAGGTATTTCAAAGATGCCCAGAACTCTGCTAAACTTGGTATGTGTCCAACTCCTAGAAATACCTTCATGCCCCAACTCCCTTACTTCCAGCTAGTAAGGATCACATAATTTCTAACAAATTTTGACACAGATTCCCAATTCGGGCATTCAGAACATATAGCACGTTGCTGTAAGCAGCACATTCTCATTCAAAGTTGCAAGTTACTATGTAGGAACAAGTTTGCATAGGTATTTCAATGATGCACAGAACTGAGCTAAACATTGTATGTGTCCAACTCCTAGAAATAACTTCATGCCCCATCTCCCTGACTTCGATCTAGTAAGGATCACATAATTCCTAACAAAGTTTTGACACAGATTCCCAATTCGGGCATTCAGAACATATAGCACGTTGCTGTAAGCAAGCACATTCTCATTAAAAGTTGCAAGTTACTATGTAGGAACAAGTTTGTATAGGTATTTCAAAGATGCCCAGAACTGAGCTAAACGTTGTATGTCTCCAACTCCTAGAAATAACTTCATGCCCCATCACCCTTACTTCCAGCTAGTAAGGATCACATAATTCCTAATAAATTTTGACACAGATTCCCAATTCGGGCATTCAGAACATATAGCACGTTACTGTAAGCAAGCACATTCTCATTCAAAGATGCAAGTTACTATGTAGGAACAAGTTTGTATAGGTATTTCAAAGATGCCCAGAACTGAGCTAAACTTGGTATGTCTCCAACTCCTAGAAATAACTTCATGCCCCATCTCCCTTACTTCCAGCTAGTAAGGATCACATAATTCCTAACAAAGTTTTGACACAGATTCCCAATTCGGGCATTCAGAACATATAGCACGTTGCTGTAAGCAAGCACATTCTCATTCAAAGTTGCAAGTTACTATGTAGGAACAAGTTTGTATAGGTATTTCAAAGATGTCCAGAACTGAGCTTAACTTGGTATGTGTCAACTCCTAGAAATAACTTCATGCCCCATCTCCCTTACTTCCAGCTGGTAAGGATCACATAATTCCTAACAAAGTTTTGACACAGATTCCCAATTCGGTGATTCAGAACATATAGCACGTTGCTGTAAGCAAGCACATTCTCATTCAAAGTTGCAAGTTACTATGTAGGAACAAGTTTGTAAAGGTATTTCAAAGATGCCCAGAACTCTGCTAAACTTGGTATGTGTCCAACTCCTAGAAATACCTTCATGCCCCAATTCCCTTACTTCCAGCAAGTAAGGATCACATAATTTCTAACAAATTTTGACACAGATTCCCAATTCGGGCATTCAGAACATATAGCACGTTGCTGTAAGCAAGCACATTCTCATTCAAAGTTGCAAGTTAATATGTAGGAACAAGTTCGTATAGGTATTTCAAAGATGCCCAGAACTGAGCTAAACTTGGTATGTGTCCAACTCCAAGAAATAACTTCATGCCCCATCACCCTTACTTCCAGCTAGTAAGGATCACACAATTCCTAACAAAGTTTTGACACAGATTCCCAATTCGGGCATTCAGAACATATAGCAAGTTGCTGTAAGCAAGCACATTCTCATTCAAAGTTGCAAGTTACTATGTAGGAACAAGTTTGTATAGGTATTTCAAAGATGCCCAGATCTGAGCTAAACTTGGTATGTCTCCAACTCCTAGAAATAACTTCATGCCCCATCTCCCTTACTTCCATCTAGTAAGGATCACATAATTTCTAACAAAGATTTGACACAGATTCCCAATTCGGGCATTCAGAACATATAGCACGTTGCTGTAAGCAAGCACATTCTCATTCAAAGTTGCAAGTTACTATGTAGGAACAAGTTTGTAAAGGTATTTCAAAGATGCCCAGAACTGAGCTAAACTTGGTATGCGTCCAACTCCTTGAAATAACTTCATGCCCCATCTCCCTTACTTCCAGCTAGTAAGGATCACATAATTCCTAACAATGTTTTGACACAGATTCCCAATTCGGGCATTCAGAACATATAGCACGTTGCTGTAAGCAAGCACATTCTCATTCAAAGTTGCAAGTTACTATGTAGGAACAAGTTTGTATAGGTATTTCAAAGATACCCAGAACTGTGCTAAACTTGGTATGTGTCCAACTCCTAGAAATACCTTCATGCCCCAACTCCCTTACTTCCAGCTAGTAAGGATCACATATTTCCT
This sequence comes from Diceros bicornis minor, assembly GCF_020826845.1. Lineage (NCBI taxonomy): Eukaryota > Metazoa > Chordata > Mammalia > Perissodactyla > Rhinocerotidae > Diceros > Diceros bicornis. Next base: position 57,487,654 of record NC_080758.1, read on the forward strand.
AACAAATTTTGACACAGATTCCCAATTCGGGCATTCAGAACATGTAGCACGTTGCTGTAAGCAAGCACATTCTCATTCAAAGTTGCAAGTTACTATGTAGGAACAAGTTTGTAAAGGTATTTCAAAGATGCCCAGAACTGAACTAAACGTTGTATGTCTCCAACTCCTAGAAATAACTTCATGCCCCATCACCATTACTTCCAGCCAGTAAGGATCACATAATTACTAACAAAGTTTTGACACAGATTCCCAATTCGGGCATTCAGAACATATAGCAGGTTGCTGTAAGCAAGCGCATTCTCATTCAAAGTTGCAAGTTACTATGTAGGAACAAGTTTGTATAGGTATTTCAAAGATGCCCAGAACTGAGCTAAACTTGGTATGTCTCCTACTCCTAGAAATAACTTCATGCCCCAAGTCCCTTACTTCCAGCTAGTAAGGATCACATAATTCCTAACAAAGTTTTGACACAGATTCCCAATTCGGGTATTCAGAACATATAGCAAGTTGCTGTAAGCAAGCACATTCTCATTCAAAGTTGCAAGTTACTATGTAGGAACAAGTTTGCATAGGTATTTCAAAGATGCCCAGAACTGAGCTAAACGTTGTATGTCTCCAATTCCTAGAAATAACTTCATGCCCCATCGCACTTACTTCCAGCTAGTAAGGATCACATAATTCCTAACAAATTTTGACACAGATTCCCAATTCGGGCATTCAGAACATATAGCACGTTGCTGTAAGCAAGCACATTCTCATTCAAAGTTGCAAGTTACTATGTAGGAACAAGTTTGTATAGGTATTTCAAAGATGCCCAGAACTGAGCTAAACGTTGAATGTCTCCAACTCCTAGAAATAACTTCATGCCCAATCTCCCTTACTTCCAGCTAGTAAGGATCACATAATTCCTAACAAAGTTTTGACACAGATTCCCAATTCGGGCACTCAGAACATATAGCACGTTGATGATAAGCAAGCACATTCTCATTCAAAGTTGCAAGTTACTATGTAGGAACAAGTTTGTATAGGTAGTTCAAAGATGCCCAGAACTGAGCTAAACGTTGTATGTCTCCAACTCCTAGAAATAACTTCATGCCCCATCTCCCTTACTTCCATCTAGTAAGAATCACATAATTTCTAACAAAGTTTTGACACAGATTCCCAATTCGGGCATTCAGAACATATAGCACGTTGCTGTAAGCAAGCACATTCTCATTCAAAGTTGCAAGTTACTATGTAGGAACAAGTTTGTAAAGTTATTTCAAAGATGCCCAGAACTGAGCTAAACTTGGTATGTCTCCAACTCCTAGAAATAACTTCATGCCCCATCACCCTTACTTCCAGCTAGTAAGGATCACATAATTCCTAACAAAGTTTTGACACAGATTCCCAATTCGGGCATTCAGAACATATAGCACGTTTGCTGTAAGCAAGCACATTCTCATTCAAAGTTGCAAGTTACTATGTAGGAACAAGTTTGTATAGGTATTTCAAAGATGCCCAGAACTGAGCTAAACTTGGTATGTGTCCAACCTCTAGAAATAACTTCATGCCCCAACTCCCTTACTTCCAACTAGTAAGGATCACATAATTCCTAACAAAGTTTTGACACAGATTCCCAATTCGGGCATTCAGAACATGAAGCACGTTGCTGTAAGCAAGCACATTCTCATTCAAAGTTGCAAGTTACTATGTAGGAACAAGTTTGTATAGGTATTTTAAAGATGCCCAGAACTGAGCTAAACGTTGTATGTCTCCAACTCCTAGAAATAACTTCATGCCCCGTCTCACTTACTTCCAGCTAGTAAGGATCACGTAATTCCTAACAGGGTTTTGACACAGATTCCCAATTCGGGCATTCAGAACATAAAGCACGTTGCTGTAAGCAAGCACATTCTCATTCAAAGTTGCAAGTTACTATGTAGGAACAAGTTTGTATAGGTATTTCAAAGATGCCCAGAACTGAGCTAAACGTTGTATGTCTCCAACTCCTAGAAATAACTTCATGCCCAATCTCACTTATTTCCAGCTAGTAAGGATCACATAATTCCTAACAAAGTTTTGACACAGATTCCCAATTCGGGCACTCAGAACATATAGCACGTTGATGATAAACAAGCACATTCTCATTCAAAGTTGCAAGTTACTATGTAGGAACAAGTTTGTATAGGTAGTTCAAAGATGCCCAGAACTCAGCTAAACGTTGTATGTCTCCAACTCCTAGAAATAACTTCATGCCCCATCTCCCTTACTTCCATCTAGTAAGGATCACATAAATTCTCACAAAGTTTTGACACATATTCCCACTTCGGGCATTCAGAACATATAGCACGTTGCTGTAAGCAAGCACATTCTCATTCAAAGTTGCAAGTTACTATGTAGGAACAAGTTTGTAAAGGTATTTCAAAGATGCCCAGAACTGAGATAAACTTGGCATGTCTCCAACTCCTCGAAATAACTTCATGCCCCTTCACCCTTACTTCCAGCTAGTAAGGATCACATAATACCTAACAAAGTTTTGACACAGATTCCCAATTCGGGCATTCAGAACATATAGCACGTTGCTGTAAGCAAGCACATTCTCATTCAAAGTTGCAAGTTACTATGTAGGAACAAGTTTGTATAGGTATTTCAAAGATGCCCAGAACTGAGCTAAACTTGGTATGCGTCCAACTCCTTGAAATGACTTCATGCCCCATTTCCCTTACTTCCAGCTAGTAAGGATCACATAATTCCTAACAAAGTTTTGACACAGATTCCCAATTCGGGCATTCAGAACATGTAGCACGTTGCTGTAAGCAAGCACATTCTCATTCAACGTTGCAAGTTACTATGTAGGAACAAGTTTGTATAGGTATTTCAAAGATGCCCAGAACTGAGCTAAACGTTGTATGTCTCCAACTCCTAGAAATAACTTCATGCCCCATCTCCCTTACTTCCAGCTAGTAAGGATCACATAATTACCAACAATGTTTTGACACAGATTCCCAATTCGGGCATTCAGAACATATAGCACGTTGCTGTAAGCAAGCACATTCTCATTCAAAGTTGCAAGTTACTATGTAGGAACAAGTTTGTATAGGTATTTCAAAGATGCCCAGAACTGTGCTAAACTTGGTATGTGTCCAACTCCTAGAAATACCTTCATGCCCCAACTCCCTTACTTCCAGCTAGTAAGGATCACATATTTCCTAACAAATTTTGACACAGATTCCCAATTCGGGCACTCAGAACATATAGCACGTTGATGATAAGCAAGCACATTCTCATTCAAAGTTTCAAGTTACTATGTAGGAACAAGTTTGTATAGGTAGTTCAAAGATGCCCAGAACTGAGCTAAACGTTGTATGTCTCCAACTCCTAGAAATAACTTCATGCCCCATCTCCCTTACTTCCATCTAGTAAGGATCACATAATTTCTCACAAAGTTTTCACACAGATTCCCAATTCGGGCATTCAGAACATATAGCACGTTGCTGTAAGCAAGCACATTCTCATTCAAAGTTGCAAGTTACTATGTAGGAACAAGTTTGTATAGGTATTTTAAAGATGCCCAGAACTGAGCTAAACGTTGTATTTCTCCAACTCCTAGAAATAACTTCATGCCCCGTCTCACTTACTTCCAGCTAGTAAGGATCACATAATTCCTAACAAAGTTTTGACACAGATTCGCAATTCGAGCATTCAGAACATATAGCACGTTGCTGTAAGCAAGCACATTCTCATTCAAAGTTGCAAGTTACTATGTATGAACAAGTTTGTATAGGTATTTCAAAGATGCCCAGAACTGAGCTAAACTTGGTGTGTGTCCAACCTCTAGAAATAACTTCATGCCCCATCTCCCTTACTTCCAGCTAGTAAGGATCACATAATTCCTAACAAAGTTTTGACACAGATTCCCAATTCGGGCATTCAGAACATATAGCACGTTGCTGTAAGCAAGCACATTCTCATTCAAAGTTGCAAGTTACTATGTAGGAACAAGTTTGTATAGGTATTTCAAAGATGCCCAGAACTGAGCTAAACTTGGTGTGTGTCCAACCTCTAGAAATAACTTCATGCCCCATCTCCCTTACTTCCATCTAGTAAGGATCACATAATTCCTAACAAAGTTTTGACACAGATTCCCAATTCGGGCATTCAGAACATATAGCACGTTGCTGTAAGCAAGCACATTCTCATTCAAAGTTGCAAGTTACTATGTAGGAACAAGTTTGTATAGGTATTTCAAAGATGCCCAGAACTGAGCTAAACTTGGTATGCGTCCAACTCCTTGAAATGACTTCATGCCCCATCTCCCTTACTTCCAGCTAGTAAGGATCACATAATTCCTAACAAAGTTTTGACACATATTCCCAATTCGGGCATTCAGAACATATAGCACGTTGCTGTAAGCAAGCACATTCTCATTCAAATTTGCAAGTTACTATGTAGGAACAAGTTTGTATAGGTATTTCAAAGATACCCAGAACTGTGCTAAACTTGGTATGTGTCCAACTCCTAGAAATACCTTCATGCCCCAACTCCCTTACTTCCAGCTAGTAAGGATCACATATTTCCTAACAAATTTTGACACAGATTCCCAATTCGGGTATTCAGAACATATAGCACGTTACTGTAAGCAAGCACATTCTCATTCAAAGTTGCAATTTATATGTAGGAACAAGTTTGTATAGGTATTTCAAAGATGCCCAGAACTGAGCTAAACTTGGTATGTGTCCAACTCCTAGAAATAACTTCATGCCCCATCTCCCTTACTTCCAGGTAGTAAGGATCACATAATTCCTAACAAAGTTTTGACACAGATTCCCAATTCGGGCATTCAGAACATGTAGCACGTTGCTGTAAGCAAGCACATTCTCATTCAAAGTTGCAAGTTACTATGTATGAACAAGTTTGTATAGGTAGTTCAAAGATGCCCAGAACTGAGCTAAACGTTGTATGTTTCCAACTCCTAGAAATAACTACATGCCCCTTCTCCCTTACTTCCATCTAGTAAGGATCACATAATTCCTAACAAAGTTTTGACACAGATTCCCAATTCGGGCATTCAGAACATATAGCACGTTGCTGTAAGCAAGCACATTCTCATTCAAAGTTGCAAGTTACTATGTAGGAGCAAGTGTGTAAAGGTATTTCAAAGATGCCCAGAACTCAGCTGACGTTGTATGTCTCCAACTCCTAGAAATAACTTCATGCCCCATCACCATTACGTCCAGCCAGTAAGGATCACATAATTACTAACAAAGTTTTGACACAGTTTCCCAATTCGGGCATTCAGAACATATAGCACGTTGCTGTAAGCAAGCACATTCTCATTCAAAGTTGCAAGTTACTATGTAGGAACAAGTTTGTATAGGTATTTCAAAGATGCCCAGAACTGAGCTAAACTTGGTATGTCTCCAACTCCTAGAAATAACTTCATGCCCCAACTCCCTTACTTCCAGCTAGTAAGGATCACGAAATTCTTAACAAACTCTTGACACAGATTCCCAATTCGGGTATTCAGAACATATAGCAAGTTGCTGTAAGCAAGCACATTCTCATTCAAAGTTGCAAGTTACTATGTAGGAACAAGTTTGTATAGGTATTTCAAAGATGCCCAGAACTGAGCTAAACGTTGTATGAATCCAACTCCTAGAAATAACTTCATGCCCCATCACCCTTACTTCCAGCTAGTAAGGATCACATAATTCCTAACAAAGTTTTGACACAGATTCCCAATTCGGGCATTCAGAACATATAGCACGTTTGCTGTAAGAAAGCACATTCTCATTCAAATTTGCAAGTTAATATGTAGGAACAAGTTTGTATAGGTTTTTCAAAGATGCCCAGAACTGAGCTAAACTTCGTATGTCTCCAACTCCTAGAAATAACTTCATGCCCCATCTCCCTTACGTCCATCTAGTAAGGATCACATAATTTCTAACAACGTTTTGACACAGATTCCCAATTCGGGCATTCAGAACATATAGCACGTTGCTGTAAGCAAGCACATTCTCATTCAAAGTTGCAAGTTACTATGTAGGAACAAGTTTGTATAGGTATTTCAAAGATGCCCAGAACTGAGCTAAACGTTGTATGTCTCCAACTCCTAGAAATAACTTTATGCCGCATCTCCCTTACTTCCACCTGGTAAGGATCACATAATTCCTAACAATGTTTTGACACAGATTCCCAATTCGGGCATTCAGAACATATAGCACGTTGCTGTAAGCAAGCACATTCTCATTCAAAGTTGCAAGTTACTATGTAGGAACAAGTTTGTATAGGTATTTCAAAGATGCCCAGAACTGTGCTAAACTTGGTATGTGTCCAACTCCTAGAAATACCTTCATGCCCCAACTCCCTTACATCCAGCTAGTAAGGATCACATATTTCCTAACAAATTTTGACACAGATTCCCAATTCGGGCATTCAGAACATATAGCACGTTGCTGTAAGCAAGCACATTCTCATTCAAAGTTGCAAGTTAATATGTAGGAACAAGTTCGTATGGGTATTTCAAAGATGCCCAGAACTGAGCTAAACTTGGTATGTGTCCAACTCCTAGAAATAACTTCATGCCCCATCTCCCTTACTTCCAGGTAGTAAGGATCACATAATTCCTAACAAAGTTTTGACACAGATTCCCAATTCGGGCATTCAGAACATGTAGCACGTTGCTGTAAGCAAGCACATTCTCATTCAAAGTTGCAAGTTACTATGTATGAACAAGTTTGTATAGGTAGTTCAAAGATGCCCAAAACTGAGCTAAACGTTGTATGTTTCCAACTCCTAGAAATAACTTCATGCCCCATCTCCCTTACTTCCAGCTAGTAAGGATCACATAATTCCTAACAAAGTTTTGACACAGATTCCCAATTCGGGCATTCAGAACATATAGCACGTTGCTGTAAGCAAGCACATTCTCATTCAAAGTTGCAAGTTACTATGTAGGAACAAGTTTGTAAAGGTATTTCAAAGATGCCCAGAACTCAGCTGACGTTGTATGTCTCCAACTCCTAGAAATAACTTCATGCCCCATCACCATTACGTCCAGCCAGTAAGGATCACATAATTACTAACAAAGTTTTGACACAGTTTCCCAATTCGGGCATTCAGAACATATAGCACGTTGCTGTAAGCAAGCACATTCTCATTCAAAGTTGCAAGTTACTATGTAGGAACAAGTTTGTATAGGTATTTCAAAGATGCCCAGAACTGAGCTAAACTTGGTATGTCTCCAACTCCTAGAAATAACTTCATGCCCCAACTCCCTTACTTCCAGCTAGTAAGGATCACGTAATTCTTAACAAACTTTTGACACAGATTCCCAATTCGGGTATTCAGAACATATAGCAAGTTGCTGTAAGCAAGCACATTCTCATTCAAAGTTGCAAGTTACTATGTAGGAACAAGTTTGTATAGGTATTTCAAAGATGCCCAGAACTGAGCTAAACGTTGTATGAATCCAACTCCTAGAAATAACTTCATGCCCCATCACCCTTACTTCCAGCTAGTAAGGATCACATAATTCCTAACAAAGTTTTGACACAGATTCCCAATTCGGGCATTCAGAACATATAGCACGTTTGCTGTAAGAAAGCACATTCTCATTCAAATTTGCAAGTTAATATGTAGGAACAAGTTTGTATAGGTTTTTCAAAGATGCCCAGAACTGAGCTAAACTTGGTATGTCTCCAACTCCTAGAAATAACTTCATGCCCCATCTCCCTTACGTCCATCTAGTAAGGATCACATAATTTCTAACAACGTTTTGACACAGATTCCCAATTCGGGCATTCAGAACATATAGCACGTTGCTGTAAGCAAGCACATTCTCATTCAAAGTTGCAAGTTACTATGTAGGAACAAGTTTGTATAGGTATTTCAAAGATGCCCAGAACTGAGCTAAACGTTGTATGTCTCCAACTCCTAGAAATAACTTCATGCCGCATCTCCCTTACTTCCACCTGGTAAGGATCACATGATTCCTAACAATGTTTTGACACAGATTCCCAATTCGGGCATTCAGAACATATAGCACGTTGCTGTAAGCAAGCACATTCTCATTCAAAGTTGCAAGTTACTATGTAGGAACAAGTTTGTATAGGTATTTCAAAGATGCCCAGAACTGTGCTAAACTTGGTATGTGTCCAACTCCTAGAAATACCTTCATGCCCCAACTCCCTTACATCCAGCTAGTAAGGATCACATATTTCCTAACAAATTTTGACACAGATTCCCAATTCGGGCATTCAGAACATATAGCACGTTGCTGTAAGCAAGCACATTCTCATTCAAAGTTGCAAGTTAATATGTAGGAACAAGTTCGTATGGGTATTTCAAAGATGCCCAGAACTGAGCTAATCTTGGTATGTGTCCAACTCCTAGAAATAACTTCATGCCCCATCTCCCTTACTTCCAGCTAGTAAGGATCACATAATTCCTAACAAAGTTTTGACACAGATTCCCAATTCGGGCATTCAGAACATATAGCACGTTGCTGCAAGCAAGCACATTCTCATTCAAAGTTGCGAGTTACTATGTAGGAACAAGTTTGTATAGGTATTTGAAAGATGCCCAGAACTGAGCTAAACTTGGTATGTCTCCAGCTCCTAGAAATAACTTCATGCCCCATGTCCCTTACTTCCATCTAGTAAGGATCACATACTTCCTAACAAAGTTTTGACACAGATTCCCAATTCGGGCATTCAGAACATATAGCACGTTTGCTGTAAGCAAGCACATTCTCATTCAAAGTTGCAAGTTACTATGTAGGAACAAGTTTGTATAGGTATTTCAAAGATGCCCAGAACTGAGCTAAACTTGGTATGTCTCCAACTCCTAGAAATAACTACATGCCCCATCTCCCTTACGTCCATCTAGTAAGGATCACATTATTTCTAACAAAGTTTTGACACAGATTCCCAATTCGGGCATTCAGAACATATAGCACGTTGCTGTAAGCAAGCACATTCTCATTCAAAGTTGCAAGTTACTATGTAGGAACAAGTTTGTATACGTATTTCAAAGATGCCCAGAACTGAGCTAAACGTTGTTGTGTCCAACTCCTAGAAATAACTTCATGCCCCATCTCCCTTACTTCCAACTAGTAAGGATCACATAATTCCTAACAATGTTTTGACACAGATTCCAATTCGGGCATTCAGAGCATGTAGCACGTTGCTGTAAGCAAGCACATTCTCATTCAAAGTTGCAAGTTACTATGTAGGAACAAGTTTGTATAGGTATTTCAAAGATGCCCAGAACCGAGCTAAACGTTGTATGTCTCCAACTCCTAGAAATAACTTCATGCCCCATATCCCTTACTTCCAGCTAGTAAGGATCACATAATTACTAACAAAGTTCTGACACAGATTCCCAATTCGGAAATTCAGAACATATAGCACGTTGCTGTAAGCAAGCACATTCTCATTCAAAGTTGCAAGTTACTATGTAGGAACAAGTTTGTAAAGGTATTTCAAGGATGCCCAGAACTGAGCTAAACTTGGTATGTCTCCAACTCCTAGAAATAACTTCATGCCCCATCACCCTTACTTCCAGCTAGTAAGGATCACATAATTCCTAACAAAGTTTTGACACAGATTCCCAATTCGGGCATTCAGAACATATAGCACGTTGCTGTAAGCAATCACATTCTCGTTCAAAGTTGCAAGTTACTATGTAGGAACAAGTTTGTATAGGTATTTCAAAGATGCCCAGAACTGAGCTAAACTTGGTATGTTACCAACCTCTAGAAATAACTTCATGCCCCAACTCCCTTACTTCCAGCTAGTAAGGATCACATAATTCCTAACAAAGTTTTGACACAGATTCCCAATTCGGGCATTCAGAACATATAGCACGTTGCTGAAAGCAAGCACATTCTCATTCAAAGTTGCAAGTTACTATGTAGGAACAAGTTTGTATAGGTATTTCAAAGATGCCCAGATCTGAGCTAAACTTGTTATGTCTCCAACTCCTAGAAATAACTTCATGCCCCATCTCCCTTACTTCTATCTAGTAAGATTCACATAATTTCTAACAAAGTTTTGACACAGATTCCCAATTCGGGCATTCAGAACATATAGCACGCTGCTGTAAGCAAGCACATTCTCATTCAAAGTTGCAAGTTACTATGTAGGAACAAGTTTGTATAGGTATTTCAAAGATGCCCAGAACTGAGCTAAACTTGTTATGTCTCCAACTCCTAGAAATAACTTCATGCCCCATCTCCCTTACTTCTATCTAGTAAGGATCACATAATTTCTAACAAAGTTTTGACACAGATTCCCAATTCGGGCATTCATAACATATAGCAAGTTGCTGTAAGCAAGCACATTCTCATTCAAAGTTGCAAGTTACTATGTAGGAACAAGTTTGTATAGGTATTTCAAAGATGCCCAGAACTGAGCTAAACTTGGTATGCGTCCAACTCCTAGAAATAACTTCATGCCCCATCTCCCTTACTTCCAGCTAGTAAGGATCACATAATTCCTAACAAAGTTTTGACACAGATTCCCAATTCGGGCATTCAGAACATATAGCACGTTGCTGTAAGCAAGCACATTCTCATTCAAAGTTGCAAGTTACTATGTAGGAACAAGTTTGTATAGGTATTTCAAAGATGCCCAGAACTGAGCTAAACATGGTATGTCTCCAACTCCTAGAAATAACTTCATGCCCCATCTCCCTTACTTCCAGCTAGTAAGGAACACATAATTACCAACAATATTTTGACACAGATTCCCAATTCGGGCATTCAGAACATATAGCACGTTGCTGTAAGCAAGCACATTCTCATTCAAAGTTGCAAGTTACTATGTAGGAACAAGTTTGTATAGGTATTTCAAAGATGCCCAGAACTGTGCTAAACTTGGTATGTGTCCAACTCCTAGAAATACCTTCATGCCCCAACTCCCTTACTTCCAGCTAGTAAGGATCACATATTTCCTAACAAATTTTGACACAGATTCCCAATTCGGGCATTCAGAACATATAGCACGTTGCTGTAAGCAAGCACATTCTCATTCAAAGTTGAAATTTAATATGTAGGATCAAGTTCGTATAGGTATTTCAAAGATCCCCAGAACTGAGCTAAACTTGGTATGTGTCCAACTCCTAGAAATAACTCCATGCCCCATCTCCCTTACTTCCAGCTAGTAAGGATCACATAATTCCTAACAAAGTTTTGACACAGATTCCCAACTCGGGCATTCAGAACATGTAGCACGTTGCTGTAACCAAGCACATTCTCATTCAACGTTGCAAGTTACTATGTAGGAACAAGTTTGTATAGGTATTTCAAAGATGCCCAGAACTGAGCTAAACTTGGTATGTGTCCAACTCCTAGAAATAACTTCATGCCCCATCTCCCTTACTTCCAGCTAGTAAGGATCACATAATTCCTAACAAAGTTTTGACACAGATTCCCAATTCGGGCATTCAGAACATGAAGCACGTTGCTGTAAGCAAGCACATTTTCATTCAAAGTTGCAAGTTACTATGTAGGAACAAGTTTGTATAGGTATTTTAAAGATGCCCAGAACTGAGCTAAACGTTGTATGTCTCCAACTCCTAGAAATAACTTCATGCCCCGTCTCACTTACTTCCAGCTAGTAAGGATCACGTAATTCCTAACAAAGTTTTGACACAGATTCCCAATTCGGGCATTCAGAACATAAAGCACGTTGCTGTAAGCAAGCACATTCTCATTCAAAGTTGCAAGTTACTATGTAGGAACAAGTTTGTATAGGTATTTCAAAGATGCCCAGAACTGAGCAAAACGTTGTATGTCTCCAACTCCTAGAAATAACTTCATGCCCAATCTCCCTTATTTCCAGCTAGTAAGGATCACATAATTCCTAACAAAGTTTTGACACAGATTCCCAATTCGGGCACTCAGAACATATAGCACGTTGATGATAAGCAAGCACATTCTCATTCAAAGTTGCAAGTTACTATGTAGGAACAAGTTTGTATAGGTAGTTCAAAGATGCCCAGAACTCAGCTAAACGTTGTATGTCTCCAACTCCTAGAAATAACTTCATGCCCCATCTCCCTTACTTCCATCTAGTAAGGATCACATAAATTCTCACAAAGTTTTGACACATATTCCCACTTCGGGCATTCAGAACATATAGCACGTTGCTGTAAGCAAGCACATTCTCATTCAAAGTTGCAAGTTACTATGTAGGAACAAGTTTGTAAAGGTATTTCAAAGATGCCCAGAACTGAGCTAAACTTGGCATGTCTCCAACTCCTAGAAATAACTTCATGCCCCTTCACCCTTACTTCCAGCTAGTAAGGATCACATAATACCTAACAAAGTTTTGACACAGATTCCCAATTCGGGCATTCAGAACATATAGCACGTTGCTGTAAGCAAGCACATTCTCATTCAAAGTTGCAAGTTACTATGTAGGAACAAGTTTGTATAGGTATTTCAAAGATGCCCAGAACTGAGCTAATCTTGGTATGCGTCCAACTCCTTGAAATGACTTCATGCCCCATTTCCCTTACTTCCAGCTAGTAAGGATCACATAATTCCTAACAAAGTTTTGACACAGATTCCCAATTCGGGCATTCAGAACATGTAGCACGTTGCTGTAAGCAAGCACATTCTCATTCAACGTTGCAAGTTACTATGTAGGAACAAGTTTGTATAGGTATTTCAAAGATGCCCAGAACTGAGCTAAACGTTGTATGTCTCCAACTCCTAGAAATAACTTCATGCCCCATCTCCCTTACTTCCAGCTAGTAAGGATCACATAATTACCAACAATGTTTTGACACAGATTCCCAATTCGGGCATTCAGAACATATAGCACGTTGCTGTAAGCAAGCACATTCTCATTCAAAGTTGCAAGTTACTATGTAGGAACAAGTTTGTATAGGTATTTCAAAGATGCCCAGAACTGTGCTAAACTTGGTATGTGTCCAACTCCTAGAAATACCTTCATGCCCCAACTCCCTTACTTCCAGCTAGTAAGGATCACATATTTCCTAACAAATTTTGACACAGATCCCAATTCGGGCATTCAGAACATATAGCACGTTGCTGTAAGCAAGCACATTCTCATTCAAAGTTGCAAGTTACTATGTAGGAACAAGTTTGTATAGGTATTTCAAAGATGCCCAGAACTGAGCTAAACGTTGTATGTCTCCAACTCCTAGAAATAACTTTATGCCCAATCTCCCTTATTTCCAGCTAGTAAGGATCACATAATTCCTAACAAAGTTTTGACACAGATTCCCAATTCGGGCACTCAGAACATATAGCACGTTGATGATAAGCAAGCACATTCTCATTCAAAGTTTCAAGTTACTATGTAGGAACAAGTTTGTATAGGTAGTTCAAAGATGCCCAGAACTGAGCTAAACGTTGTATGTCTCCAACTCCTAGAAATAACTTCATGCCCCATCTCCCTTACTTCCATCTAGTAAGGATCACATAATTTCTCACAAAGTTTTGACACAGATTCCCAATTCGGGCATTCAGAACATATAGCACGTTTGCTGTAAGAAAGCACATTCTCATTCAAAGTTGCAAGTTACTATGTAGGAACAAGTTTGTATAGGTATTTCAAAGATGCCCAGAACTGAGCTAAACTTGGTATGTCTCCAACTCCTAGAAATAACTACATGCCCCATCTCCCTTACGTCCATCTAGTAAGGATCACATTATTTCTAACAAAGTTTTGACACAGATTCCCAATTCGGGCATTCAGAACATATAGCACGTTGCTGTAAGCAAGCACATTCTCATTCAAAGTTGCAAGTTACTATGTAGGAACAAGTTTGTATACGTATTTCAAAGATGCCCAGAACTGAGCTAAACGTTGTTGTGTCCAACTCCTAGAAATAACTTCATGCCCCATCTCCCTTACTTCCAACTAGTAAGGATCACATAATTCCTAACAATGTTTTGACACAGATTCCAAATTCGGGCATTCAGAACATGTAGCACGTTGCTGTAAGCAAGCACATTCTCATTCAAAGTTGCAAGTTACTATGTAGGAACAAGTTTGTATAGGTATTTCAAAGATGCCCAGAACCGAGCTAAACGTTGTATGTCTCCAACTCCTAGAAATAACTTCATGCCCCATATCCCTTACTTCCAGCTAGTAAGGATCACATAATTACTAACAAAGTTCTGACACAGATTCCCAATTCGGAAATTCAGAACATATAGCACGTTGCTGTAAGCAAGCACATTCTCATTCAAAGTTGCAAGTTACTATGTAGGAACAAGTTTGTAAAGGTATTTCAAGGATGCCCAGAACTGAGCTAAACTTGGTATGTCTCCAACTCCTAGAAATAACTTCATGCCCCATCACCCTTACTTCCAGCTAGTAAGGATCACATAATTCCTAACAAAGTTTTGACACAGATTCCCAATTCGGGCATTCAGAACATATAGCACGTTGCTGTAAGCAATCACATTCTCGTTCAAAGTTGCAAGTTACTATGTAGGAACAAGTTTGTATAGGTATTTCAAAGATGCCCAGAACTGAGCTAAACTTGGTATGTTACCAACCTCTAGAAATAACTTCATGCTCCAACTCCCTTACTTCCAGCTAGTAAGGATCACATAATTCCTAACAAAGTTTTGACACAGATTCCCAATTCGGGCATTCAGAACATATAGCACGTTGCTGAAAGCAAGCACATTCTCATTCAAAGTTGCAAGTTACTATGTAGGAACAAGTTTGTATAGGTATTTCAAAGATGCCCAGATCTGAGCTAAACTTGTTATGTCTCCAACTCCTAGAAATAACTTCATGCCCCATCTCCCTTACTTCTATCTAGTAAGATTCACATAATTTCTAACAAAGTTTTGACACAGATTCCCAATTCGGGCATTCAGAACATATAGCACGCTGCTGTAAGCAAGCACATTCTCATTCAAAGTTGCAAGTTACTATGTAGGAACAAGTTTGTATAGGTATTTCAAAGATGCCCAGAACTGAGCTAAACTTGTTATGTCTCCAACTCCTAGAAATAACTTCATGCCCCATCTCCCTTACTTCTATCTAGTAAGGATCACATAATTTCTAACAAAGTTTTGACACAGATTCCCAATTCGGGCATTCATAACATATAGCAAGTTGCTGTAAGCAAGCACATTCTCATTCAAAGTTGCAAGTTACTATGTAGGAACAAGTTTGTATAGGTATTTCAAAGATGCCCAGAACTGAGCTAAACTTGGTATGCGTCCAACTCCTAGAAATAACTTCATGCCCCATCTCCCTTACTTCCAGCTAGTAAGGATCACATAATTCCTAACAAAGTTTTGACACAGATTCCCAATTCGGGCATTCAGAACATATAGCACGTTGCTGTAAGCAAGCACATTCTCATACAAAGTTGCAAGTTACTATGTAGGAACAAGTTTGTATAGGTATTTCAAAGATGCCCAGAACTGAGCTAAACATGGTATGTCTCCAACTCCTAGAAATAACTTCATGCCCCATCTCCCTTACTTCCAGCTAGTAAGGAACACATAATTACCAACAATATTTTGACACAGATTCCCAATTCGGGCATTCAGAACATATAGCACGTTGCTGTAAGCAAGCACATTCTCATTCAAAGTTGCAAGTTACTATGTAGGAACAAGTTTGTATAGGTATTTCAAAGATGCCCAGAACTGTGCTAAACTTGGTATGTGTCCAACTCCTAGAAATACCTTCATGCCCCAACTCCCTTACTTCCAGCTAGTAAGGATCACATATTTCCTAACAAATTTTGACACAGATTCCCAATTCGGGCATTCAGAACATATAGCACGTTGCTGTAAGCAAGCACATTCTCATTCAAAGTTGAAATTTAATATGTAGGATCAAGTTCGTATAGGTATTTCAAAGATCCCCAGAACTGAGCTAAACTTGGTATGTGTCCAACTCCTAGAAATAACTCCATGCCCCATCTCCCTTACTTCCAGCTAGTAAGGATCACATCATTCCTAACAAAGTTTTGACACAGATTCCCAATTCGGGCATTCAGAACATGTAGCACGTTGCTGTAAGCAAGCACATTCTCATTCAACGTTGCAAGTTACTATGTAGGAACAAGTTTGTATAGGTATTTCAAAGATGCCCAGAACTGAGCTAAACTTGGTATGTGTCCAACTCCTAGAAATAACTTCATGCCCCATCTCCCTTACTTCCAGCTAGTAAGGATCACATAATTCCTAACAAAGTTTTGACACAGATTCCCAATTCGGGCATTCAGAACATGAAGCACGTTGCTGTAAGCAAGCACATTGTCATTCAAAGTTGCAAGTTACTATGTAGGAACAAGTTTGTATAGGTATTTTAAAGATGCCCAGAACTGAGCTAAACGTTGTATGTCTCCAACTCCTAGAAATAACTTCATGCCCCGTCTCACTTACTTCCAGCTAGTAAGGATCACGTAATTCCTAACAAAGTTTTGACACAGATTCCCAATTCGGGCATTCAGAACATAAAGCACGTTGCTGTAAGCAAGCACATTCTCATTCAAAGTTGCAAGTTACTATGTAGGAACAAGTTTGTATAGGTATTTCAAAGATGCCCAGAACTGAGCAAAACGTTGTATGTCTCCAACTCCTAGAAATAACTTCATGCCCAATCTCCCTTATTTCCAGCTAGTAAGGATCACATAATTCCTAACAAAGTTTTGACACAGATTCCCAATTCGGGCACTCAGAACATATAGCACGTTGATGATAAGCAAGCACATTCTCATTCAAAGTTGCAAGTTACTATGTAGGAACAAGTTTGTATAGGTAGTTCAAAGATGCCCAGAACTCAGCTAAACGTTGTATGTCTCCAACTCCTAGAAATAACTTCATGCCCCATCTCCCCTACTTCCATCTAGTAAGGATCACATAAATTCTCACAAAGTTTTGACACATATTCCCACTTCGGGCATTCAGAACATATAGCACGTTGCTGTAAGCAAGCACATTCTCATTCAAAGTTGCAAGTTACTATGTAGGAACAAGTTTGTAAAGGTATTTCAAAGATGCCCAGAACTGAGCTAAACTTGGCATGTCTCCAACTCCTAGAAATAACTTCATGCCCCTTCACCCTTACTTCCAGCTAGTAAGGATCACATAATACCTAACAAAGTTTTGACACAGATTCCCAATTCGGGCATTCAGAACATATAGCACGTTGCTGTAAGCAAGCACATTCTCATTCAAAGTTGCAAGTTACTATGTAGGAACAAGTTTGTATAGGTATTTCAAAGATGCCCAGAACTGAGCTAATCTTGGTATGCGTCCAACTCCTTGAAATGACTTCATGCCCCATTTCCCTTACTTCCAGCTAGTAAGGATCACATAATTCCTAACAAAGTTTTGACACAGATTCCCAATTCGGGCATTCAGAACATGTAGCACGTTGCTGTAAGCAAGCACATTCTCATTCAACGTTGCAAGTTACTATGTAGGAACAAGTTTGTATAGGTATTTCAAAGATGCCCAGAACTGAGCTAAACGTTGTATGTCTCCAACTCCTAGAAATAACTTCATGCCCCATCTCCCTTACTTCCAGCTAGTAAGGATCACATAATTACCAACAATGTTTTGACACAGATTCCCAATTCGGGCATTCAGAACATATAGCACGTTGCTGTAAGCAAGCACATTCTCATTCAAAGTTGCAAGTTACTATGTAGGAACAAGTTTGTATAGGTATTTCAAAGATGCCCAGAACTGTGCTAAACTTGGTATGTGTCCAACTCCTAGAAATACCTTCATGCCCCAACTCCCTTACTTCCAGCTAGTAAGGATCACATATTTCCTAACAAATTTTGACACAGATTCCCAATTCGGGCATTCAGAACATATAGCACGTTGCTGTAAGCAAGCACATTCTCATTCAAAGTTGCAAGTTACTATGTAGGAACAAGTTTGTATAGGTATTTCAAAGATGCCCAGAACTGAGCTAAACGTTGTATGTCTCCAACTCCTAGAAATAACTTTATGGCCAATCTCCCTTATTTCCAGCTAGTAAGGATCACATAATTCCTAACAAAGTTTTGACACAGATTCCCAATTCGGGCATGCAGAACATATAGCACGTTTGCTGTAAGAAAGCACATTCTCATTCAAATTTGCAAGTTAATATGTAGGAACAAGTTTGTATAGGTTTTTCAAAGATGCCCAGAACTGAGCTAAACTTGGTATGTCTCCAACTCCTAGAAATAACTTCATGCCCCATCTCCCTTACGTCCATCTAGGAAGGATCACATAATTTCTAACAAAGTTTTGACACAGATTCCCAATTCGGGCATTCAGAACATATAGCACGTTGCTGTAAGCAAGCACATTCTCATTCAAAGTTGCAAGTTACTATGTAGGAACAAGTTTGTATAGGTATTTCAAAGATGCCCAGAACTGAGCTAAACGTTGTATGTCTCCAACTCCTAGAAATAACTTCATGCCGCATCTCCCTTACTTCCACCTGGTAAGGATCACATAATTCCTAACAATGTTTTGACACAGATTCCCAATTCGGGCATTCAGAACATATAGCACGTTGCTGTAAGCAAGCACATTCTCATTCAAAGTTGCAAGTTACTATGTAGGAACAAGTTTGTATAGGTATTTCAAAGATGCCCAGAACTGTGCTAAACTTGGTATGTGTCCAACTCCTAGAAATACCTTCATGCCCCAACTCCCTTACATCCAGCTAGTAAGGATCACATATTTCCTAACAAATTTTGACACAGATTCCCAATTCGGGCATTCAGAACATATAGCACGTTGCTGTAAGCAAGCACATTCTCATTCAAAGTTGCAAGTTAATATGTAGGAACAAGTTCGTATGGGTATTTCAAAGATGCCCAGAACTGAGCTAATCATGGTATGTGTCCAACTCCTAGAAATAACTTCATGACCCATCTCCCTTACTTCCAGCTAGTAAGGATCACATAATTCCTAACAAAGTTTTGACACAGATTCCCAATTCGGGCATTCAGAACATATAGCACGTTGCTGCAAGCAAGCACATTCTCATTCAAAGTTGCGAGTTACTATGTAGGAACAAGTTTGTATAGGTATTTCAAAGATGCCCAGAACTGTGCTAAACTTGGTATGTGTCCAACTCCTAGAAATACCTTCATGCCCCAACTCCCTTACATCCAGCTAGTAAGGATCACATATTTCCTAACAAATTTTGACACAGATTCCCAATTCGGGCATTCAGAACATATAGCACGTTGCTGTAAGCAAGCACATTCTCATTCAAAGTTGCAAGTTAATATGTAGGAACAAGTTCGTATGGGTATTTCAAAGATGCCCAGAACTGAGCTAATCTTGGTATGTGTCCAACTCCTAGAAATAACTTCATGACCCATCTCCCTTACTTCCAGCTAGTAAGGATCACATAATTCCTAACAAAGTTTTGACACAGATTCCCAATTCGGGCATTCAGAACATATAGCACGTTGCTGCAAGCAAGCACATTCTCATTCAAAGTTGCGAGTTACTATGTAGGAACAAGTTTGTATAGGTATTTGAAAGATGCCCAGAACTGAGCTAAACTTGGTATGTCTCCAGCTCTTAGAAATAACTTCATGCCCCATCTCCCTTACTTCCAGCTAGTAAGGATCACATAATTCCTAACAAAGTTTTGACACAGATTCCCAATTCGGGCACTCAGAACATATAGCACGTTGATGATAAGCAAGCACATTCTCATTCAAAGTTGCAAGTTACTATGTAGGAACAAGTTTGTATAGGTAGTTCAAAGATGCCCAGAACTCAGCTAAACGTTGTATGTCTCCAACTCCTAGAAATAACTTCATGCCCCATCTCCCTTACTTCCATCTAGTAAGGATCACATAAATTCTCACAAAGTTTTGACACATATTCCCAATTCGGGCATTCAGAACATATAGCACGTTGCTGTAAGCAAGCACATTCTCATTCAAAGTTGCAAGTTACTATGTAGGAACAAGTTTGTAAAGGTATTTCAAAGATGCCCAGAACTGAGCTAAACTTGGCATGTCTCCAACTCCTAGAAATAACTTCATGCCCCTTCACCCTTACTTCCAGCTAGTAAGGATCACATAATACCTAACAAAGTTTTGACACAGATTCCCAATTCGGGCATTCAGAACATATAGCACGTTGCTGTAAGCAAGCACATTCTCATTCAAAGTTGCAAGTTACTATGTAGGAACAAGTTTGTATAGGTATTTCAAAGATGTCCAGAACTGAGCTAAACTTGGTATGCGTCCAACTCCTTGAAATGACTTCATGCCCCATTTCCCTTACTTCCAGCTAGTAAGGATCACATAATTCCTAACAAAGTTTTGACACAGATTCCCAATTCGGGCATTCAGAACATGTAGCACGTTGCTGTAAGCAAGCACATTCTCATTCAACGTTGCAAGTTACTATGTAGGAACAAGTTTGTATAGGTATTTCAAAGATGCCCAGAACTGAGCTAAACGTTGTATGTCTCCAACTCCTAGAAATAACTTCATGCCCCATCTCCCTTACTTCCAGCTAGTAAGGATCACATAATTACCAACAATGTTTTGACACAGATTCCCAATTCGGGCATTCAGAACATATAGCACGTTGCTGTAAGCAAGCACATTCTCATTCAAAGTTGCAAGTTACTATGTAGGAACAAGTTTGTATAGGTATTTCAAAGATGCCCAGAACTGTGCTAAACTTGGTATGTGTCCAACTCCTAGAAATACCTTCATGCCCCAACTCCCTTACTTCCAGCTAGTAAGGATCACATATTTCCTAACAAATTTTGACACAGATTCCCAATTCGGGCATTCAGAACATATAGCACGTTGCTGTAAGAAAGCACATTCTCATTCAAAGTTGCAAGTTACTATGTAGGAACAAGTTTGTATAGGTATTTCAAAGATGCCCAGAACTGAGCTAAACGTTGTATGTCTCCAACTCCTAGAAATAACTTTATGCCCAATCTCCCTTATTTCCAGCTAGTAAGGATCACATAATTCCTAACAAAGTTTTGACACAGATTCCCAATTCGGGCACTCAGAACATATAGCACGTTGATGATAAGCAAGCACATTCTCATTCAAAGTTTCAAGTTACTATGTAGGAACAAGTTTGTATAGGTAGTTCAAAGATGCCCAGAACTGAGCTAAACGTTGTGTGTCTCCAACTCCTAGAAATAACTTCATGCCCCATCTCCCTTACTTCCATCTAGTAAGGATCACATAATTTCTCACAAAGTTTTGACACAGATTCCCAATTCGGGCATTCAGAACATATAGCACGTTGCTGTAAGCAAGCACATTCTCATTCAAAGTTGCAAGTTACTATGTAGGAACAAGTTTGTATAGGTATTTCAAAGATGCCCAGAACTGAGCTAAGCTTAGTATGTGTCCAACTCCTAGAAATAACTTCATGCCCCATCTCCCTTACTTCCAGCTAGTAAGGATCAAATAATTCCTAACAAATTTTGACACAGATTCCCAATTCGGGCATTCAGAACCTATAGCACGTTGCTGTAAGCAAGCACATTCTCTTTCAAAGTTGCAATTTAATATGTAGAAACAAGTTCGTATAGGTATTTCAAAGATGCCCAAAACTGAGCTAAACTTGGTATGTGTCCAACTCCTAGAAATAACTTCATGCCCCATCTCCCTTACTTCCAGGTAGTAAGGATCACATAATTCCTAACAAAGTTTTGACACATATTCCCAATTCGGGCATTCAGAACATGTAGCACGTTGCTGTAAGCAAGCACATTCTCATTCAAAGTTGCAAGTTACTATGTATGAACAAGTTTGTATAGGTATTTCAAAGATGCCCAGATCTGAGCTAAACTTGTTATGTCTCCAACTCCTAGAAATAACTTCATGCCCCATCTCCCTTACTTCTATCTAGTAAGATTCACATAATTTCTAACAAAGTTTTGACACAGATTCCCAATTCGGGCATTCAGAACATATAGCACGTTGCTGTAAGCAAGCACATTCTCATTCAAAGTTGCAAGTTACTATGTAGGAACAAGTTTGTATAGGTATTTCAAAGATGCCCAGAACTGAGCTAAACTTGTTATGTCTCCAACTCCTAGAAATAACTTCATGCCCCATCTCCCTTACTTCTATCTAGTAAGGATCACATAATTTCTAACAAAGTTTTGACACAGATTCCCAATTCGGGCATTCAGAACATATAGCAAGTTGCTGTAAGCAAGCACATTCTCATTCAAAATTGCAAGTTACTATGTAGGAACAAGTTTGTATAGGTATTTCAAAGATGCCCAGAACTGAGCTAAACTTGGTATGTGTCCAACTCCTAGAAATAACTTCATGCCCCATCTCCCTTACTTCCAGCTAGTAAGGATCACATAATTCCTAACAATGTTTTGACACAGATTCTCAATTCGGGTATTCAGAACATATAGCACGTTGCTGTAAGCAAGCACATTCTCATTCATAGTTGCAAGTTACTATGTAGGAACAAGTTTGTATAGGTATTTCAAAGATGCCCAGAACTGTGCTAAACTTGGTATGTGTCCAACTCCTAGAAATACCTTCATGCCCCATCTTCATTACTTCCAGCTAGTAAGGATCACATATTTCCTAACAAATTTTGACACAGATTCCCAATTCGGGCATTCAGAACATATAGCACGTTGCTGCAAGAAAGCACATTCTCATTCAAAGTTGCAAGTTACTATGTAGGAACAAGTTTGTATAGGTATTTCAAAGATGCCCAGAACTGAGCTAAACTTGGTATGTCTCCAAGTCCTAGAAATAACTTCATGCCCCATCTCCCTTACGTCCATCTAGTAAGGATCACATTATTTCTAACAAAGTTTTGACACAGATTCCCAATTCGGGCATTCAGAACATATAGCACGTTGCTGTAAGCAAGCACATTCTCATTCAAAGTTGCAAGTTACTATGTAGGAACAAGTTTGTATAGGTATTTCAAAGATGCCCAGAACTGAGCTAAACGTTGTATGTCTCCAACTCCTAGAAATAACTTCATGCCGCATCTCCCTTACTTCCACCTGGTAAGGATCACATAATTCCTAACAATGTTTTGACACAGATTCCCAATTCGGGCATTCAGAACATATAGCACGTTGCTGTAAGCAAGCACATTCTCATTCAAAGTTGCAAGTTACTATGTAGGAACAAGTTTGTATAGGTATTTCAAAGATGCCCAGAACTGTGCTAAACTTGGTATGTGTCCAACTCCTAGAAATACCTTCATGCCCCAACTCCCTTACATCCAGCTAGTAAGGATCACATATTTCCTAACAAATTTTGACACAGATTCCCAATTCGGGCATTCAGAACATATAGCACGTTGCTGTAAGCAAGCACATTCTCATTCAAAGTTGCAAGTTAATATGTAGGAACAAGTTCGTATGGGTATTTCAAAGATGCCCAGAACTGAGCTAATCTTGGTATGTGTCCAACTCCTAGAAATAACTTCATGCCCCATCTCCCTTACTTCCAGCTAGTAAGGATCACATAATTCCTAACAAAGTTTTGACACAGATTCCCAATTCGGGCATTCAGAACATATAGCACGTTGCTGCAAGCAAGCACATTCTCATTCAAAGTTGCGAGTTACTATGTAGGAACAAGTTTGTATAGGTATTTGAAAGATGCCCAGAACTGAGCTAAACTTGGTATGTCTCCAGCTCCTAGAAATAACTTCATGCCCCATCTCCCTTACTTCCATCTAGTAAGGATCACATACTTCCTAACAAAGTTTTGACACAGATTCCCAATTCGGGCATTCAGAACATATAGCACGTTTGCTGTAAGCAAGCACATTCTCATTCAAAGTTGCAAGTTACTATGTAGGAACAAGTTTGTATAGGTATTTCAAAGATGCCCAGAACTGAGCTAAACTTGGTATGTCTCCAACTCCTAGAAATAACTACATGCCCCATCTCCCTTACGTCCATCTAGTAAGGATCACATAATTTCTAACAAAGTTTTGACACAGATTCCCAATTCGGGCATTCAGAACATATAGCACGTTGCTGTAAGCAAGCACATTCTCATTCAAAGTTGCAAGTTACTATGTAGGAACAAGTTTGTATAGGTATTTCAAAGATGCCCAGAACTGTGCTAAACTTGGTATGTGTCCAACTCCTAGAAATACCTTCATGCCCCAACTCCCTTACTTCCAGCTAGTAAGGATCACATATTTCCTAACAAATTTTGACACAGATTCCCAATTCGGGCATTCAGAACATATAGCACGTTGCTGTAAGAAAGCACATTCTCATTCAAAGTTGCAAGTTACTATGTAGGAACAAGTTTGTATAGGTATTTCAAAGATGCCCAGAACTGAGCTAAACGTTGTATGTCTCCAACTCCTAGAAATAACTTTATGCCCAATCTCCCTTATTTCCAGCTAGTAAGGATCACATAATTCCTAACAAAGTTTTGACACAGATTCCCAATTCGGGCACTCAGAACATATAGCACGTTGATGATAAGCAAGCACATTCTCATTCAAAGTTTCAAGTTACTATGTAGGAACAAGTTTGTATAGGTAGTTCAAAGATGCCCAGAACTGAGCTAAACGTTGTGTGTCTCCAACTCCTAGAAATAACTTCATGCCCCATCTCCCTTACTTCCATCTAGTAAGGATCACATAATTTCTCACAAAGTTTTGACACAGATTCCCAATTCGGGCATTCAGAACATATAGCACGTTGCTGTAAGCAAGCACATTCTCTTTCAAAGTTGCAATTTAATATGTAGAAACAAGTTCGTATAGGTATTTCAAAGATGCCCAAAACTGAGCTAAACTTGGTATGTGTCCAACTCCTAGAAATAACTTCATGCCCCATCTCCCTTACTTCCAGGTAGTAAGGATCACATAATTCCTAACAAAGTTTTGACACATATTCCCAATTCGGGCATTCAGAACATGTAGCACGTTGCTGTAAGCAAGCACATTCTCATTCAAAGTTGCAAGTTACTATGTATGAACAAGTTTGTATAGGTATTTCAAAGATGCCCAGATCTGAGCTAAACTTGTTATGTCTCCAACTCCTAGAAATAACTTCATGCCCCATCTCCCTTACTTCTATCTAGTAAGATTCACATAATTTCTAACAAAGTTTTGACACAGATTCCCAATTCGGGCATTCAGAACATATAGCACGTTGCTGTAAGCAAGCACATTCTCATTCAAAGTTGCAAGTTACTATGTAGGAACAAGTTTGTATAGGTATTTCAAAGATGCCCAGAACTGAGCTAAACTTGTTATGTCTCCAACTCCTAGAAATAACTTCATGCCCCATCTCCCTTACTTCTATCTAGTAAGGATCACATAATTTCTAACAAAGTTTTGACACAGATTCCCAATTCGGGCATTCAGAACATATAGCAAGTTGCTGTAAGCAAGCACATTCTCATTCAAAATTGCAAGTTACTATGTAGGAACAAGTTTGTATAGGTATTTCAAAGATGCCCAGAACTGAGCTAAACTTGGTATGCGTCCAACTCCTAGAAATAACTTCATGCCCCATCTCCCTTACTTCCAGCTAGTAAGGATCACATAATTCCTAACAATGTTTTGACACAGATTCTCAATTCGGGTATTCAGAACATATAGCACGTTGCTGTAAGCAAGCACATTCTCATTCATAGTTGCAAGTTACTATGTAGGAACAAGTTTGTATAGGTATTTCAAAGATGCCCAGAACTGTGCTAAACTTGGTATGTGTCCAACTCCTAGAAATACCTTCATGCCCCATCTTCATTACTTCCAGCTAGTAAGGATCACATATTTCCTAACAAATTTTGACACAGATTCCCAATTCGGGCATTCAGAACATATAGCACGTTGCTGCAAGAAAGCACATTCTCATTCAAAGTTGCAAGTTACTATGTAGGAACAAGTTTGTATAGGTATTTCAAAGATGCCCAGAACTGAGCTAAACTTGGTATGTCTCCAAGTCCTAGAAATAACTTCATGCCCCATCTCCCTTACGTCCATCTAGTAAGGATCACATTATTTCAAACAAAGTTTTGACACAGATTCCCAATTCGGGCATTCAGAACATATAGCACGTTGCTGTAAGCAAGCACATTCTCATTCAAAGTTGCAAGTTACTATGTAGGAACAAGTTTGTATAGGTATTTCAAAGATGCCCAGAACTGAGCTAAACTTGTTATGTCTCCAACTCCTAGAAATAACTTCATGCCCCATCTCCCTTACTTCTATCTAGTAAGGATCACATAATTTCTAACAAAGTTTTGACACAGATTCCCAATTCGGGCATTCAGAACATATAGCAAGTTGCTGTAAGCAAACACATTCTCATTCAAAATTGCAAGTTACTATGTAGGAACAAGTTTGTATAGGTATTTCAAAGATGCCCAGAACTGAGCTAAACTTGGTATGCGTCCAACTCCTAGAAATAACTTCATGCCCCATCTCCCTTACTTCCAGCTAGTAAGGATCACATAATTCCTAACAATGTTTTGACACAGATTCTCAATTCGGGTATTCAGAACATATAGCACGTTGCTGTAAGCAAGCACATTCTCATTCATAGTTGCAAGTTACTATGTAGGAACAAGTTTGTATAGGTATTTCAAAGATGCCCAGAACTGTGCTAAACTTGGTATGTGTCCAACTCCTAGAAATACCTTCATGCCCCATCTTCATTACTTCCAGCTAGTAAGGATCACATATTTCCTAACAAATTTTGACACAGATTCCCAATTCGGGCATTCAGAACATATAGCACGTTGCTGCAAGAAAGCACATTCTCATTCAAAGTTGCAAGTTACTATGTAGGAACAAGTTTGTATAGGTATTTCAAAGATGTCCAGAACTGAGCTAAACATGGTATGTCTCCAACTCCTAGAAATAACTTCATGCCCCATCACCCTTACTTCCAGCTAGTAAGGATCACATAATTCCTAACAAAGTTTTGACACAGATTCCCAATTCGGGCATTCAGAACATATAGCACGTTGCTGTAAGCAAGCACATTCTCATTCAAAGTTGCAAGTTCCTATGTAGGAACAAGTTTGTAAAGGTATTTCAAAGATGCCCAGAATTGAGCTAAAATTGGTATGTGTCCAACCTCTAGAAATAACTTCATGCCCCATCTCTCTTACTTCCATCTAGTAAGGATCACATAATTCCAAACAAAGTTATGACACAGATTCTCAATTCGGGCATTCAGAACATATAGCACGTTGCTGTAAGCAAGCACATTCTCATTCAAAGTTGCAAGTTACTATGTAGGAACAAGTTTGTAAAGGTATTTCAAAGATGCCCAGAACTCTGCTAAACTTGGTATGTGTCCAACTCCTAGAAATACCTTCATGCCCCAACTCCCTTACTTCCAGCTAGTAAGGATCACATATTTTCTAACAAATTTTGACACAGATTCCCAATTCGGGCATTCAGAACATATAGCACGTTGCTGTAAGCAAGCACATTCTCATTCAAAGTTGCAAGTTACTATGTAGGAACAAGTCTGTATAGGTATTTCAAAGATGCCCAGAACTGAGCTAAACGTTGTATGTCTCCAACTCCTAGAAATAACTTCATGCCCCATCACCATTACTTCCAGCCTGTAAGGATCACATAATTACTAACAAAGTTTTGACACAGATTCCCAATTCGGGCATTCAGAACATATAGCAGGTAGCTGTAAGCAAGCACATTCTCATTCAAAGTTGAAAGTTACTATGTAGGAACAAGTTTGTATAGGTATTTCAAAGATGCCCAGAACTGAGCTAAACTTGGTATGTCTCCTACTCCTAGAAATAACTTCATGCCCCAAGTCCCTTACTTCCAGCTAGTAAGGATCACATAATTCCTAACAAAGTTTTGACACAGATTCCCAATTCGGGTATTCATAACATATAGCAAGTTGCTGTAAGCAAGCACATTCTCATTCAAAGTTGCAAGTTACTATGTAGGAACAAGTTTGCATAGGTATTTCAAAGATGCCCAGAACTGAGCTAAACGTTGTATGTCTCCAATTCCTAGAAATAACTTCATGCCCCATCTCACTTACTTCCAGCTAGTAAGGATCACATAATTCCTAACAAATTTTGACACAGATTCCCAATTCGGGCATTCAGAACATATAGCACGTTGCTGTAAGCAAGCACATTCTCATTCAAAGTTGCAAGTTACTATGTAGGAACAAGTTTGTATAGGTATTTCAAAGATGCCCAGAACTGAGCTAAACGTTGTATGTCTCCAACTCCTAGAAATAACTTCATGCCCAATCTCCCTTACTTCCAGCTAGTAAGGATCACATAATTCCTAACAAAGTTTTGACACAGATTCCCAATTTGGGCACTCAGAACATATAGCACGTTGATGATAAGCAAGCACATTCTCATTCAAAGTTGCTAGTTACTATGTAGGAACAAGTTTGTATAGGTAGTTCAAAGATGCCCAGAACTGAGCTAAACGTTGTATGTCTCCAACTCCTAGAAATAACTTCATGCCCCATCTCCCTTACTTCCATCTAGTAAGGATCACATAATTTCTAACAAAGTTTTGACACAGATTCCCAATTCGGGCATTCAGATCATATAGCACGTTGCTGTAAGCAAGCACATTCTCATTCAAAGTTGCAAGTTACTATGTAGGAACAAGTTTGTAAAGTTATTTCAAAGATGCCCAGAACTGAGCTAAACTTGGTATGTCTCCAACTCATAGAAATAACTTCATGCCCCATCACCCTTACTTCCAGCTAGTAAGGATCACATAATTCCTAACAAAGTTTTGACACAGATTCCCAATTCGGGCATTCAGAACATATAGCACGTTGCTGTAAGCAAGCACATTCTCATTCAAAGTTGCAAGTTACTATGTAGGAACAAGTTTGTATAGGTAGTTCAAAGATGCCCAGAACTCAGCTAAACGTTGTATGTCTCCAACTCCTAGAAATAACTTCATGCCCCATCTCCCTTACATCCATCTAGTAAGGATCACATAAATTCTCACAAAGTTTTGACACATATTCCCACTTCGGGCATTCAGAACATATAGCACGTTGCTCTAAGCAAGCACATTCTCATTCAAATTTGCAAATTACTATGTAGGAACAAGTTTGTAAAGCTATTTCAAAGATGCCCAGAACTCAGCTAACGTTGTATGTCTCCAACTCCTAGAAATAACTTCATGCCCCATCACCATTACTTCCAGCCAGTAAGGATCACATAATTACTAACAAAGTTTTGACACAGATTCCCAATTCGGGCATTCAGAACATATAGCACGTTTGCTGTAAGCAAGCACATTCTCATTCAAAGTTGCAAGTTACTATGTAGGAACAAGTTTGTATAGGTATTTCAAAGATGCCCAGAACTGAGCTAAACGTTGTATGTGTCCAACTCCTAGAAATAACTTCATGCCCCATCTCCCTTACTTCCACCTAGTAAGGATCACATAATTCCTAACAATGTTTTGACACATATTCCCACTTCGGGCATTCAGAACATATAGCACGTTGCTGTAAGCAAGCACATTCTCATTCAAAGTTGCAAGTAACTATGTAGGAACAAGTTTGTAAAGGTATTTCAAAGATGCCCAGAACTGAGCTAAACTTGGCATGTCTCCAACTCCTAGAAATAACTTCATAACCCACCACACTTACTTCCAGCTAGTAAGGATCACATAATTCCTAACAAAGTTTTGACACAGATTCCCAATTCGGGCATTCAGAACATATAGCACGTTGCTGTAAGCAAGCACATTCTCATTCATATTTGCAAGTTACTATGTAGGAACAAGTTTGTATAGGTATTTCAAAGATGCCCAGAACTGAGCTAAACTTGGTATGCGTCCAACACCTTGAAATGACTTCATGCCCCATCTCCCTTACTTCCAGCTAGTAAGGATCACATAATTCCTAACAATGTTTTGACACAGATTCCCAATTCGGGCATTCAGAACATATAGCACGTTGCTGTAAGCAAGCACATTCTCATTCAAAGTTGCAAGTTACTATGTAGGAACAAGTTTGTATAGGTATTTCAAAGATACCCAGAACTGTGCGAAACTTGGTATGTGTCCAACTCCTAGAAATACCTTCATGCCCCAACTCCCTTACTTCCAGCTAGTAAGGATCACATATTTCCTAACAAATTTTGACACAGATTCCCAATTCGGGCATTCAGAACCTATAGCACGTTGCTGTAAGCAAGCACATTCTCTTTCAAAGTTGCAATTTAATATGTAGGAACAAGTTCGTATAGGTATTTCAAAGATGCCCAAAACTGAGCTAAACTTGGTATGTGTCCAACTCCTAGAAATAACTTCATGCCCCATCTCCCTTACTTCCAGCTAGTAAGGATCACATAATTCCTAACAAAGTTTTGACACAGATTCCCAATTCGGGCATTCAGAACATGTAGCACGTTGCTGTAAGCAAGCACATTCTCATTCAAAGTTGCAAGTTACTATGTATGAACAAGTTTGTATAGGTAGTTCAAACATGCCCAGAACTGAGCTAAACGTTGTATGTCTCCAACTCTTAGAAATAACTTCATGCCCCATCTCCCTTACTTCCAGCTAGTAAGGATCACATAATTCCTAACAAAGTTTTGACACAGATTCCCAAATCGGTCATGCAGAACATATAGCACGTTGCTGTAAGCAAGCACATTCTCATTCAATGTTGCAAGTTACTATGTAGGAACAAGTTTGTAAAGCTATTTCAAAGATGCCCAGAACTCAGCTAACGTTGTATGTCTCCAACTCCTAGAAATAACTTCATGCCCCATCACCATTACTTCCAGCCAGTAAGGATCACATAATTACTAACAAAGTTTTGACACAGATTCCCAATTCGGGCATTCAGAACATATAGCACGTTGCTGTAAGCAAGCACATTCTCATTCAAAGTTGCAAGTTACTATGTAGGAACAAGTTTGTATAGGTATTTCAAAGATGCCCAGAACTGAGCTTAACGTTGTATGTGTCCAACTCCTAGAAATAACTTCATGCCCCATCTCCCTTACTTCCACCTAGTAAGGATCACATAATTCCTAACAATGTTTTGACACAGATTCCAAATTCGGGCATCCAGAACATATAGCACGTTGCTGTAAGCAAGCACATTCTCATTCAAAGTTGCAAGTAACTATGTAGGAACAAGTTTGTATAGGTATTTCAAAGATGCCCAGAACTGTGCTAAACTTGGTATGTGCCCAACTCCTAGAAATACCTTCATGCCCCAACTCCCTTACTTCCAGCTAGTAAGGATCACATAATTCCTAACAAAGTTTTGACACAGATTCCCAATTCGGGCATTCAGAACATATAGCACGTTGCTGTAAGCAAGAACATTCTCATTCAAAGTTGCAAGTTACTATGTAGGAACAAGTTTGTATAGGTATTTCAAAGATGCCCAGAACTGAGCTAAACGTTGTATGTCTCCAACTCCTAGAAATAACTTCATGCCCCATATCCCTTACTTACAGCTAGTAAAGATCACATAATTCTTAACAAAGTTTTGACATAGATTCCCAATTCGGGCATTCAGAACATATAGCACGTTGCTGCAAGCAAGCACATTCTCATTCAAAGTTGCAAGTTACTATGTAGGAACAAGTTTGTATAGGTATTTCAAAGATGCCCAGAACTGAGCTAAACGTTGTATGTCTCCAACTCCTAGAAATAACTTCATGCCCCATATCCCTTACTTCCAGCTAGTAAGGATCACATAATTACTAACAAAGTTCTGACACAGATTCCCAATTCGGGCATTCAGAACATATAGCACGTTGCTGAAAGCAAGCACATTCTCATTCAAAGTTGCAAGTTAATATGTAGGAACAAGTTTGTATAGGTATTTCAAAGATGCCCAGAACTGAGCTAAACTTGGTATGTGTCCAACTCCTAGAAATAACTTCATGCCCAATCTCCCTTACTTCCAGCTAGTAAGGATCACATAATTCCTAAAAAAGTTTTGACACAGATTCCCAATTCGGGCATTCAGAACATGTAGCACGTTGCTGTAAGCAAGCACATTCTCATTAAAGTTGCAAGTTACTATGTAGGAACAAGTTTGTATAGGTATTTTAAAGATACCCAGAACTGAGCTAAACGTTGTATGTCTCCAACTCCTAGAAATAACTTTATGCCCCGTCTCACTTACTTCCAGCTAGTAAGGATCACGTAATTCCTAACAAAGTTTTGACACAGATTCCCAATTCGGGCATTCAGAACATAAAGCACGTTGCTGTAAGCAAGCACATTCTCATTCAAAGTTTCAAGTTACTATGTAGGAACAAGTTTGTATAGGTATTTCAAAGATGCCCAGAACTGAGCTAAACGTTGTATGTCTCCAACTCCTAGAAATAACTTCATGCCCAATCTCCCTTATTTCCAGCTAGTAAGGATCACATAATTCCTAACAAAGTTTTGACACAGATTCCCAATTCGGGCACTCAGAACATATAGCACGTTGATGATAAGCAAGCACATTCTCATTCAAAGTTGCAAGTTACTATGTAGGAACAAGTTTGTATAGGTAGTTCAAAGATGCCCAGAACTCAGCTAAACGTTGTATGTCTCCAACTCCTAGAAATAACTTCATGCCCCATCTCCCTTACGTCCATCTAGTAAGGATCACATAGATTCTCATAAAGTTTTGACACATATTCCCACTTCGGGCATTCAGAACATATAGCACGTTGCTGTAAGCAAGCACATTCTCATTCAAATTTGCAAATTACTATGTAGGAACAAGTTTGTAAAGCTATTTCAAAGATGCCCAGAACTCAGCTAACGTTGTATGTCTCCAACTCCTAGAAATAACTTCATGCCCCATCACCATTACTTCCAGCCAGTAAGGATCACATAATTACTAACAAAGTTTTGACACAGATTCCCAATTCGGGCATTCAGAACATATAGCACGTTTGCTGTAAGCAAGCACATTCTCATTCAAAGTTGCAAGTTACTATGTAGGAACAAGTTTGTATAGGTATTTCAAAGATGCCCAGAACTGAGCTAAACTTGGTATGTCTCCAAATCCTAGAAATAACTTCATGCCCCATCTCCCTTACGTCCATCTAGTAAGGATCACATAATTTCTAACAAAGTTTTGACACAGATTCCCAATTCGGGCATTCAGAACATATAGCACGTTGCTGGAAGCAAGCACATTCTCATTCAAAGTTGCAAGTTACTATGTAGGAACAAGTTTGTATAGGTATTTCAAAGATGCCCAGAACTGAGCTAAACGTTGTATGTGTCCAACTCCTAGAAATAACTTCATGCCCCATCTCCCTTACTTCCACCTAGTAAGGATCACATAATTCCTAACAATGTTTTGACACATATTCCCACTTCGGGCATTCAGAACATATAGCACGTTGCTGTAAGCAAGCACATTCTCATTCAAAGTTGCAAGTAACTATGTAGGAACAAGTTTGTAAAGGTATTTCAAAGATGCCCAGAACTGAGCTAAACTTGGCATGTCTCCAACTCCTAGAAATAACTTCATAACCCACCACACTTACTTCCAGCTAGTAAGGATCACATAATTCCTAACAAAGTTTTGACACAGATTCCCAATTCGGGCATTCAGAACATATAGCACGTTGCTGTAAGCAAGCACATTCTCATTCATAGTTGCAAGTTACTATGTAGGAACAAGTTTGTATAGGTATTTCAAAGATGCCCAGAACTGAGCTAAACTTGGTATGCGTCCAACTCCTTGAAATGACTTCATGCCCCATCTCCCTTACTTCCAGCTAGTAAGGATCACATAATTCCTAACAATGTTTTGACACAGATTCCCAATTCGGGCATTCAGAACATATAGCACGTTGCTGTAAGCAAGCACATTCTCATTCAAAGTTGCAAGTTACTATGTAGGAACAAGTTTGTATAGGTATTTCAAAGATACCCAGAACTGTCCTAAACTTGGTATGTGTCCAACTCCTAGAAATACCTTCATGCCCCAACTCCCTTACTTCCAGCTAGTAAGGATCACATATTTCCTAACAAATTTTGACACAGATTCCCAATTCGGGCATTCAGAACCTATAGCACGTTGCTGTAAGCAAGCACATTCTCTTTCAAAGTTGCAATTTAATATGTAGGAACAAGTTCGTATAGGTATTTCAAAGATGCCCAAAACTGAGCTAAACTTGGTATGTGTCCAACTCCTAGAAATAACTTCATGCCCCATCTCCCTTACTTCCAGGTAGTAAGGATCACATAATTCCTAACAAAGTTTTGACACAGATTCCCAATTCGGGCATTCAGAACATGTAGCACGTTGCTGTAAGCAAGCACATTCTCATTCAAAGTTGCAAGTTACTATGTATGAACAAGTTTGTATAGGTAGTTCAAACATGCCCAGAACTGAGCTAAACGTTGTATGTCTCCAACTCCTAGAAATAACTTCATGCCCCATCTCCCTTACTTCCAGCTAGTAAGGATCACATAATTCCTAACAAAGTTTTGACACAGATTCCCAAATCGGTCATGCAGAACATATAGCACGTTGCTGTAAGCAAGCACATTCTCATTCAATGTTGCAAGTTACTATGTAGGAACAAGTTTGTAAAGCTATTTCAAAGATGCCCAGAACTCAGCTAACGTTGTATGTCTCCAACTCCTAGAAATAACTTCATGCCCCATCACCATTACTTCCAGCCAGTAAGGATCACATAATTACTAACAAAGTTTTGACACAGATTCCCAATTCGGGCATTCAGAACATATAGCACGTTGCTGTAAGCAAGCACATTCTCATTCAAAGTTGCAAGTTACTATGTAGGAACAAGTTTGTATAGGTATTTCAAAGATGCCCAGAACTGAGCTAAAAGTTGTATGTGTCCAACTCCTAGAAATAACTTCATGCCCCATCTCCCTTACTTCCACCTAGTAAGGATCACATAATTCCTAACAATGTTTTGACACAGATTCCAAATTCGGGCATCCAGAACATATAGCACGTTGCTGTAAGCAAGCACATTCTCATTCAAAGTTGCAAGTAACTATGTAGGAACAAGTTTGTATAGGTATTTCAAAGATGCCCAGAACTGTGCTAAACTTGGTATGTGTCCAACTCCTAGAAATACCTTCATGCCCCAACTCCCTTACTTCCAGCTAGTAAGGATCACATAATTCCTAACAAAGTTTTGACACAGATTCCCAATTCGGGCAT
This sequence comes from Diceros bicornis minor, assembly GCF_020826845.1. Lineage (NCBI taxonomy): Eukaryota > Metazoa > Chordata > Mammalia > Perissodactyla > Rhinocerotidae > Diceros > Diceros bicornis. The sequence goes on from NC_080758.1 coordinate 57,522,786, forward strand.
TCAGAACATATAGCACGTTGCTGTAAGCAAGAACATTCTCATTCAAAGTTGCAAGTTACTATGTAGGAACAAGTTTGTATAGGTATTTCAAAGATGCCCAGAACTGAGCTAAACGTTGTATGTCTCCAACTCCTAGAAATAACTTCATGCCCCATATCCCTTACTTACAGCTAGTAAAGATCACATAATTCTTAACAAAGTTTTGACATAGATTCCCTATTCGGGCATTCAGAACATATAGCACGTTGCTGCAAGCAAGCACATTCTCATTCAAAGTTGCAAGTTACTATGTAGGAACAAGTTTGTATAGGTATTTCAAAGATGCCCAGAACTGAGCTAAACGTTGTATGTCTCCAACTCCTAGAAATAACTTCATGCCCCATATCCCTTACTTCCAGCTAGTAAGGATCACATAATTACTAACAACGTTCTGACACAGATTCCCAATTCGGGCAGTCAGAACATATAGCACGTTGCTGAAAGCAAGCACATTCTCATTCAAAGTTGCAAGTTACTATGTCGGAACAAGTTTGTATAGGTATTTCAAAGATGCCCAGAACTGAGCTAAACTTGGTATGTGTCCAACTCCTAGAAATAACTTCATGCCCCATCTCCCTTACTTCCAGCTAGTAAGGATCACATAATTCCTAAAAAAGTTTTGACACAGATTCCCAATTCGGGCATTCAGAACATGTAGCACGTTGCTGTAAGCAAGCACATTCTCATTCAAAGTTGCAAGTTACTATGTAGGAACAAGTTTGTATAGGTATTTTAAAGATGCCCAGAACTGAGCTAAACGTTGTATTTCTCCAACTCCTAGAAATAACTTCATGCCCCGTCTCACTTACTTCCAGCTAGTAAGGATCACATAATTCCTAACAAAGTTTTGACACAGATTCCCAATTCGGGCATTCAGAACATGTAGCACGTTGCTGTAAGCAAGCACATTCTCATTCAAAGTTGCAAGTTACTATGTATGAACAAGTTTGTATAGGTAGTTCAAAGATGCCCAGAACTGAGCTAAACGTTGTATGTTTCCAACTCCTAGAAATAACTTCATGCCCCATCTCCCTTACTTCCAGCTAGTAAGGATCACATAATTCCTAACAAAGTTTTGACACATATTCCCAATTCGGGCATTCAGAACATATAGCACGTTGCTGTAAGCAAGCACATTCTCATTCAGAGTTGCAAGTTACTATGTAGGAACAAGTTTGTAAAGGTATTTCAAAGATGCCCAGAACTCAGCTAACGTTGTATGTCTCCAACTCCTAGAAATAACTTCATGCCCCATCACCATTACTTCCAGCCAGTAAGGATCACATAATTACTAACAAAGTTTTGACACAGTTTCCCAATTCGGGCATTCAGAACATATAGCACGTTGCTGTAAGCAAGCACATTCTCATTCAAAGTTGCAAGTTACTATGTAGGAACAAGTTTGTATAGGTATTTCAAAGATGCCCAGAACTGAGCTAAACTTGGTATGTCTCCAACTCCTAGAAATAACTTCATGCCTCAACTCCCTTACTTCCAGCTAGTAAGGATCACGTAATTCTTAACAAAGTTTTGACACAGATTCCCAATTCGGGTATTCAGAACATATAGCAAGTTGCTGTAAGCAAGCACATTCTCATTCAAAGTTGCAAGTTACTATGTAGGAACAAGTTTGTATAGGTATTTCAAAGATGCCCAGAACTGAGCTAAACTTGGTATGTGTCCAACTCCTAGAAATACCTTCATGCCCCAACTCCCTTACTTCCAGCTAGTAAGGATCACATATTTCCTAACAAATTTTGACACAGATTCCCAATTCGGGCATTCAGAACATATAGCACGTTGCTGTAAGAAAGCACATTCTCATTCAAAGTTGCAAGTTACTATGTAGGAACAAGTTTGTATAGGTATTTCAAAGATGCCCAGAACTGAGCTAAACGTTGTATGTCTCCAACTCCTAGAAATAACTTTATGCCCAATCTCCCTTATTTCCAGCTAGTAAGGATCACATAATTCCTAACAAAGTTTTGACACAGATTCCCAATTCGGGCACTCAGAACATATAGCACGTTGATGATAAGCAAGCACATTCTCATTCAAAGTTTCAAGTTACTATGTAGGAACAAGTTTGTATAGGTAGTTCAAAGATGCCCAGAACTGAGCTAAACGTTGTATGTCTCCAACTCCTAGAAATAACTTCATGCCCCATCTCCCTTACTTCCATCTAGTAAGGATCACATAATTTCTCACAAAGTTTTGACACAGATTCCCAATTCGGGCATTCAGAACATATAGCACGTTGCTGTAAGCAAGCACATTCTCATTCAAAGTTGCAAGTTACTATGTAGGAACAAGTTTGTATAGGTATTTCAAAGATACCCAGAACTGAGCTAAGCTTAGTATGTGTCCAACTCCTAGAAATAACTTCATGCCCCATCTCCCTTACTTCCAGCTAGTAAGGATCAAATAATTCCTAACAAATTTTGACACAGATTCCCAATTCGGGCATTAAGAACCTATAGCACGTTGCTGTAAGCAAGCACATTCTCTTTCAAAGTTGCAATTTAATATGTAGGACAAGTTCGTATAGGTATTTCAAAGATGCCCAAAACTGAGCTAAACTTGGTATGTGTCCAACTCCTAGAAATAACTTCATGCCCCATCTCCCTTACTTCCAGGTAGTAAGGATCACATAATTCCTAACAAAGTTTTGACACAGATTCCCAATTCGGGCATTCAGAACATGTAGCACGTTGCTGTAAGCAAGCACATTCTCATTCAAAGTTGCAAGTTACTATGTATGAACAAGTTTGTATAGGTAGTTCAATGATGCCCAGAACTGAGCTAAACGTTGTATGTTTCCAACTCCTAGAAATAACTTCATGCCCCATCTCCCTTACTTCCAGCTAGTAAGGATCACATAATTCCTAACAAAGTTTTGACACAGATTCCCAATTCGTGCATTCAGAACATATAGCACGTTGCTGTAAGCAAGCACATTCTCATTCAAAGTTGCAAGTTACTATGTAGGAACAAGTTTGTAAAGGTATTTCAAAGATGCCCAGAACTCAGCTAACGTTGTATGTCTCCAACTCCTAGAAATAACTTCATGCCCCATCACAATTACTTCCAGCCAGTAAGGATCACATAATTACTAACAAAGTTTTGACACAGTTTCCCAATTCGGGCATTCAGAACATATAGCACGTTGCTGTAAGCAAGCACATTCTCATTCAAAGTTGCAAGTTACTATGTAGGAACAAGTTTGTATAGGTATTTCAAAGATGCCCAGAACTGAGCTAAACGTTGTATGTCTCCAACTCCTAGAAATAACTTCATGCCGCATCTCCCTTACTTCCACCTGGTAAGGATCACATAATTCCTAACAATGTTTTGACACAGATTCCCAATTCGGGCATTCAGAACATATAGCACGTTGCTGTAAGCAAGCACATTCTCATTCAAAGTTGCAAGTTACTATGTAGGAACAAGTTTGTATAGGTATTTCAAAGATGCCCAGAACTGAGCTAAACTTGGTATGTGTCCAACCTCTAGAAATAACTTCATGCCCCAACTCCCTTACTTCCAGCTAGTAAGGATCACATAATTCCTAACAAAGTTTTGACACAGATTCCCAATTCGGGCATTCAGAACATATAGCACGTTGCTGAAAGCAAGCACATTCTCATTCAAAGTTGCAAGTTACTATGTAGGAACAAGTTTGTATAGGTATTTCAAAGATGCCCAGATCTGAGCTAAACTTGTTATGTCTCCAACTCCTAGAAATAACTTCATGCCCCATCTCCCTTACTTCTATCTAGTAAGATTCACATAATTTCTAACAAAGTTTTGACACAGATTCCCAATTCGGGCATTCAGAACATATAGCACGTTGCTGTAAGCAAGCACATTCTCATTCAAAGTTGCAAGTTACTATCTAGGAACAAGTTTGTATAGGTATTTCAAAGATGCCCAGAACTGAGCTAAACTTGTTATGTCTCCAACTCCTAGAAATAACTTCATGCCCCATCTCCCTTACTTCTATCTAGTAAGGATCACATAATTTCTAACAAAGTTTTGACACAGATTCCCAATTCGGGCATTCAGAACATATAGCAAGTTGCTGTAAGCAAGCACATTCTCATTCAAAATTGCAAGTCACTATGTAGGAACAAGTTTGTATAGGTATTTCAAAGATGCCCAGAACTGAGCTAAACTTGGTATGCGTCCAACTCCTAGAAATAACTTCATGCCCCATCTCCCTTACTTCCAGCTAGTAAGGATCACATAATTCCTAACAATGTTTTGACACAGATTCTCAATTCGGGTATTCAGAACATATAGCACGTTGCTGTAAGCAAGCACATTCTCATTCATAGTTGCAAGTTACTATGTAGGAACAAGTTTGTATAGGTATTTCAAAGATGCCCAGAACTGTGCTAAACTTGGTATGTGTCCAACTCCTAGAAATACCTTCATGCCCCATCTTCATTACTTCCAGCTAGTAAGGATCACATATTTCCTAACAAATTTTGACACAGATTCCCAATTCGGGCATTCAGAACATATAGCACGTTGCTGTAAGCAAGCACATTCTCATTCAAAGTTGCAAGTTACTATGTAGGAACAAGTTTGTATAGGTATTTCAAAGATGTCCAGAACTGAGCTAAACATGGTATGTCTCCAACTCCTAGAAATAACTTCATGCCCCATCACCCTTACTTCCAGCTAGTAAGGATCACATAATTCCTAACACAGTTTTGACACAGATTCCCAATTCGGGCATTCAGAACATATAGCACGTTGCTGTAAGCAAGCACATTCTCATTCAAAGTTGCAAGTTACTATGTAGGAACAAGTTTGTAAAGGTATTTCAAAGATGCCCAGAATTGAGCTAAAATTGGTATGTGTCCAACCTCTAGAAATAACTTCATGCCCCATCTCCCTTACTTCCATCTAGTAAGGATCACATAATTCCTAACAAAGTTATGACACAGATTCCCAATTCGGGCATTCAGAACATATAGCACGTTGCTGTAAGCAAGCACATTCTCATTCAAAGTTGCAAGTTACTATGTAGGAACAAGTTTGTAAAGGTATTTCAAAGATGCCCAGAACTCTGCTAAAATTGGTATGTGTCCAACTCCTAGAAATACCTTCATGCCCCAACTCCCTTACTTCCAGCTAGTAAGGATCACATATTTTCTAACAAATTTTGACACAGATTCCCAATTCGGGCATTCAGAACATATAGCACGTTGCTGTAAGCAAGCACATTCTCATTCAAAGTTGCAAGTTACTATGTAGGTACAAGTTTGCATAGGTATTTCAAAGATGCACAGAACTGAGCTAAACATTGCATGTGTCCAACTCCTAGAAATAACTTCATGCCCCATCTCCCTTACTTCGATCTAGTAAGGATCACATAATTCCTAACAAAGTTTTGACACAGATTCCCAATTCGGGCATTCAGAACATATAGCACGTTGCTGTAAGCAAGCACATTCTCATTAAAAGTTGCAAGTTACTATGTAGGAACAAGTCTGTATAGGTATTTCAAAGATGCCCAGAACTGAGCTAAACGTTGTATGTCTCCAACTCCTAGAAATAACTTCATGCCCCATCACCATTACTTCCAGCCAGTAAGGATCACATAATTACTAACAAAGTTTTGACACAGATTCCCAATTCGGGCATTCAGAACATACAGCAGGTTGCTGTAAGCAAGCACATTCTCATTCAAAGTTGCAAGTTACTATGTAGGAACAAGTTTGTATAGGTATTTCAAAGATGCCCAGAACTGAGCTAAACTTGGTATGTCTCCTACTCCTAGAAATAACTTCATGCCCCAAGTCCCTTACTTCCAGCTAGTAAGGATCACATAATTCCTAACAAAGTTTTGACACAGATTCCCAATTCGAGTATTCATAACATATAGCAAGTTGCGGTAAGCAAGCACATTCTCATTCAAAGTTGCAAGTTACTATGTAGGAACAAGTTTGCATAGGTATTTCAAGGATGCCCAGAACTGAGCTAAACGTTGTATGTCTCCAATTCCTAGAAATAACTTCATGCCCCATCTCACTTACTTCCAGCTAGTAAGGATCACATAATTCCTAACAAATTTTGACACAGATTCCCAATTTGGGCATTCAGAACATATAGCACGTTGCTGTAAGCAAGCACATTCTCATTCAAAGTTGCAAGTTACTATGTAGGAACAAGTTTGTATAGGTATTACAAAGATGCCCAGAACTGAGCTAAACGTTGTATGTCTCCAACTCCTAGAAATAACTTCATGCCCAATCTCCCTTACTTCCAGCTAGTAAGGATCACATAATTCCTAACAATGTTTTGACACAGATTCCCAATTTGGGCACTCAGAACATATAGCACGTTGATGATAAGCAAGCACATTCTCATTCAAAGTTGCAAGTTACTATGTAGGAACAAGTTTGTATAGGTAGTTCAAAGATGCCCAGAACTGAGCTAAACGTTGTATGTCTCCAACTCCTAGAAATAACTTCATGCCCCATCTCCCTTACTTCCATCTAGTAAGGATCACATAATTTCTAACAAAGTTTTGACACAGATTCCCAATTCGGGCATTCAGATCATATAGCACGTTGCTATAAGCAAGCACATTCTCATTCAAAGTTGCAAGTTACTATGTAGGAACAAGTTTGTAAAGTTATTTCAAAGATGCCCAGAACTGAGCTAAACTTGGTATGTCTCCAACTCCTAGAAATAACTTCATGCCCCATCACCCTTACTTCCAGCTAGTAAGGATCACATAATTCCTAACAAAGTTTTGACACAGATTCCCAATTCGGGCATTCAGAACATATAGCACGTTGCTGTAAGCAAGCACATTCTCATTCAAAGTTGCAAGTTACTATGTAGGAACAAGTTTGTATAGGTATTTCAAAGATGCCCAGAACTGAGCTAAACATGGTATGTCTCCAACTCCTAGAAATATCTTCATGCCCCATCTCACTTACTTCCAGCTGGTAAGGAAAACATAATTACCAACAATATTTTGACACAGATTCCCAATTCGGGCATTCAGAACATATAGCACGTTGCTGTAAGGAAGCACATTCTCATTCAAAGTTGCAAGTTACTATGTAGGAACAAGTTTGTATAGGTATTTTAAAGATGCCCAGAACTGTGCTAAACTTGGTATGTGTCCAACTCCTAGAAATACCTTCATGCCCCAACTCCCTTACTTCCAGCTAGTAAGGATCACAAATTTCCTAACAAATTTTGACACAGATTCCCAATTCGGGCATTCAGAACATATAGCACGTTGCTGTAAGCAAGCACATTCTCATTCAAAGTTGCAATTTAATATGTAGGATCAAGTTCGTATAGGTATTTCAAAGATCCCCAGAACTGAGCTAAACTTGGTATGTGTCCAACTCCTAGAAATAACTCCATGCGCCATCTCCCTTACTTCCAGCTAGTAAGGATCACATAATTCCTAACAAAGTTTTGACACAGATTCCCAATTAGGGCATTCAGAACATGTAGCACGTTGCTGTAAGCAAGCACATTCTCATTCAACGTTGCAAGTTACTATGTAGGAACAAGTTTGTATAGGTATTTCAAAGATGCCCAGAACTGAGCTAAACTTGGTATGTGTCCAACTCCTAGAAATAACTTCATGCCCCATCTCCCTTACTTCCAGCTAGTAAGGATCACATAATTACTAACAAAGTTCTGACACAGATTCCCAATTCGGGCATTCAGAACATATAGCACGTTGCTGAAAGCAAGCACATTCTCATTCAAAGTTGCAAGTTACTATGTAGGAACAAGTTTGTATAGGTATTTCAAAGATGCCCAGAACTGAGCTAAACTTGGTATGTATCCAACTCCTAGAAATAACTTCATGCCCCATCTCCCTTACTTCCAGCTAGTAAGGATCACATAATTCCTAACAAAGTTTTGACACAGATTCCCATTTCGGGCATTCAGAACATGAAGCACGTTGCTGTAAGCAAGCACATTGTCATTCAAAGTTGCAAGTTACTATGTAGGAACAAGTTTGTATAGGTATTTTAAAGATGCCCAGAACTGAGCTAAACGTTGTATGTCTCCAACTCCTAGAAATAACTTTATGCCCCGTCTCACTTACTTCCAGCTAGTAAGGATCACGTAATTCCTAACAAAGTTTTGACACAGATTCCCAATTCGGGCATTCAGAACATAAAGCACGTTGCTGTAAGCAAGCACATTCTCATTCAAAGTTGCAAGTTACTATGTAGGAACAAGTTTGTATATGTATTTCAAAGATGCCCAGAACTGAGCTAAACGTTGTATGTCTCCAACTCCTAGAAATAACTTCATGCCCAATCTCCCTTATTTCCAGCTAGTAAGGATCACATAATTCCTAACAAAGTTTTGACACAGATTCCCAATTCGGGCACTCAGAACATATAGCACGTTGATGATAAGCAAGCACATTCTCATTCAAAGTTGCAAGTTACTATGTAGGAACAAGTTTGTATAGGTAGTTCAAAGATGCCCAGAACTCAGCTAAACGTTGTATGTCTCCAACTCCTAGAAATAACTTCATGCCCCATCTCCCTTACTTCCATCTAGTAAGGATCACATAAATTCTCACAAAGTTTTGACACATATTCCCACTTCGGGCATTCAGAACATATAGCACGTTGCTGTAAGCAAGCACATTCTCATTCAAAGTTGCAAGTTACTATGTAGGAACAAGTTTGTAAAGCTATTTCAAAGATGCCCAGAACTCAGCTAACGTTGTATGTCTCCAACTCCTAGAAATAACTTCATGCCCCATCACCATTACTTCCAGCCAGTAAGGATCACATAATTACTAACAAAGTTTTGACACAGATTCCCAATTCGGGCATTCAGAACATATAGCACGTTTGCTGTAAGCAAGCACATTCTCATTCAAAGTTGCAAGTTACTATGTAGGAACAAGTTTGTATAGGTATTTCAAAGATGCCCAGAACTGAGCTAAACTTGGTATGTCTCCAAATCCTAGAAATAACTACATGCCCCATCTCCCTTACGTCCATCTAGTAAGGATCACATAATTTCTAACAAAGTTTTGACACAGATTCCCAATTCGGGCATTCAGAACATATAGCACGTTGCTGTAAGCAAGCACATTCTCATTCAAAGTTGCAAGTTACTATGTAGGAACAAGTTTGTATAGGTATTTCAAAGATGCCCAGAACTGAGCTAAACGTTGTATGTGTCCAACTCCTAGAAATAACTTCATGCCCCATCTCCCTTACTTCCACCTAGTAAGGATCACATAATTCCTAACAATGTTTTGACACATATTCCCACTTCGGGCATTCAGAACATATAGCACGTGCTGTAAGCAAGCACATTCTCATTCAAAGTTGCAAGTAACTATGTAGGAACAAGTTTGTAAAAGTATTTCAAAGATGCCCAGAACTGAGCTAAACTTGGCATGTCTCCAACTCCTAGAAATAACTTCATAACCCACCACACTTACTTCCAGCTAGTAAGGATCACATAATTCCTAACAAAGTTTTGACACAGATTCCCAATTCGGGCATTCAGAACATATAGCACGTTGCTGTAAGCAAGCACATTCTCATTCATAGTTGCAAGTTACTATGTAGGAACAAGTTTGTATAGGTATTTCAAAGATGCCCAGAACTGAGCTAAACTTGGTATGCGTCCAACTCCTTGAAATGACTTCATGCCCCATCTCCCTTACTTCCAGCTAGTAAGGATCACATAATTCCTAACAATGTTTTGACACAGATTCCCAATTCGGGCATTCAGAAAATATAGCACGTTGCTGTAAGCAAGCACATTCTCATTCAAAGTTGCAAGTTACTATGTAGGAACAAGTTTGTATAGGTATTTCAAAGATACCCAGAACTGTGCGAAACTTGGTATGTGTCCAACTCCTAGAAATACCTTCATGCCCCAACTCCCTTACTTCCAGCTAGTAAGGATCACATATTTCCTAACAAATTTTGACACAGATTCCCAATTCGGGCATTCAGAACATATAGCACGTTGCTGTAAGCAAGCACATTCTCTTTCAAAGTTGCAATTTAATATGTAGGAACAAGTTCGTATAGGTATTTCAAAGATGCCCAAAACTGAGCTAAACTTGGTATGTGTCCAACTCCTAGAAATAACTTCATGCCCCATCTCCCTTACTTCCAGGTAGTAAGGATCACATAATTCCTAACAAAGTTTTGACACAGATTCCCAATTCGGGCATTCAGAACATGTAGCACGTTGCTGTAAGCAAGCACATTCTCATTCAAAGTTGCAAGTTACTATGTATGAACAAGTTTGTATAGGTAGTTCAAACATGCCCAGAACTGAGCTAAACGTTGTATGTCTCCAACTCCTAGAAATAACTTCATGCCCCATCTCCCTTACTTCCAGCTAGTAAGGATCACATAATTCCTAACAAAGTTTTGACACAGATTCCCAAATCGGTCATGCAGAACATATAGCACGTTGCTGTAAGCAAGCACATTCTCATTCAATGTTGCAAGTTACTATGTAGGAACAAGTTTGTAAAGCTATTTCAAAGATGCCCAGAACTCAGCTAATGTTGTATGTCTCCAACTCCTAGAAATAACTTCATGCCCCATCACCATTACTTCCAGCCAGTAAGGATCACATAATTACTAACAAAGTTTTGACACAGATTCCCAATTCGGGCATTCAGAACATATAGCACGTTGCTGCAAGCAAGCACATTCTCATTCAAAGTTGCAAGTTACTATGTAGGAACAAGTTTGTATAGGTATTTCAAAGATGCCCAGAACTGAGCTAAACGTTGTATGTCTCCAACTCCTAGAAATAACTTCATGCCCCATATCCCTTACTTCCAGCTAGTAAGGATCACATAATTACTAACAAAGTTCTGACACAGATCCCCAATTCGGGCATTCAGAACATATAGCACGTTGCTGAAAGCAAGCACATTCTCATTCAAAGTTGCAAGTTACTATGTCGGAACAAGTTTGTATAGGTATTTCAAAGATGCCCAGAACTGAGCTAAACTTGGTATGTGTCCAACTCCTAGAAATAACTTCATGCCCCATCTCCCTTACTTCCAGCTAGTAAGGATCACATAATTCCTAAAAAAGTTTTGACACAGATTCCCAATTCGGGCATTCAGAACATGTAGCACGTTGCTGTAAGCAAGCACATTCTCATTCAAAGTTGCAAGTTACTATGTAGGAACAAGTTTGTATAGGTATTTTAAAGATGCCCAGAACTGAGCTAAACGTTGTATTTCTCCAACTCCTAGAAATAACTTCATGCCCCGTCTCACTTACTTCCAGCTAGTAAGGATCACATAATTCCTAACAAAGTTTTGACACAGATTCCCAATTCGGGCATTCAGAACATGTAGCACGTTGCTGTAAGCAAGCACATTCTCATTCAAAGTTGCAAGTTACTATGTATGAACAAGTTTGTATAGGTAGTTCAAAGATGCCCAGAACTGAGCTAAACGTTGCATGTTTCCAACTCCTAGAAATAACTTCATACCCCATCTCCCTTACTTCCAGCTAGTAAGGATCACATAATTCCTAACAAAGTTTTGACACAGATTCCCAATTCGGGCATTCAGAACATATAGCACGTTGCTGTAAGCAAGCACATTCTCATTCAAAGTTGCAAGTTACTATGTAGGAACAAGTTTGTAAAGGTATTTCAAAGATGCCCAGAACTCAGCTAACGTTGTATGTCTCCAACTCCTAGAAATAACTTCATGCCCCATCACCATTACTTCCAGCCAGTAAGGATCACATAATTACTAACAAAGTTTTGACACAGTTTCCCAATTCGGGCATTCAGAACATATAGCACGTTGCTGTAAGCAAGCACATTCTCATTCAAAGTTGCAAGTTACTATGTAGGAACAAGTTTGTATAGGTATTTCAAAGATGCCCAGAACTGAGCTAAACTTGGTATGTCTCCAACTCCTAGAAATAACTTCATGCCCCAACTCCCTTACTTCCAGCTAGTAAGGATCACGTAATTCTTAACAAAGTTTTGACACAGATTCCCAATTCGGGTATTCAGAACATATAGCAAGTTGCTGTAAGCAAGCACATTCTCATTCAAAGTTGCAAGTTACTATGTAGGAACAAGTTTGTATAGGTATTTCAAAGATGCCCAGAACTGAGCTAAACGTTGTATGTCTCCAACTCCTAGAAATAACTTCATGCCCCATCTCCCTTACTTCCAGCTAGTAAGGATCACATAATTCCTAAAAAAGTTTTGACACAGATTCCCAATTCGGGCATTCAGAACATGTAGCACGTTGCTGTAAGCAAGCACATTCTCATTCAAAGTTGCAAGTTACTATGTAGGAACAAGTTTGCATAGGTATTTTAAAGATGCCCAGAACTGAGCTAAACGTTGTATTTCTCCAACTCCTAGAAA